>NW_024582468.1:1564815-1636197 GCF_018398535.1 Haplochromis burtoni
TAATAATATAACTATACAAAGTGGCATGATGCTTAAATAGTTTGATTTAAAAATGTGAAATAAGACATATTTCTAATTTTATTTATTTATTTCATTTTTCAGATGTGTTTACTACATTATTTCTGTCTGGGCCACTTGAGTCAATATAAGACTGTTTTTCCAGCTGCAGTAATTTATATTTGGCCTCTGTTCTGGAACTTTCCTAACTGTGCAGTATGGAAAGCCAAGATGGCGGGAGAGCGGCAGCATCAGTAACAACACTTTCCTTCCTGTTAAAAGGGAGTTTTTCCTTCCCGCTGTCACCAAGTGCTTGATCACTGGGTGGTGTCTAATTGTTGGGGTTTTCTCTGCATTATTGTAAAGTCTTTACAATATAAATCACCTTGAAGTGACCGTTGTTGTCATTTGGTGCTATGTGAATGCAATAAAATTCAGTTCAGTTCAGTCAGCTGGTCTGGCTGGCTGAGTTGACTCACGGCCTCAGCCAGTTGCTGTTCCTTACAAACTTAGATTATAACAACAGTGTTGTGCTTTGGCAGCAGATGAGCTGCTTTCATCATCGAGTTGCAATTGATTTCATTGTTGCCGTTTCAGGTGGTGGTTCTGACCGACCCCAGTGCTCCATCAGCCTCCTCCCCCAACAGCTCAGTGGGACTGGCCAACATCACAGTCACGCCCATCACCAGCCACGCCCCTGCCCAGTTTACCAGCCTGCAGCTAAACATCAACCTTGATAAAAACATCAAGTTCACCAGGGAAGACACAAAGGACAACTGTCTGCCTTTCCTGGACTGCGCTGTGCACATTGAAGAGAACGGCAACCTCAACATCGAAATTTACCGGAAGCCCACACACACGGACCAGTACCTCCTTTTGACTCCCATCACCCTCTGGAACACAAACTTGGAGTAATTAGGACCCTACACCACCGGGCAGAACATGTTCCCTCTCAACCTGAAGGAAAAAAGAAGGAACAACACATGTAAAGGAAGCACTCAAAACGTGCGGCTATCCTAAATGGGCGTTCTTTAAAGTCAGCAAAGAGGCACAGAAAAGAAGACCAGACACCAGCGAGGGAGGATAAGAAGGACAGACGTTATTATTATTATTATTATTATTATTATTATTATTATTATAGATGTTGATGGAAAGGAGAACAACAAGACAAAGTCAGGACATTTATTTTGAAACTTCTGTTTGAGTCATCGCCACCACAAAGGCTGTTGTTTTCCTCTTTTCTGTTTTTTAACGATTTTGTTCCCTTTTTACTAAATTGCAAATTTCTTCTTAACCGTTTGTGTTTGCCTTTAAACTTCAGATCCACACCGGTATGCAGCACCAGATCATCTGGCCCTGCCAGCCTTACTGCGTTCCTCTGGATGAGAAACTGCTGCCTCAGCTCATGAAGGAGGCGGGGTATGCCACACACATGGTCGGCAAGTGGCACCTGGGCATGTACATGAAGGACTGCCTGCCCACACGCCGTGGCTTTGACACGTACCTTGGTTTGTATAATGTGGAAGAAACACTTCACGGAGCACATTTTGCATGAATGCTACTCAGTAACAGCTCATGTGTTTATCTTTGTGTAAAATCATGCACATAGTAAGTGACGATTGCCTTAGTTACACGTCACCTTCATGATACATTTGAATCTTTTGCATTTGAACTAAAAATATTAGATCGTGTATTAAAAGTGAAGTTACCCAACAGTTAATGCAAGGTTTTTGTTCACCCCAATCATTAATGCTGACACCTTAGATGCTAAGGCCACATGCTAAAAACTGAAGAGGGCTTAGATGAAGATGTTTGACTTCACTGAAGAGGACACTGTTAAGTGAATAAATCCAGTTCTAAACATGCGGAGGACAAAAGCACCGTTTGGACTAGAGCATAGCGCCTTAAGGGAGGACTGTTCTTGCGAAGGTTTAGCCATCTTGTTTTTTTGAACAATTTTGTTGACAAATCAACACGTATACCTCTGCTGAGGAAACTTTCCTAACCGCTTGCTGCATTGCTCGCTGTGTGTCATGCCAAAGTCTGCAATTTCTTCACATGTGAAATGAGCTCCTCAGTAGCTGACCACAACTACAGCATTTTTATTGTAGCCTTTGTTTATCCCAGTAAGAGTCAAATTGAGAATTTAAGTCTTCTTGTTTTTTAAAGAGTGACATAAATTAAAACTGCGACTATTAAAAATGCTTCCCTATACTACTGGTCCAGAGGTCGAACAGTATTATAGACATTTTGCATTATTTTTAAATAATATTATGTATTTAATGATTTTTGTTTTTAATTTTTGAGCACATACAGTACTTTCCCATCTATATTTAAAGCCTAACAAAACTAGTGTCATTATTTATCTGGCATCTTGATCGTAGTCTCATCGATCACGTCCGTCTGTTCTCAAACTACCCAATATACACACACGTCTGAATGACACGTGCTATATAAACTGCCAGTACCAGAATTCTCAGTATCTATGTGGCTTTTGGGAATCATTTCTGTCACATTCAGATCTTTACGAATGATAAAAATTCTGTGTCGTAGCAGACTTCAAAACAAACGACGACATTACGTGTAAATTTTGCTAATAGAGTCTGTAATGGACAGTGAATATGTAGCTTACAGAGAAGAATAAATATGTAATAAATATTTAATATTCTTTGGTTTTTTTGCCATCTCACTATATAAAGTGATATAATGAACATATAAAGAATAACAGGATAAATTACCATACATGACTGTGCTTTCAATGTTTTTAAAGCTGTTTTTAATGTATTGATTACCCGCTGTGTGCCACAGGTTACCTGACAGGTGGTGAGGATTACTTCACTCACTTCCGCTGTTATCAAAGCCGCTCGCTGAACCTGAGCCGCTGTGCGTTGGACCTTAGAGATGGGGAAGACGTCGCCACAGGATACGAAGGGGTCTATTCCACTGAGCTGCTGAGCCAGAGGGCCATCAGCATCATTGAGAGACACAACTCTCAAAAGGTGACACACAACATCTCATCACATACATTAACTGTGAAACTGCTAGCCTAACCAATTCGTAGAGTTAACCTTAGTTATCTTAATCATAATCCTAGATTTAACATGTATAGAAGGCTATCAGCTCAGACATCAGATGATGTACGCTGGCACTAATGTTACGCTTGATTTTTAAATGCTGATTTTATTTTTTTATTTATTTATTTTAATCTCATCCAAGAATTATCTTTATTGTTTCTTTAAGCTTGTTGAGCTCAGCCTCTCATTTGGAGTAATATCACAACTGTGGGTTTTTGGGGGGGGGGGGCATTTAACGTCTGTAATGACAACAGTGTGAATGTTCTGTCCCCGTTTCCCTCTATCTTTCAGCCACTCTTCATGTATGTGGCGCTGCAGGCGGTCCATGCACCCCTGCAGGTGCCAGAGCGCTACGTGACTCCCTACAGTTTTATCACAGACACCAATCGCAGGCTCTACGCCGGCATGGTGTCAGCTATGGATGAGGCGGTGGGCAACATCACCCTGGCTTTACAGAAAGAGGGACTCTGGAACAACACGGTCCTTGTGTTCTCAACTGGTATGAGTTTAATTATTAGTTGTTGGTTTTTTTTTGGTTTTTTAAACTGAGATGCTAGATAAACCACTATTTGTTTTACAGTTGTTGTTTTTTTTTCTTTAGAAATAAATGCATTATATAGCTGAGCACTAATTAGAGCTGTGTCTCAGTGCCTTCTATCTCTTCATGTTATCCCAAAATTGACTCCATGATGTTGAAATCAGTCTCCACGAGCTGAAAGAGATCTCAAATGTCCCAGATTTATTTATTTTAAGTTATCTTGGCTGACAGCTGTATTTCTGCGGATGCCCACTAGTGGGCGGTGTTTCGCTATGTTTGTTCAAACCTCACTGCCGGCTGATAGAAGTAAGGAAAACTTTTCTTAGCTCATGTCTTCGTGTAGAGCTCTACAGGCAACTCGCCGAGAAAAAGACAAAGGAAAAACATCTAATAAACCTTTGATGAAGAACGTAATGTGGCCAAGACGGGCCATAAACCACATCATTTAAACCTGTGCCTGCTCGCAGGTTTCCACACGTGGAGCATCTAATGATTTGCATCTGAAGTAGGTAACTACGTTTGAGGGTTATTTTTAGGGGGTTTAGTGTTTTTAAAGGGTAATTAGAAGACAGGAACAATGCTGTGAAAGTAAAGTGTGAGCGTTTTTATGCCTGTGGTGGGCTACGGTAGGTGGCCTGTTTCATTGTTCCTTTACACATTTGGCTCGCTGTGATTCTGAGGATTGAGCCAACCATATGCTGGGCAGACACTGACTCTGCTGATCTGAAGCAGTGGAAAAACTCAGTACTTCCTGCTTCTGTGTAAATGTGGTGCAGAGCTTATGTAATCTGTGATTTGACCAGATAAATGTTTAACTATAACTTACTGAAAGAAGGCTTATCAGTTGTTTGATTAGTCACATTTCCAGCTCACACTTTGAATTCATCCTGGTCAAGCTGTTATCACTGACTAAGCTTAACAGGACAGAATTGGCAGAATTTGGTTTGGTTGGACTTTGAGTTTCCTTTATGATGACATTTTCTGTAAACTGACAGCCTCACTGGGAATTTACTGTAAGCAAATGAGCAAGGAGGATGAAGGGACCTTTTGGGGGAGCTGGGAAAGACAGAGTTGGCCTGTAGAGAGGCGAAGCAGCTTGAAAAGACATTAAGAAGCAGACGGTCTTTTCCAAAAACCGTTCGGGAATCGACACAGACTACTTCCTGGACTTGGATGACACTTTGCCTGTGAAAGGGGAGCCTTGCCTGGATGTGACTGGTCAAGAGTATTTATACTGGATCGGCTTATTGGGATGATGACAGTCTAACCGCCTGTGTGTGCACTTGTGTAATGGTTGGATATTTTATAGGTGTATTTGTCAGACAGTGAGACAACATCGGCGTGTTGTTTTAACGTCTCAGCTGATCACTTGTTTTCAGCAATAGCAGCCCTGGGGAGTGCACTGACAGCTGCTTCATTGATTGTTCAAACTGAAATCCTTCATCGCTTGGATGGATTGCTATTGAATTTTTACAGTCATGTTACAGAGTACATGAATCCCTAATGACTTTAATGATGCTTTGACTTTAGCTCAGCACCACATGAAGTTCCCCAATAATTGCTGATCACTGGACTTTATGTAGTTTTATTAAAAAACAAAATTCATAGATTTGCAGTGAAATCTATAGAAGATTGTTCTTCACATGACTGTATGTCACACATCTGAAATTGACAACAACAAAATAAAACCCTGTGTAGCCCCCATAGCAAATTGGCACATTACATTGTGTCAGCTGTGAAACTTTGTAATGTTGCAGCTTGTTGATGCTGTTCATTTGCTATAAGGTTAAAGGCTACAGTTGCTGCTATAGTCACAGTTGACCTTATTGGCATACAGTGATCAGTGATTCAGCTCACTTGAATTAGGTAACATAAAGTGGAAGGATATCAGCTGACTGGATAAAATGTTATCAGGTGATAGGAGTTTCCTGTTGCTTTTTTGCCTTAAAAAAAAAAAAGAAGAAGAAAGAAAACAACTTCTTTATGTATTTGCTTAAAGAGTATTTGACTCATCAAAACCTGAGCACATATCGCTTAGATGGGGTTTCCACCTTTAAATTCATTTTCATGGTTTCCCACATGTCTGCTGGAAATATAAAATGTTTGGCTGATGTACAATCAACATTCAGAAACCGAATTTCCACAGAGTGACATTGGAACCTGAACATATATGAAATCCACACTCTGGGAAATTTTGAACATTGTTTCAGTATCTACAAATGATCTTCATACCTTTTGCCCCTGTGGTTGTTTCAGATAATGGAGGTCAAACGCTGTCTGGTGGCAGCAACTGGCCTCTGCGAGGGAGAAAGTGGTCACTATGGGAAGGAGGAGTCCGAGGCGTTGGATTCGTTGCCAGCCCGTTACTGAAACAGCCGGGTACCGTGAACCGTGAGCTCATCCACATCTCCGACTGGCTGCCTACACTTGTCGGCCTGGCAGGAGGAAACACCACAGGCACGAAGCCGCTGGACGGCTTCGATGTGTGGAACGCGATCAGGTGAGCTGGGCCGTTTTTTACTGTCAAGATCTGTCACAGGACTTGAGGGGGAAGTTGGCTGTAGCCTGGGGGTTTTTGTGAGTGATACCAGCTCTTAAGTTTGACAGCTTGCCCTCTCTTGGTGCCCCTTTCAGACCCTCCCCCACCCCCGCCCCATGCTCGCACTCTCCAGCTACCTCTGTCTTCTTCTCGTAGGAGCCCCTGCTTCTTCAATAAGCCCTTTGTTGCTGTGGCATTGAGAGCTCAAAGAGAAGGAAATTGCATCAGTCATTCTCACACAAATCTGTAGTCCGTCCATCCCTCTGTTCTGCCCCCCCCAGCTTCGCTTCAGACTAAAAATTAAGCTGTCCTCCTGTTAGATCAGCTAATTTGTTTTGCTGCAAATCCTTTTATGTCAGGACATGCCTGAGATGATGCAATTTTGTTAAATGTAATATGTTCAATTAAACGTCTGGATGACCTCTTGTGTTTTGGAGAACTTTGCAAAGAAGCTATTAGTAAATCGATAAGTCACACGGAGCAGCTTGCAGACCACAGATGTGCTTTCCATGTGAGGCGAGCTGTCACTGTGTCCCATTTGACTGATTCATTATATTTGTAAACTAAATGCGGACACAGTGAAAGAGGTGAAATTGAGGGCTACAGCAGAGCCCCGGCAGAAAATCGAGGCTTAGCCAGGACCGCAAACTACTACTCGCAGCCTCCACTTGACTCGATTGGCCGTTGCGTGTCAGCTGACCACCACTGCTGGCACGGCCGTGTGAGCAGCACTACAGGGCACAAAACGCTGCTTTCATTGTGTTTTAATTGGACGTCCCAGTTGCAGAAAACAGCAGCCCCGACAGCAAGGCCTGGGAAGGGTAAACCAAACGAAGGCCCAGAACAGGGAAGCACCCAGTGACAGAGTGAGACTTATTTCAGTTGTGTTATCAGTCAGTGTGGTCAGAGAAAGTGGTGCGTTTTCTCTGTGGTGGAGTGCGGTCAGCGCATATGACCGCCTGGTGAGCAACAGCCAGCTGCTTCAGATTTACAGAGCCCGGTGGGTTTCACAGCACATGAGTCAGCGTGGCGTGTTGGTTGTGTGTTCTCTTATTGAAGTGCAACACTGCTTTTATCTTACAGCAAAGGGTTTGCCTCACCCAGACTGGAGCTGCTGCACAACATCGACCCTCTGTATTATGACATTGCTCCGTGTAAGTTCACGTTTCTTTTTTCCACTTTAACATTATTGGAAATCTTTTTTTCAGTATGTCTGAAAATTTTCTCAATTAATTCAAACTGCTGATTTCACAGAATGTCCATTGTTAAAGTCAATTATGCCTTTCCCTAAAGGTAGAGTGAGTATTTTTTTTTAAGGTTATTTAATAGAAAAATAGAAGATTATACTGGAAATATGGATTGATTTGTGTGTAATAATGTCTTCAACCATCTGATACATTGTCATGAACTTAGAATGAATCCATTGAAAATACATGAGAGTGGGCAAGCTGGGGAAGCTGCTAAACAGCTACATGTATGATGTCATAAATATCAGATAGCCCTGATATGATCAACTTGGAAACACTGTTTCGACTGTGAGCACAGAAGCTCCACCTACCTGTTGTTTATTAAAGCTTTTGTTTATGAGGGTGCAGCTAATCACAATAGTGCTGGTTTAAAGGACTGGTGGGATGACCCCACTGGTGGGGAATGACCCCAAGAAGAAAATCTTCAGTGAAGCTAAATTGAATGTATATGATTCATTTAAAAAAATAATAGAAAGTATAAACTGACCATCACTGCTTATTCAGTTCAGTGTCTCCAGGTAGGTGGAGTCTATCCCAGCTATCATAGCGTGAGGTCAGGGTACACCCTGGACTGGTCGCCAGTCCATCAAAGGGCTAACACATCGTATAATTGTCTTTGGGCTGTGGGAGAGAATACCCTGAGACAGGCAAGCCCCGCAGAGAAAGGTCCCAGCTGACCAGTGGATGTGACTATTTTGAGCTTTTAATTATTCAAAACTATTTTGGTAGAGCTAATGAAAAAAGATACAGATCTAGAAATGAGTTTCCAAAGATCCATGTAACTCTTTATAATACAATAATTATGTTAAATTATTTTCTTTTCTGCACAGTGCAGATAATTAAAACATTATGCAGATTAGTTACATTCACTTGCATTTAAAAAAAAAAAAAAAAGTAATTAAGAGAAGTGATGGGCCCTGTGACGAACTGGTGACAGGTCTGGTGCTACCCAACCTCTTGCCCTATAACAGCTAGAGTATAGGTTGCTCGCCAGCGACCCTGAATTGAATAAGCAGTAAAGAACGATGGAGGGCTGACCTGTTATTGCAATAAATGTGACAGGTAATCATGATATGGATTTTAGCTGTTCTTAAGCGGCGCTGCTGTAAATCAGTCTGCTCGTCCTGTGCAGGGTCATGGGTATCTGGAGTGTACTCACATTGGGTCAAAGGTGGACTGCAGGCTGCCTGGCAGATCATCTGTTTATCGCACACTGCAGGCAGTTTAGTGTCACGGCTAAGCCTAACCTGCATGCTTGTGTACCGAGGATGAAACTCACACAGGCAAGCTTAAACACTCTTAGTCATAATTCACATGCCAGTGAAGGTTTAAGATGATGAAAACCTCATGCACTGACCTCCTCCTCTGTGTGCTTGCAGTGTAGGATATGTTCTCCTTTTCTTACTAACAATGTAATTCTGCTGTGTTTTCTCATTAAGCCTGTATGAAAGGATCATTGTTTGAGCTTAGACCTTAGAATAGAGTCTTATATAACATTTGAATAAAGCAAAAAGAGTGTTTGAAATTGTTAGGTTTGTAAAGAGTGTTTGGAATCTTAGTTAAAATGAGCTGAATCCAGAGAATTTTATCAGATTTTTTTTCCCCTCACTGTTTCGTATATAACAGATATTTTGTTTTCTTCTGAGGAATGCTGATAACACGGGGGTGAAACTCTAATCATTCACTGTTGACACTGTAATCAGTCGCCAGGGAGGAAATCTGAGAAAGCTGATGTTAGAGGGCAGGGCGGGTGTTCGCTCTTTAACCTCTGATTGTAGGGAGGTTTTACAGGAAATCTGCTATGGGACTGCTTTTTTTGGACTCATCCTTGTCTAAACCACTTAATATTTAGTGGACCAAACCGCTTCCATCTCTGGGGAGGTAGCAGGGCAGTTATCTGGGGCCGTGCTTTCTGACTTTTGGGGCGGATACTACACCTCAGTTACACATTTAAAAATAGTAAAGGTCCAAGGGGACTGAAATGGTTAAAAAAAAAAAAAATCCTGCTTATATAGCACCTTTTTAACCTTGGTGGTTTTTCCAAAATGCTCTAAAGTGTTTCTCCTACAGCATTTTTAAAGCAGCAGAGACCTACAAGGTGCCGTCCTGCCATAGGGAGCTACTTTTGGTTTAGTTTCTTGCCCAAGGACACGCAGACGTGTGGAGGAACTGCAACCTGAGCCACCAACCTTGCTATTAGTGGACAGCACACTCTACCAACTGAGCCTTGGTTGCTCTCTGTTTCTTTTTTTGCAAACTCTTTTGGGACTGAAAAGCTTCACAGATGTATCAGACAGATATTAATATGTTGATCAAACATATGTGAAACAAACAGTAGTCTTATGTATTAAGGGCTTTTCAAAATATTATCAATAATGTTGAGTTACGGGCCCCGGGGAGGCCAATCCATGACTTGTGTGTGTGTGCGTGTGCGTGTGTATTTCCAGGTATGCTTTTACTGTATTGCCAGTATATCTGCTATCAGTGTCACGCTGAAAAGAAGCCATTGTGAATCAGGTACTTTGGAGATGCTATTGCACAATGGATGAAAATCTGACGGTACTTTTCTTCGTTCGAAAGTCCTTCATTTTTCTTCCTAAAAACCACTGAATGAAATGCAGCCCAAAACCATGAAAGAGCCTCAACCATGTGTTACAGATGAGCATATAAACTCACGGGCCTCTACTGTCGACGTCTACTGACTGAAATTAGAATTCATGATCCCATAAGACCCACTGGCACTGATTTTCAGTCCACTTCTTGTGTGTTTGGCATCCCCAGTCTTCTCTCTCTGCTTGCCTTCCTTAAGAATGGCTTTTTGACAACCATCTTTCCATAGAGACCATTTCTGATAAGGCTTCAGTGAACAGTAGATGGGTGAATTGAAGACAGATGCTTTGCTCTGGTCCTGTGTTAGGTCTCTGTATGCTTTTTTTTTTTTTTTTTTTTTTTTCCTCTTATTTCTTAAAACTGTACAGCAGATGAACGATATCTGAAAGTCATGTCCATAAAGCCTGATTCTTATAATTTTGTCCTACTTGTCTTTTCCTCAAATTGTTTTAAAGGAACACTGCACACCATGGCAGGTTTTTGTCAGTTAATGCCTGTCAAACTGTTTGATCTTTGGCATTTTTCTTAGATTCAACTTAAGTAGTGAAAGCAAACTGTTTTTGTGACAGGCTGACAGTAACACAGTGCTGAAAGAGCCAATTAAAAATTGATTCTTTGCTAAGTTGTCTGTTGCATGTTCATACAATACTGATTTATTCCTCGAGTTAGATGTCTTTTTCATCCTTGACTGATAGATCAGTGTTAGGTATGCAGGTTAGGCTTAGACGTGACACTAAACCGCCTGCAGTGTGTTTATAAAATGGCAGTGTACAGGATTAGACTGAAAATGAGTTAAAAAGCAGACCGTGTCCCAAGAAAACATCTAAGAGTTTGGAGAACTTTTGCTCAAGATAACTATCAAGGACCAAATTAGGTCCTGGAAGCCAGATATAAAGAAATAAAGGATGGCTCAGGACTTTTACAAAGTACAGTATGTTCTGTCTTTAATGACGTGTAGTAGACATCAAAAATGAGGAAAAAAACAAAACAATATTAGCATCCATCAGCAGTTCTTTAGGGGCAACTGTGGGTTTAGATTAACTGGTTGCTGATGTCTTTGGTGGGCTGTTTATTGCTGAGCAGGGAGTATACTTTGAGTTTATCAGGGCCTCTTGTACTGAACTAACAAAAGTTTAAAGTTGCTGATTGTCAAACCAAAACAAGGAGCTTAAAGACACAAAAACAATCATTGAAAAAATGTAATGTGAAAGCTGTAATAGTTGGTTGCACCAAGCTGAGAGGAAGAAAACCAAAACCAAATACAAATATTGGTAAATGAAGCTTTAACTTAATAAAATCCCTCATTCGCAAACCTGTTTAAACGAATAATTCCAGAAAATCCAAACAGTGATTTATTGTCTGTTTTGAAACAGGCTGTTTGTACAGCTTCAGCCAGTGTTGCTCAAATTACCCTCAAAGTTTACTGGTGGTCATTAACATTTAAATCATTGGCTTGATAAGGAAAGCACTGCTTTACAAGCTTTCAACCTCATGTTTTATGTTTGAAAGTTTATTGTCGGCCACTGCTTTGACACCCACCCTCCCTTCCAGGCTGAAATTCTTCTCTTTTTTCCCCTTTTTCTTCTTTCCTATTATAACCCAGCCCCTCTTTGAGACCTCCCTCTCCTTTCCTTTCTCCTTCTCCTCTTCTCTCCTTTTCCTTCTCCTCTTCATGGTTTTTTTTTTTTTTTTTTTTTTCTCACTCCTTTCAAGTCTCTTTTTCAAAATCTTCTTTGCTGTCGCTTTGTGAGTAAAAGGATTGTGGCTAAATGGGCCACAGAGGGGTCGCTGAACTTCTCACTTGCTGAGAGAACGATTCCTGGACTTCACCCAAGCCTTAAATCACTCCTCAGCTCTCTCTCTAGAAACTTCTCTTGCTCACTCGGGGTCTCTTCCCACTGTTCCTCCCTCCCTCCCTTCCTCCTGTTTGTATGTCATCCTGCTGTGGATCCAGATGAGTGCAGCCTCCTTTGTCCTGCAAACAATGAATGTAAGAAATGGACATGTGTACATTGCGGGCAATCTGTTGGGGTTTGAGGTCCATTCCCTTTTTAAGAATGGAAGAAGAAGCTCGTGCGCAGCATAATTAATCAAACCTGTCAATCATTAATCACCTGCTTACATAACGGTGTTCACACCTGAATCTGAACACCCCATTCTTACGCAACCATGTGAGCGATGCCGATCTGAGATGAGCTGAGCAGCTTAGCTCTGCATTTGGAAGTGTTTGAGATTCGCACAACGATCAGCGAAGAATTCATTGTCGAAGCTTTTATCATGTGGTCGCAAAAAAGCTGAGATCGGAAATGTTTTAATTCCCTCACTCATGTTGCTGCGGCGGGGTCGGCTCTATTAAACAAGCCCCGATGGGGAACTTTGGCTTTGTGTGGGTGCGGATTTCTCTTTATGTGAAGAATGTTGAGGACATGCTTGTTTTTGACAGCGTTAGGAGGCTGAAATGACTTGTTTGTACTTGACTGTCTAACCAGGACCATATTGTTGGGGTCAACAGCGGTATGAACCTGAGAAGGCCAGATCTCCTGTGTTTGAAGGTGCGGAGATGTGTACTCACTTCTGGGAGACATTTTCCATAAGGGTTAGAAATACTCAGTGTTGGGCAAGTTACTTTGAAAGGGTAATTGGTTATAGTTACTAGTTACTACTTCAAAAAAAGTAACTGAGTTACAAGATTCTAAAAGTAATTAATTACTTGAAAAGTAACTATTGCGTTACTTTAAAAAAAACGTTTAACCCTCTGGGGTCCAGGGTATAATTGGCCATTTTTACTACTTTTGATGTTTCCTCTACATTTCACCTTTAAAAACTATTTACTTTGCCTTGTTTGGTATCATTCTTTTCAGCACAACCTCACGTGTCTGAATTTACAGTTATGTTTTCATTTTGACATACTGTATTAACACAATTGATCTAAAATCAGACAAAAAACATAAAATTCAGAGTAGAAAAAGTTATTTACTGTAACAACCACAAACATGTTTTGAATCATATTTCATAACTTTAAATGCAAATATAAATTGTCAATTTTAAAATCATATGCACAAGTTTTGCAAACAAAGTTATTTGCAGCCATTTACCTTTTACCTTTTTTAAATAACCATTTCAAACTATTTACAGAACAATCAGCTGTTCTGCATTCAATAAGATGCCACACAAATTATTTGTGCCACTCCAAAAAAATAATTTCTGTCCACTATAAAGGAGAACATCACAGCCTGATACCTGGAGACAGCAGTCACCTCATTGTTCTGACACACAACACAAAACTATCCACAACACTACACACTCCAAACACGCTAAACCTCACAAATCTCTCTCATTGTTTTGCCCCCTTAGCTCCAGGTGTTGTGCCAAAAAGTGATCGCTCCAGAAAGTGATTGCCGTCCGGGGGAGCGCGCAGCTGTTTAAAGCTGTAGCGCCCGGATTACTTACAGCTACTTCCGTGTAACTGATATAAGGTGCAGTAAGCTGAACACAGCTTCAACCGTCTGTTTGTTGAAAAATAGTAACGCGACCGCATTTTCTTGTTAGTAACCGTAACGGCGTTGAAACGATAGGAATAGTAATTAGTTAGATTAATCCGTTACTGAAAAAAGTAACGCCGTTACTTGTAACGCCGTTATTCCCATCACTGGAAGTTGCAGATATTTCTACACCATCAAAAGGAAGATCAGTTATTTACTTTGGCCCTATGAAACTGATAAAAGTGTGCTCATTGGTAACTGCGACCCTTGTTTCTGTCTTTGTGTCTGCACAACTGCACTAACAGCACATTATTCATTATATTTGGCAAACATGGAGCACTGGTGCTGAGTCGACCACATTACCACCGTATCTGTCAAATTCCTCCAGGCCCAAAGTTCTGTGTTTGCAGAAATGTATACATTTAAAAAAAAAACAACTTTTGTTCTCGAACAGGAGGGATTTTCATGGGGTTTGTTTATTTAAACTGTTCTATTTCACTGCAGATTTTGCAGCACAAAAGAGTCTGTTATTAGTACATTTATTTTCACACCCATCACCTGATACCAACTGTGATTGTCAAGTATGCTGATGCCAGTCTACCTTCTCATTTGGTTTCCGATCCACAGAAGGCGCTTTGTATCCAGGGGTGGACTAATATCATCTTAATCAGCGAAGTGTAGTTTTTAAGATGGATGGTTTCCTTGAATCAGCTCTGTCCTCTGTCCTCCTCTGTCTACAGGTCCTGGCAGGCAGCGCGAGTTAACTTTGGCTCAGGTGGCCAACTCCGGCTTCAATGTGTCCATTCACGCAGCCATTCGATCTTCAAAGTGGAAGCTGCTGACTGGGTACCCAGGTCAGTATCTTCTGTCACTTCTAATGTCATATTTAGTCTAAGTGGGACGTAGAATATGAAACACAGGAAGACATTAATTTCTTATCTTTATTTAAAAAAAAAAAAAAGAAAGAAAAAAAGAACTTAATACAATCAAACACTCCATCCCAAGTAAAAGTCCAACGTCATAAACTAGCAATACATGAAGTAAAGTTTGGTAGTAGCAAATATTTGAATATATCTTATGTAAAACGGTAAAGTTGTTGTTGTCAGAGCTGACAGCATGTCCTCATTGTGCAGGAGGAAAATGGTTCTCTCTTCCTTCATTGTTGAGACCCAGAGGCCATCTTTTATCTTCAGTCTGTGGTCTGGTCAATGAGCCAAAGTGCCATCAGCTGTGGCCCTGCCCACTGGGTACCACTTGGCCCATTACATTGTGATCACACTGTGGAAAATGTATATTTATATTGGGGGGGTAAAAATGTATTCTGGGTCTTGGAGGATTTTTTTTCCTTTTTTTTCTTTTTTTTTCTTTTTTAAATTATTGTTCTAATACCAATACTAAGTGATCGATCTAACCAGTAAGAAGCAAGTTGCCTTATGGCTCAGTCACACTAGAGTAAAAAGATGGCAGCCTTGTTGCCACTAGGAAAAGCAGTGGTTGCCTGGTCATTTTTATTTATTTAAATAATAATAATAATTTATTTATTTATTTTTCTGTCTGATCTTAAGTGGACCGGACCAGTGAAACTCCCCTTTCTGTCAGTAAAGAAGTTTAACTACACATTTAATCCCTGAGATAGTCTAATATAAGGAAAGTGCAATTTTAGCAGTGCGTCTCAGTTTTTGCACATGATAAAATTCATCTATAATAAGTAGGGCAGGAACAAAGAACAAACAAGCTGAACAGAAAATGCAGATGGGGTTTTCTTCCCTTCTTAACAATACTGCTAATGTCCTTTTTGTTATCCCCAGGGTGTGACGTTTGGTTCCCCCGACCTGACGGCAACACCTCCGACTCAAGCTCCTCTGAGGTGGATCAGCTGAAGCCTGTCATGCTGTTTAACATTGAAAAGGATCCAGAAGAGAGAAATGAGGTGTCTGCTCAGTTCCCCAAGGTAGTCGAGCATCTCCTCTGTAGACTAGAGCACCACCAAAAAAGTGCTCAGCCCATAAACTTTCCTGACGATGACCCTAGATGTGACCCAGGCCCCACTGGAGCCTGGGGGCCCTGGGCTTAGGCGGATATTACCGATATTGTAGTGTTTTGTTTACTGTGAATTACAACAGCAGGAATTTTCCTTTGTGGGGAAAGGTGAAGTTTTACAACAATTTTTGTTTGTTTGTTTTTAAAAGAGAACAGCCAATACCAAAGAATTCAGAAAGTGATTAACAGCAGCACCTTTACTCTGCCTTACATAAATCTGGTTACAGCGGATTAGTTTAAATGAATCAACACCGCTAATTGTCCCATAGAAGCAAAGGCTGAGGAGGGTGGATGGCAGCAATCTTTCACTCCAGACACTTAATTCATTTGGAAGCCTAATGTTTAGCCCCAACCATCCTTGCTGGAAAACTCAAAAACCAGTTTTATTTGTTATCTATCATCCACCTGGGCCTTACTCAGAGATTCTTATCTGCTCTCTCAGACGTTTTATCTTAGGCTGTATCAGGTTAGGGCTGGATCAAGTGACCCTGAATCCTCTTAGTTACTCTGCAACAGGTCTAGGCTGCTGGGGGCCCCTGATGGACTGAGTGTTTCTTTTTTCACTCACCGTGTGTTTATAAATCACTAGTTATTATTAATCTCTGTCGATCTTCACCAGTGAATCTTCGTCAGATCACGACCGGTTGAGGTATATAGTGCATAGTGTTGTCTCTGAGGGGAGCTACACTATACATTTGCATGTCTAGAATCTGAGCAGGAGAAACTAATTTCTTTCATATACGCATCCTCTTTGACCTTTGACCCCTAGGTGTTTGACCTTCCACTGAAAGCAGCATGCAGACTAGAGCAGGAAATGCTTCCTGCTGAGAGCAGGCGGCCGCTGTCCGAATGTGGGCCGCGACCCTTAACCTGCCCTGCATGTTGATTGACAGCTGAGCACAACAAACAACAATACTGCTGCTACAGAAAAACAGAGCCGTAGACCTATTTGTCATTAAGGAGTCAATGACGCTCCTGTTTTGTTTGTCACATTTCCCAAACTTGTCACCATAGAAACCAAAGCTGCAATGCTGTTTGCTCTCAGCTCCTTGCTCCATGTGACGTTTAACATATATCTTGCACTGTTACCCACTCAAATCTGTCCTTTAAATGTGAAGGTGGTACCAGGATATGCCAATACGTTTATGCAAAGTTGTGAGGGTTTGAACTCGTGTTTCAGTTTAAATGGTTTGTTTTGAAATGTGCTTTTGTTACGCTAAAAGCAAATCAGTGGATTGATTTTTGTTTTGTAATTTAACATAAGGAAATGGATACCTTGGCTTCCTTAATTTATAATTATTAATATTTTTTCCATAAATACCAGCACCACAAAAAGTCTGTATGAAGTATATTATCTTTATTAACATGTTTCCAAATCCTGGTCGGTGCGCCTAAATATGTGACGTCACTTTTTTTGTAAGTAAAAAGTACTTGAAATAAAAGAGTATAGTGTTTTGAGATTAATCTTTTACTGTGTTGCACAGTATAAAGCTGATTGAGAGTAAAGTATATTTTAAAACACTGTAAATCTCTTTTCTATCTGTTTTAATAGACTCAGTTTACTTCAATATCATCTCTTTAAAGCACAAAACTGATAATAATTCAAAAGTGTTACATTGACTTTCTCAGCGTCTTCACTTGTCTGTGGTCCAAAGTAAGTCCTACTTAGTTAAACTGAATTTTGATGCTTAATTGATGAGTGGCCTTTGAGATTTTTTAGGGCAAATTTCACTAAATTATTTATTAAATAACAGTCAGCCCAGATGGCATGCCCATGGCCCATGTCCACTGCCAATTTCTTACTTAAATTTTTAAAACCTACTCTACATTTTAGTTTTCTAAGTTATTTATTTGGTGTCTAAGTCTGTCATGGTACCACATGCTAAAGTAAAATGGCATTTGTGGCAGTTAAATGGAGTTCAAACTGGGATTTTGGTAACAGCAAATACCATAGTACCACATGATTATTTTATGTTTCTGAGAAAGTGCTTCTTACTTTGCTGAGGCTGTAAATTTGTCACTTTGTCAGTTTACTCTACAATCAAAACTCTGCGTTTCAGTATGATGGGATAGTCTATTTAATTAGACGTTACTAGTGTTTGCAATTCATGTAAAACCAGGGCCTGTAAGTTTCTCAGCTCGGCTGCAGACCACTTTTGCACTTCTCATGCCCCGTTTGTGGTGAAGTGCCCCTCCTGACAGGCTGCTCAGTCTTCCCCTACGTGTCATTATGATCAGGGTGCCCCTGCGGTGTCACAGCTCGTCTCCTCCTCATAGTTTTCAAAGTGGTTTTGGTGTGTCTTTCGCACTTAATTCTGCACTTTGACTCAACACCGTGAGTGTCGAGCACAGTCTTCAGCTCTGATGTGCCTCCGCTGTATCAACACTGCGATTCGCTGACTCTGATGTCACCCCACGTTGTTGTTTTTTCAGCTGCAATGACAAAGCTATGTGTGGCTCCAGAGAGATGCCCCTGAAAGATATGACAGGGTAAAGATATGATATCCCAGTGTTAGGCTCAGATGTTTTTCCAGTGAGCACATGTGGGACGCACACAAAAAAACAGGCTGCCACCCTTGATTCCTTTCTGGTATGCTCACAAGATGAGACTGAAGGTCTCACAGTCAAGTGGGACGAGAATTCCAAACAAGATTGTCTGTCTGTGCCGCCAGCCTGTGAAAACAGATTAAAATCATACTGACCAGTGCAGTCAGGAATGTGTTGAACCTTGAGCCTTGAAGAGGGGAAACCCAACGGCTTATCGCACCTAATTAAAAACGGCTATGTAGATATTTTGTACCGTATGTTGGTGAGGGTCCTAAAGGTGTTTGTGTGGGATATCGATGAAATTTTAAAAACTTTACATAAATAAAATGAGCACATTACATCAGCAAACAGTGGACTTTGAAAAACATCACACTTAATGTAATTTATATACACATTAACAGCTCTGTTGGGCTTTACTTAGCATTAGCACTGGGGCGCTCTCAGCTAAATGCTAACACATTGCTTTAACAAGCTAACATTTGCTCATTAGCTTCCTGCCAATGAACTTTTGGGACCACAGTCTTGTTTTTTTAAAGCTATCGGTTTACTTTTATTATGTGGCTTAAGATGGTTTTGTATTGTTCTGGTTTTATTGTATCTTTTCCTACCTCGGTCAACGAAATTTACTGACATTCAAAGAAAAACTTGCACATTAAAAGTACGCGATCTGTGAGAGATGCATCAGGTCACTGGGAGTGGTTTGACTGGAAAAAAGAGAGTGCTTATTCCAAGGATGATACTCACAGGGGGACTGCTGGGGTCGTACGAGGGTGAACAGCCAGGTGAGTTGCTGAGGTGAGTATTTCAGAAGGAACTGGTCAGCTGGAGACAGGTAAGTAGTCCTGGTAAGAGAACTGCTCTTTAGCCACACAGGGAATACCGGGAAGCTACAGCATCAGTTTGCAGGAACGCAGGGGCGCAATAAATCTCAGAGACAGGCAGAGAAGCTGAGTGCTGGAGGTGGTCCTTGCATACTGGCTGCTGATGAGGATGATTGGGTTGACAAGACTCCAACCTCGGCCGAAGCACCAGAACAAAAGCAAACCAGTGCGGGACTTTCTGAATTGTTTGAAAGCACTTCATAAATAAACTTTATTACTTGCAGTACTGTGCAGTATTTCATTGGTTCAAATGGTGGCCTTTACTGCTAGAGGAGCCAAAACTTTATCAGAAACCTTCATGCAATTTGTGATATGCTAATTATTGTTTATTTTCTGTTGGATGTTGTTCAGATTGGATCTATGTATCTACTTTAAAAAAACATGCACAATATATTCTGTAAGTCCAAGCTTTGTAGTTATAAAAGTAAATACCCAGGTACAGTTCAAATATGGGCTTATAATGAATTATAACACAGATTATGAGAATGATCCTGTTTTTAAAAGCTTAAGCTCAGCTCTCGGCTTTAAGATTTAGCAATACACTATGTGCCATTACAAAATCAATGCCATTCACGCAGTTTACTTTTTTTTCTTTCTTCCTGCATTGTCACACAGCTTAGTTTACCTTGTATTTATTTTGCAAATATGCCAGAAACATTTTTACATTTTCCCACCTTTTTCCCTATGTCCTCTCTGGAATTAGCACTTGTCGCAGTGTATGCTAAGGAAGAACACAGTAATTTGTGGGCTGCTATTTATAGAAAAAACAAAGCCTCTAAATGTAACTTCTTAATTGCTGCTTCTCATACAAGATTTTGCACTGAACAGACTGGAGACCACGTTGAGTGCGGTGCATTTTTGCACAAACTTGTAATTCACTTGTTTTGCCTCTGTTTAGCACTTTAGGCTACCCTTTCCTCTACATGGTGTTAACAACAGAACCATTCTACGATGTAAATCCTTTCTGTAATTATTCATTATTTATCTCAAGTTCTAAACTTGTGCGTTCATTGATGAAGAGTTGGATTCCTGGTACAAAGTCACTCAGATCTTAGAGAAGCTAACCTTGTAGATCAAACTAGATAAATTAAATTTACAGATTATAAGTTAAACTATTTCTACAGTGAATTTTTGCACTTTCAGTCTGGCTTTCAAACCAAAGGTCAGTCAGAGTAGCAGTGATCCCAAGAACTGAAAGGATAACATCAGGGCTGCTATTATTGTCAATAACTGCAGTTGTTTAGCCAGAAACTCCATGACCGAGTCATGGGACTTCCCTTGTATTTCCATTTTATTCCAGTTTCATTTGACTGACCAAGAAGCACAAATAGGTGGGGCACTAAAGTCCTGGCAGCAGTTGCTCCCCTCCTAGTCACAACACTCTCAAAATAGTGCATTCACACTTGTTCACTGTTGTGCAAAGTGCACACAAACATACAAAACTGTTTGAAACTATTGTTCTTCAAATGAACTGACTGAGCAATCTTACACTAACTCAACATATAATTCTATTGACAATGAAAAGAATATAAGACTGGAGATGCGAGATGGTCCATTCACATGTCTGAAAATATTGCAAGTATGGCTCTCTGCTGTGTAGCCTTCAGACTGTTGGACCTTCAGTATGTGACCCTTCTGTATTGATTGATGATGTGTCTAAGACTCAGCTGTTAGCCTCCCAGTCAAGGTTGAGCCTCAGATTTAGAGAGAATGTGACGGGTAGCCACAGTAATACTGTGTGAATGACTTGTCGATACAAAGTGAGTGTAATAAACGGACATTTTAATTGGGAAACAGTTCACCTTTTAGAAACATAGAAATTTCACATTTTTTAACCTTAACTGAGTTTTTACTTGTTTGACTTTTGCTTTTATGTTACAAGTAAAGGTCAATGGAGTTACTCAGATGAGAAAATATGGATAGAAACCATATAAACTCTGTAGCTGTAATAGTGTCCTATTTGTCTTACATAGTAAGTCATGGGAGGTCAGCTTTGGTGTTTGTTAATTTTTTATTAAATCCTCATGGAGGAGCAACTTGTAGTAACTGAATATGCCCTTGTTCACTTTTGACTAAAGAATATCACCCACCTGCTATATCCTTAATAGGTGTTGAGTCCTTTGTTATTGGCTATTTATTGTGTCACATACAAAGCAATCCCATTCTAAAAAAAAATACCCTGCTTTCCACCTTTTGATTTTAATAGGGACCATAATTTACACAATGAAGATGGTGTTGTTATGAGACTTGCAATTAGAACCGTAGACTCATCTGGAAAGTGTTTCATCATAAATCCAGTGAGCTGAAGGCTTGTTTTCTCTAAAGCTTTGATTAAACTCTGTTGGGGACACAGGCATGGACAGCTTGAAAAAATTACAGCCAAGAAGCGATTGCTGCTATGCTTCTAAAAAGTCCACTGCCTGGAGCTGTTGCACAGTTGGTACATTGTAATGTAACATCTCCACAGACGAGTCTCACAGTTTTAAAAAGATTGGCAGGTAAGTCCACATGGACCCACGCTCACTGTCTGATGAGGACACTATGTCGCTGATTCCTACAGACTCACAAACACGGAAAGTATAACTGTAGACTTAGACTACTGCTGTGAACCTTTGTAGAGCCTACAGTGTAACGCACGTAGTGGCCAATGCCATCGCCAGCATTCATGCTTGTGCATGATTTCCGTTACATCCGGGTTTTGTTTTTGTTTTTTTTTGTTTTTTTCTGCGGTACTAGAAACAAATAAATTCCTGGGACTTTGTCCCTCCTGGATCCCCACTGTTTGTTGTGATCAGTTTTTCTTTTCATACGTTCCTTCCTGTCCATTCCAATAGTTTCCGAAATCTCCCTCCAGGAATTTTTTGACATATGTGTGAGTCTTTATATTGAGGTTATAATTATGAGCTGTTATGACATAACTAAGGCATAGGTGTAACACAAAGGGGTAAATCTCCTTTCAGACTCCACGAGTCTCCTCCTATTGGTTATTCAAGAGAATACAGCTTTAAGGTATTCCCATATTAGCTACGTTTTCATATACAGTTGAGGGAAGTAACTAGATGCAAAAACCTTGATGGAATAACAGATCCAAATTAAAAGAAAATATCCCAAACAGATTATTATCCTTAGAACTTAACAAACTATCATGCACATTAGTGGGGGATTAATTACAATCTCACTCACACACACACACACACACACACACACAGCCCGTTCAGCTATCTTAGTGAGCACCTTCACTGAAATGATGGTTTCCCTAGCCCCTTACCCTAACCATTAAAAATGAATGCCTAACCATAACCGAATTGTAACCCTGACACTAAAACCACATTTTGAGCCTCAAAAAGGCCTTCAAACTTGTGAGGACCGGCGAGTGTGTCCTCACAAGTGACTGTTGGTTCTCACAAGTATAGTAGGATGCAGATTTCGGTCCCCACAAAGATAGCTAGACGGGAACACACACACACACACCCAGTTGCCCCTTTGAACAGCAGGTGGGTAGGCCTTATTAGAAATAACCATATTAGAAATATCTCCTCTGTGTGACATCATAAAGGTCCAAATTTAGAAAAGTTAAGAGTTTGCTGCCTGAGGTTTGGCCTCACAGGGATTACTGGTACATACTCTGACCTCATTATTTCAAACTTCAGCAATGTTTAATATTAGCACCCACCTCTGAAATAATCTATTTATAACAGAAAATTAAGGAAACACACATCAGGACTGCTTTAAATTACTTTAAATCATAATGGTTAGATATCTTCTTTACTCAAAAACAAGATTGTTCACTCTCCGTAAACATGAAGCAATAATTTTGACTAAAATGCAACTGAAACATATAAAACTCAAAGGTTTATGTATTCAAATACTTTATCTTTTAGGAAAATGTACTCGATATAAACTAAATGGATACCAATCACGTACATTTCATTTGACCAAATTTCATTAAATGTAACATTTTACATTGTACATATGTAAGAAAACATGGAAAAATTTACATATAATTAAATTGGCTAAAATCAGCATTTTGGGCAGAAATGTTTTGCCTGGTGCTTACAGGCTGATATACGACCCCTGAGTGAAGAAAGTCTATTTTTTCTGATATTAATACTTATTAATTAATACAGTGTTTTGTCCAGTTTTTCAAGTAGTTGGTGAAAAAAAATGAAAATACACCAAATTCAGAAATATATTGGTGACACATTAGACTACATTTAATACAATTAAAAAATTATCATCGGTTTTCAAGAGTCCGCTGAGAGTTGAAGAGAGGCAGTAACTGGTGGGTTTGGGGCGGGCTCTAGCGGAGCAGTCACTCCCATCCATCCTAACAGCAGTCCTGTCTGGGTAGAGGGTCGGACGCAGGGAGCCATTCATTCTTCTCCGGTGAAAACGTGGAGGAGGATGAATAGTCTGTGAGGGAGAAAATCAAACTCGAATCGAAACAGATAGTCAAGGCAAAACCTGCACAAACTTCAGAGAAGGCACAAAAAGAGATCATCCCACTGTGAGGATTTCACAGCTCCAGATCCGCGCCGACTGCAGCTTTTACACGTAAGTACGTGCGCAAAGGGGGAATGTTTTAAACAGTACTGTTCTTCCCCTAACAATGGAGTGGTTATTCTTTTCTGAAACAAGCCTGAAAGTGGAGAATCTCTTCCAGACGTAAGTGACTTTCACGGGACTTTGGCTGGATTTTGTATTTCTCTCGGAGCACTGACGGGGAAACTCGTGGCAGAAAAGCCGAGTAGTCGGTTTCTTTGCCATGTAATGAAGCGCACTGGGACCCCAAAATGATGTCACTGTGACACCAGTCTGTTGGGTTTAGTTCTTTTATTAAAAGTCTCACCCGCGGATGACGCACGCGATACAATAAAATGCGTAAATTTGAGTTGGGTTTTTTTTTAAGGTTAGATAAAACGATCATCAGTAGTTGTACCCATTTATGCAAATTCCAGTTTTAAAAATTAAAAATCCCTTCTTTTCTTGGTGTTTTGTTACACCTTGTTTGCAAGTTGTTAAGAACCATGAAACCTTAAAACTCTCATTTGGTCCTTAAAATGTCATGTGGTGGTGGTGGTGGTGATGATGATGATGGGAAATGTCACACAGGTCTTGTTTGCTCAATAGTCACAAGTCAGTTTACTGTCAAAGAGGTCGATATGCAACAAATCACATTTGAGAATCTTTGATAACTGATTCATCTTTGTGTGATCTAGCTCTAAAGCAACACAGCATGATTTTTATTAATATTTTTTCAATGAAAACGTGCCATCAAAAGGCGTCATTAACCCCAAACACCTGATCCCTGCCCGGATTTCCTGTGTCAGTGGGCATATTGAAAGTTTAAAGTTGCTACGCTATTGAAACTCTAAGAGAAAGTCTGTCAGCGGTCTTGACAAAGTGCTACACAGATCGTTGGCTTGTGTTTCAGCAGTAAACCTGAGAACCGGTTGAAACCTCTGAACCAGAGCCTGAGAGAGACAAAGAGCAGCGACAACTGGCTTTTGAGCTCTCTGCACACAATAGATTTCAAAAATGTTGTTTTTTGCTCTAATACATAGTATTGTTGTCACTTTATAGCTGGGAAGGTCTTGTTTATATTCTGTAACTTAATGATGCTTAGTGAATGAATGACTGCAGCATTAAAGACAGTGGTTGCTTGAGGTCCACTGTCAGGGCTTGCCAGTGGTTTGAGTTTATGTGCCAGCACACGTGGTCCCTCAGGGCTCTGTGTTTGGCCCATTAAAAAAAGGAAAGAAAAGCACGAGCTTCATTCGTTACAACCCGGCAGAACTCTCCTTTTCCCCCCATTCAGGCCACAAGAAAAGCAAAATTCTACCAATTTTTTTCTTTCCTTTGGAACAGTTCTTTCTTTTTTTTCCCTCTCCTTTCCTAGACTAAATGGTAAACTTTCAAAGCATGGGGGGAAAAAAAGACACTGCCTGTCTCCTTTCTCCCACCGATGCAGATGATGCAGTTGGCGATGCTTTTTAATGCACGATACGAAAACATAAAACAAGAGTTTTAACTGCTAAGCCATTTACGCAGACCACATCATCTGCCTTTCGTGCCTCTCTGAGCTTTGATGGTAGTGCCTTTGTCATTAATCCAGGATTCTGGCTGCAGTTTATGGGATTGGTCAGTATATTTCTCCTGGAATGAGGGCTATTTTCAGTAGAGGATTTTGATCTACATCTTCCCTGTGCATTTGGATCCTAAATAAATACTGTGAGAGTAAATGTTGCCCAGTGGTCTGCTGATAGAAATCAGACCTGGGCTCTATCAGTGTTCGCTTGAAACCAAAGCCAGGACCATAGTGTCACCATGACCAGAGTGTGAAATCCACTAATTGAACGGCTGCTCCCGTGTCAAAGGTTAAACCAGATGACTCCAGCAGGCTGGGATTAACATCTGGAATACAGTTTGTTCCAGCAGAGGCCTGCTGTGGATATCCTCCAGTGTAGATGGCCGAGATAACGAGGCCGGTTTATTTGCATGGCACTTCCTCGGACTACTGTAACTGCTGCACGTGTACGTTAGATCATTCGCTCACACATCTGTTTTTCCACAATCTGTGCTCTTTTTCATTCCTTTTTTGTCCCCCCCACCTCACCACCACCAATTGTATTCTTTTGTGTCTGCAAGTGTGGCCAGTAAAACTTTCAACAGGAGCATCCAGGAGGAAGCGCTCTATGAAACCAAACATCACAGGTTTTATTTAATATGCCTCTTGTTACCCTAAAGTTTGTTTATTTGCTTATAAAGTTGACGTAATGTGAGGAAGACAGTCTTAAAATCTTGACAAACCCAAAGTGGGTCACATTACGTTATACCGTTTCCATTCCAAGCTTCTAAAAAGAGTATTGAATTGAAAGCAGCCGTGAGTCTGACTTTTGTTGATTTTTTTTCATAGCATGGCCTCGGAGACAGGCTGCTTGATCAGTGCTAGGAGAACTGTCTTTCACAGTCTGACACAAAAGCAACTGAGATGTTTTGTCATGTGATCACATATTTTCCCCCGTTCTCCATCTTAGTGCTTTCACTTTTTAATTGATTAACGAACTTCAGTACCAGCTACTTCCTAAACTACCATCATTAATGTTGTAATCTGGTCTGATACTGACGACTAAAACAGTGTTTTTGGCTAAAAGATGGCTGTAACTTAAGTGAAGTCCTGTTTGGAAACCTTGAGATGACCGCTTTTCTCTGCCACCTTCTCGGTGAAACCTGATTTTGTGAGCAAAATGTGCTCATAGGCTAGCTTGTAAAGCTAAAGTTGTTAGCTAATACGTTTATGCCCTGGTGGCCACTGGAAGGAATGCATATTTAAGACACTTTCTTGTTGGCTTTACTTTTCATGCTTGGAAGCCATCTTTAATGCTGTTTTCATGTGTGCATAACTTTTAGACAACCCTTATTTAACAACTGATGAACGGTGGTTCCTTGTCCTGTCTTCTGATTTGTAAACACAACTTCAGAAGGGCACTGTGGTAATCTACAAGACTGACCTTTCCTAATGTGTCTTTAATGTTGTCAGAGCTTTTAAACCTAACTATGACTTTCCTAACTGACATTCCCAAAACTGACCAAAGTAAGAAAACAGCAAGGGAAAGTGACATTTACAAACGGTCCTCTTTATGAGTCAAACTCCAGTGTCATGGTTGAAAGTCACCTGTGCCCTCTCCACCCCACCTACCTCCTCAGATTCCTTAAGTGGGGTGTGCAAACACTAAGGCTGGTGGTTTTTCCTCTCATACTTCTTTGAAGTCCATGAGAAGGCCGCCTAAAAGGAGACATGCACAGTTGGTGCATTATAGTTCACTAGCATGGTCATAAGAAACTGTCACTCGCATGGATGTCTGCATCAAGCCTGGTGCTCGCCTTCTGATGATCCACGTTCTGTCACTAAAACCTAAGCACACCCAAGAAGATTCACATAAATGTGAATTCTGTTTTCCTCTGACTCTCTCCGCCCTTCATGCCCCCACATTGTTCCTGGAGATGAGTCTCTCCTGGGGGTACCTATGCTTCCAGCAGCTCTCCTGTTTACTGGGAAATCAGCATGGTGGGGTCACAATAAGAAATCCCTCATCTTACACTGGAAATAAAGACCTGTCCAAAGAAATGACTAGTAGAGGAAGGAGGAGTTGGTGGGGGTTGAGGCGGAGGGGTGTTGGGTAAAATGAGGAGAAGGAATCTGCACTGGGTTTTTTCCCTTTGTAACGAGCTGTGGGTCAGTCTCAGGGGAATGGACGGCAGACAGGCAGAGGGTTCTGCAGCTGCTTGGCCTGAAGCACTTCATCTAGTCCCTGAGCAACTGCAGGCTCATTAAACTGCACTGTTTCTACTCAACATTAACTTCAGTTTATGTCTCCTGTTTTCGTCCATGCCATCCTTCGTTGCTCTTTACTGGCAAATGTTGTATGAGACATGCTTAAATATTGATTAGGCTGGAACTGGAGTCACCCTGGGACTTGGTCTGACAGCTGTATGCTAATGATAAAAGGGTATAACCTCCCACAATAGGCAGTCTGTGTGCGATGTGCGATAAGATGGTTTGTGTTCAGCTTGGCTGTGGACATGGAACACGTTTTGTGTGAACAAGATTAGTCTACATTGTGTGTTGCGTATGTGTGTGTGTGTGTGTGTGTGTTTGTGTTTCTAATTCACACAGTATAACAGAAGATCAGCAATGACGACAGTCATTGTAACTGAAAAACGAATTATTGTCTGTCTGTTTCAGTTTTGGGAGGAATTTTCATCCACATTACTGAAGTTCTTTCACTTGTTTAATGTTGATAAATATTGAGGAATACTGCTAGTAAATTCCCCCGCTTTTTCTTTTATACTAGTCTGCTCAAGAATCCTTTCATTTTCACTCACATTCATTGCTAAATCCCAGAACAGCTGAAGGATCCTCCAGCTGGTCTGAGCCAATTTTTCTCAAAACCACACATCTGATTTTCTCTGTTTGAGTCAAGGTTCCAGCAGCACTATGGAAACCTTACTTTGGTTTGGACTGGCAGGCTGTCACTGGTCATTATCGCCACTGTACGCTGTTCCAGAGCAAAGCGAATCCAATGGCTGTAACACCCTCTGGCTGCATTCTGCCTTGGCACACCTACTTTGAATAGAGATGAGTCATTCTAAAAGTAAGGCAGGTCACTGGTTTGAGCTAATCCTGTTCATGTTACTGACTGTATTAACAGTAAATTGCTGTTTGCCCCCTTTGGAACTGTTGCTATGCAAGTCAAGCTTTATGTCAGTTTACAGCAAGTTACTTCTGAGTAATATATATATTTTTTTTAAACAGTGGGTCTTGTCCCCAACAAGTGAAAAGCTCAAATGGCAACTGTTACTAATTATAGTTTATGAAGCAGATGAACACTGAACAGTCATTATTTTTGCTGTAGTGTTTTTTTTTTGCTTTTGGGACGTCTAACAAGTCGATGTCTCAGGGGAAAAATATTTAAAAGATTGTATATAATATGTATTTTATCTCTTAAGTGTATAATTTAAGCATATAAATGTCTTATAAACCCATTGAAACTGGTTACTACACATACATCTATCTAAAATAGTTGTTGCTTCCATGCATACAAATATGCTACGGCCCACTTGGTTCAACTGTATGCGTATGAATTTTTGTGATGCAGAAACGCTTAACTGCACTACTTGAGCTCTGCACATGTCCTTCAGGCAGATTAAGTGGACTTTAGAGAAGCATAACTGGAAGGACTATTTGTCCATGGTGTTTGCAGCTGTTTATGTTTGCAACCAAGTGTAATCCCTTCTTAATGTTATTGCAAAAACATATGCTCTTTAAATAAAAAAAACAAAAAACAAAACATTATTACTGTTTCTTTTCATCGGGCTTGTCTATTTAAGAAAAATACTGTCAAGGCTATAGCTTAAATAAGGACATAAATAAAGACCAAACCTCCGGCATATATAATGAGCTGACGTGACTAGGCTAAACGGATTTGGAGACAGGACAGATTTCCAAGTTGCAGCCTCATTATTAGATGGATTCTGTTTAATATGTCTAGTTAAATCAAGACCAACACAGTTTTGGCTGAAGTTGGTGTCATCTCTCTCTCCATCTTAAGTCATAAGTAAACATTTATGCAGTTGCAGGACTTTGTTAAATTTGACTTTATTTAATTTACCTTTGCTTTTATTCCAACACCTTTATGAAATGTGCATATTTTCTTTGGAGAAAGCAAAAAGAATGCAGAGAATGAGGCATTTCTTTGTTTGCTCTTGTCATTTGGGGCGGTCCTGCACAGCTAAGTGCTATTTGCCAACTTAAGACGGCAGGGATTGTGTCTTGGCTCTCTGTGTGGAGAGGGTAAACAAAGGCATGACAAAGTGGATAACAGAAGACTTTAATAATAGGAGTTGGAAGCACAGACAAGTCATAATGGACATACGTTTCAGAGCGCACCATGGATCAGAGAAAACAAAGATATTAAACAAAAGAGTGCAAAGAGTAAGCATAAAGGCATAAAGATAGTAAGAAAAAGAATAAGGCTTTTTTTTTTTTTTTTTTTTTTTTTTTTTTTTGCACAATTAACTGGAATTTTCTTGTTATACCCACTGATGAAACCACTAGTTGTCCCACAGAACACTTACTCAGAGGGGTATCGCTTTCTGAAAAGCTGCCTCTGACCTCTGACCATTCATCTGTCCATCTACAGCTTGGCTAAAAAAATGCCCATAGAGAGGTGATCATTTCCACACCAAGATGAATTTAAAAACAGCTTGTATACTTTTGAACATTTAGGGCTTCCCAGGGCTCATGTGGTGTAAGAAAGCATTCAGGTGACAATCTGCGGGAACTGATCAATAGACTGCTTGTGTGTACTGGCAAACTGAGCGTGCAGATTCAACTTCCTGACCTTAGCACCAGTGGATTTACACAGTGAGGTCCATTTTCAGAATCCATACACTACTATAAACACAGTTTTGGCTCAATATAGCACCAGGGCAATGATTGGTTGACTTTACTCAATTCCAGCAAGGAGTAACATTGCACTTGTGCAACATTGACACATCGCTGAACTGTTTTCATCGCACTACCTACCACTAGAGGTAAATAACAGTAAAAATAACTGTGATCTGACCTTTTTAAAAGCCACCTGAAATGTAAATGAAGGCCCCTTAACAGCAATTTCAGATTGTTGTTGACAGTTTAAGGGCAGACATGCACTTAACCAGATCTTATCCTCTTCTCTGGATCATTAGGCATGTTGAAGAAACCGTTAAGCTTTTCTCACTGCAGAGCCATCAGATTCCTGGTGGTCGATGGCCTGTGGTGCTCAGTGGGAATCTTTATCACCTCAGGCTCAGGGATTCACCAGGGAGACAGAGAAGAGCTTGGTTTTCCAGACATGATAACAGAACCTGGCAAACATTAGCCAGGCTGCAGTGCATATACAGATGAGGGCAGGAGGGGAATGAGTGTGTGTGTGTGAACTCATGTGAAACTTTTTTGCCCATTATATCTGTCATCATGTCTGGGAGAGACTTGGCTCTCATCCAATCCAGAGAAATTACCCTCCTATCCACATTAGGAGAGCACTTAATACACCTGTCTTCTGTTATTAGGGAGAGGTCGATGACTTCATCGGATTTGAACAAAGGCGACACACACACACACACACACACACACACACACACACACACACACACACACACACTTAAAGCATTTTGAAATCTCTTCTTTCTCTTTGATTCAATTTCTCTTGTTTTTATGAAACTGCTGCAGCTGTAACCATCTGTTATGTTCCACGTTGCTCTAACACACTAATCACTGTAAGGTGACATCATCTCTGTGTGCTCTGTGCGGTCTGTGGTTTACAAGCAGGACACACATGCATCCACGCACACACACACACACACACGGACATGAGGAAATTGGATCGAGTATGGATAATCATTGCATTAGTGCAGTGTGTGTAATCAGTGTGTGCCTAAGGGAGTAAAACACACCTTGTGTTTTTACTTTACACACCGAGCGCTCTCATAGCAGTTCAGCTTGTGCTCCAGTGTTGAGGGTTTTTTGTTGAATGGAAAGGGTGTATGCTTGCATCGAAAGGAAGTGGGGGCTAAAGGAGATACTAGCATGATGTCACTGAAAAGGATCAATTTCCGTGTCCTTATAATTATTGTGAAGAATTCTGAGAGTAAATGTTCAGATTTTTAATTGTGTTTTTGAATGTTTCAGAAAAACACCATGGACAAAGTTACAGTTAGCATGCCTGACTAATTATCTGATTACCTCAGTGTGAATGCCTGGGTGCACATGACACGGCTCTGTTTTCAACAGGGCAAATGCTAACTTAATTAGTTAGCTATTAATAACTAACTGAATATATGATTAACAGATGTGGTCAAATCAATTGTGGAGTTAGTGCTTTTCTATCTCTGTCATACAATAAGTGATTAATCGGGTACTTAATGACCAGATTAATCAGACAAGGTTATCTCGTACGCAACGTTCACAGAGGTGTGTAGGGCACACCTAATGGTCTCTGTTTCTGTCTTTCAGTTGATCCCCTCATCCCCAAGCAGTCGCGGCAGGTTGTTGCCCGTACATTAGCCTGTTTCTCAAAGGGGTTTTTCCTTCCCACTGTCACCAAGTGCTTTATCATAGAGGGGTTGTCGAATTGTTGCAGTTTTCTCTGTATTATTGCAGGGTCTTTACCCTACAACATAAAGCATCTTGAGGTGACTGTTGTGATTTTGCACTATATAAAACTGAATTGAAGTGAAACGAGTGTGCACTCAATGTGGAAGCTCCACAGGAACCAGCAACCCAATGTTTTTGTGGGGTTTTTTTGTTGTCCCTGTTTGAAGACCTCCTGGTGAGGCTTTCAAAGCCCTTCTGTTTCAGCGCTACAGTAAATGTAACACAGCTGAGCAGGAACAGGCAACACTCATTATTCTCCGCAACCGTAATGGCTTACTTCGTGTGTTTGTGTGTTACTTTTTTTTGCACATTTCATACATTTTGCATAACTAAATAAAGTCTCACTGTCAGCTGCCACTTGTATTTGATTTTAGCACTAGTGAATAAATCTGGGACTCTCCACCATTTGACCCTAGAGCTGAAGAAGCTTCTCGGATGAGAGGTGAAACGTCTTCAAGCAACTTAAAGAAGTCCAGACGCTTTTCTTTCCAAGCTCCTTAGACTACGATGACCTGGATGACTGAGAACCTTCACAGACACTAGTGAATAACATTAGTGCGCTTGTCCCATAAGCACAATACTGAATGCACTGTGCTGCCACTGAGCGGTTTCTGTGGTGCTGATGCAGCAGCAGTTTGATAGTCATATAAAAATGTTCCAGTCTCACACACATACACACTGGCTGCTGTCTGCTATGATGAGGTCATAGTTGGTCAAGTCTGTTTTGTATTGTATGAACAGAGAGCAGCTGTAATGCCCATTCAGCTCTGGACTTAAGATAGAGGGGCTTATATAACCTAGTGTACACTGACAATATCTATTGTGTTTCTGTAAACTCTGCAAACACATGTTCCCGCTGGGTTTACAATAGCAAATATTTCCCAGTGTTCATGCCTTTGAAGTTGACCTTTCAGACCACAAAGGTGAGTTGCAGCTTTGAGTTCCAGAAAAATCTGCTCTAGTGCCTGATCTTCAGCACTCTTTAAATATTTACTCACTGACGCGCTTCAGCGATTGCTCATAATCGCTTTGCAGTTTGCAGTGCATTACAGTGATTACTGTTCAGAGAGTGAATTGGGTTCGGGGTGCTGGCTGCTTCCTGACACCTGTGTTGTATGTGTGTGTTAGCCTGAGGGATGGGGCTACCGAGCTGCTTATTTTTAATGAGAATGCTCTCTGCTTAGCCTCACATGCCTCTCATTACTGCCCGCAGACCCAGAGAGTGAAGAAAAGACGAGGATGGGAGAAATAAATATAAAACAGATGGAAAATGGTAATGAAAGATCCTTCTGATTTTGATCCTCACTGCCAAATACAGTATCAGTGCTTGGTGTGTCACAGCCTTGATGGAGAGTAACGTATGATTTACATCAAACAGCATCCAACTTGGCTCCTGCATGTGCAGCTACAGAAACATTTGAAGTAATAATTACACAGGACCAATACAAGTGGTTCCATACCTGATGTGAAGCTATAGGTAACCGGATGTTAGCTTAGCATGCAGTGCACAGTTTTCACTGTTTTCAATCGAGATGTTAAGAGAATCTAACAAGCATTTTTTTTTTCTGATTTTGCAAATATGGGTGCGCTGATCTTCTCACCAGAGTCTGTGCAAAAAGAAAAAATCATCTAAAAAAATCTATTCCATTGGAAAATGGCAAACCTCTTTTGTCCCTTCCATTCAGCTCCCCTGTTCCCAAAGCTCTTAAATGCTATAAGAAAGACCCTTTTGTGGCGGACCTGGCTGCAGTGAAATTGCCTATGGTTCCCACATAATAGCCTGCCATCTAGTCTGGAAGGATTCAACAGCTGAGCTCCAAACACCGACATCTAGCTCACCTAAACTAAGAGGTATTAGGTTAAATGTGTGTTGGGGCATTTTTTTGGCAATGCTTTAGAGAGGTAAAAATAGTAGTTGGTCTGTAACACTTGGGGAAAATCCCCTCAGCTGTGCAATTTGGAAAATAATTCACACTGTTGAGTTTCCCCAGAGGACAAAACTGAACTCAGAACATCAATCTGAAGTCTTTTCCTTATCTGTTATTATGTATTTCAGGGCACTTTTCTGTAAAGTTGTTCTTCCTGTTTTCCAGCCAACATATTGATTCTAAATTCATCCAAAATCACAGCCAAAGGATCAGATTAAGTCATAGCAAGTGCGCTTTCAGTTTTGACTCTCTGCGAAAAATTGAACTTAGCTCGGGGGAATATCATTGACTGAGAGGCCTACTGGCCTGTGGTTTATTAGTGTAAGTCCCAGTGATCCCAGAGAAGCTGCTGTGTGTGTCTTGTATTATTTCAAGCTTACGCCAAGTTTTTGTGGCAGGATACTGCTTGTTTTCCCACTGTTCATAAAGTCGATGCTAGTGTCGATTAGATCTTATTTGATTGAGAGATTTCAACACAAACACAATCTCTCTTTTAGCCACAGCTGTTGCTTTGAATGGCTAACGGAGATGAAGGCATATTAGTTTATTAAAGATCATTTTTTGTGTACCTCGTAGCTTATCAAATTCTTGTAGAATTTTTACAAAATATTTCATCAGTGCTTTTTTGTCCCCATTGGTCAGGCTACAGAACAATCCCAGTGGAAATGATGTTTTCTCAGGTATAGAAGAAATGAGATGGCTTATGGAGAGTACTGGAAGTAAAGTGATTGGATAGTATTGGATTATTTTACTGGTTTTACTGGAAAATCTGGTGTAACTGAGATAAAAGTTTAAGACATGATGAAGTGTACATAATTAAAGAAACAACACCAACTGCACAAGCATGACAAGCTTGTCGAGTTCAGTAACTCCAGTTAGTGGAAAGAGGGCCTAGCAGCAACCAATTGGCCCTAGTTGCATACCTATCAATCAAAGTGGACACGCCCCTACAAGAACAATTGTATAAGAACAATTCTCTCACTTTAGAGTTGTTATGAATTGTTATGAAGGGTGAATCTGTCCATGGAGGTTAGAAATGTTTTTTTAAAGTGTCCCTAGTGTCCCCCTCACCTTTCAGCTTTGGAGTTTGCTGCTCGGTCAGTTTGGAAGCAAAAACATCATGAAATAGAGATTGTGGATAAGTAATTTGAATTGAATTTGAATTGCTGACAGTGGATCCCAAAGAAACTGCATGTAATCATCTTGGAATTTGTGAAAATGTAGGTGGTCTCTGTCTCCACTGTTTGAATCAGTCATGGATTAAGAGCATTGTCAATCCAATGCTGGCAGAGAAAAGGTGTCCTTTACCGTCACAATCTATCATTCTGCCATCTGCACACAAACAAGCAAACAAACAAAACTTCTGCTTCCTTTTGAGACAGTCTCTGTGTTTGCTGACCTGTTATCATCACCTAATCTGGTCCACTTATCCTGTGTTGGTGTTTCTGTGCAGTCTTGTTATGTCAGAGTACTGACCTGATCATTAACTTAGCTGAGTGCTATCTCTGGACAGTAACCATTAAAAGGCCCCAACATCACTGAATAAAAGGGAAGAGAGACTGCCATTAGTCAGTTATCTGCAGCCTGTAGAGTGTGTCTGCCGTCAGTATGAAGAGGGTAGAGAAAGCTGAATGTACTGCTGACAGCTGAAACATGTTTAATCACTGTCAGCGGTGCTGTTGAGATTCATTTTGTTAGCTCCAAAGTGATTACTTTCTTGCTCCTTGTATCGACTGATAATGTAACGATTTAGTATTATTTTTTTATTAGTTCTTCTTTTACTCACGAGTGTGTTTCTGCTGTGACTTTTAGATTATAGGGTCAGAATTTGGCACTAACAACTTAAAACCATCACGGTTTGTATCAACAGCTCAGGCTGCTGCTGCTGGGACCACCATATTTTTTTGGCACACTTTGGGCCCTGCAGTCCAAACTAAGCATTGTTTAAACACCACACCATGCCTACCTGATTATTGGTGCTGACCACGTCCATCCCTTTATGATCCCTGTCATAAAGAGCTTATATATATAAAATATAGTCATTTGAGTCAATATTGACGGAACAATAAACACAAATGTGACCATTGTAAGGACTCTGGATTGAGCTAGATGACAGAACAGACACACTGCGTGTAGCTAAAGTAAAAATGTTCTAAAAATACAGGTTTTTCAACTTTTGAATATGAATAGAAGTAATATGATAAAGCCGGCACGATAAGGTTGGAAACACGAAGAACACAGGCAGAGCAGTCAAACACTGGGTTGAAGTTGGTTTGAAGTTTTCCTGAACTGAGGGAGTGATTCAATAGTTGGAGTTTGTACTGCAAACCTAACATCTGGACAGAAGATATTGTAATTTCTTTGATGCACACAGAGCTTAAGAGTTTGCGCTGTGGTTGTAAACATTATGCAACTTTGCTACTGAGCCCCAAATGAGGCTGCACCTCTTCTCTTTTTTTATGAACATGTGAACCAGTTTAAGAGTTTCTCCAGGTGCAGTTGCTCCTTAGTCTCGGGTTTAAATGGAAAATACCAGTGAGCAATGAGGAAAGGATGCTCATCATTGTTGGGGAGCCAACCATGACTGAACTATAGCCCTCTGGAGATGGTGTGTTTTTGTCATTTGGACTCATCACTGCTTCGTTCTTGCTCTCTACAGGTTGTGACAATCTGAGAGAAGAGCCTTACGTCTGGATTTCACCGAAGAGATTTTGCCTCTGCATCCACTGCCAGGTCCTGCACAGGAGGTCGGTGTTGTCGTTTGTTGTCACGTGCGTTTTTCCTTTCATTTCATCTGTGCTCTTTGGTCAACTGTAAATATATAGCTTTTCCTCTGGAGCAAAACAAAACAAACAGAAGCATGATTTCCTGCTTTTCTTGTCATGATATTATTGCAGTTCCTGGCACCTTTCTGTTTCTAGTGGAAACACAAACTGTTCCCATGGTCCTATTGTTCCAGGCAAGTGTTAGGTAAATCTTGTAAATCCCAATTTTAATGGATGCTTAAAAGTTTCATTGCAACACCTAAGCTGATCATTTTGCTGGTGTTAAAAGTCAGCAATGCTTTTATAGTTTCTGAAGTTTCTTGCTCAACAAGCAACCTGATATGTGGGTTTAAGACTTTCCATGGTAACACAGCGACCTCCACCAATCAGAAATGTCGCTGTTCCAATTTGTTTAGATTGTTGGTCGAGGAGGGTTTTTTTGTGACACTGCAAATAAAACAAGGTTTTTACTGGAGTGCTCACCACCACTTCACAATGTCGTAGCTCACAGTTAGTCTGCTTTGAACAACAATATGAATCACTGTTCATATTGTGCTTTTTACTGGTCCTCATTGAATCTGCTCTGAGGTAGCATAGGTAGTTGGCGCACTTGTACTGTTGTGTCTGTGCTGCAACAGAGCAGATAGGCATCTGCACGGAAACTGCATGTTCCCACACTGACAACAAAATCTGTGTCAGATCCTCATGTGCTCATGGACGTGGAATCCTCGTCTCTGTGCAGCCAGAGACCTACGCAAACCGACACCAATGCAAGGCTGTTAATCCAGCTGCGCATTCAACAAATGTGATTCAGTGTATGACTTGCTTTTTTCTTCTTCTTTGCTTCACCGCGAATCGTCTTGTGACCCCAGAGATTTATGAACCATGAACTTTGATTTAACTGAGGGCAGAAAAGCATCTTCAGCAGCTACACTCAGTCTTTTCATTGTCTGCCATGCTGACTCTTAAAATCTGTTTGATATATGTCTTTCTGGATGAAGTAAGGAAGTTGGGGGGTGTCCGGATGGAGAAGCGTGTTTTTCCAATATGGAGGAAAACAATGGAGTCGGAGATATTGTGCAGGAGACCACCTGTGAAGGTCATTTCAAAGTGGAAAGCCCCAACTAACACAATAAACAAAAAAGTGTTTGTCACTTTGCTCTTTAAATAGGGAGACTTTGTGTCAAGCACTCACTTCCTGTTATCTCATACTTGTTTTGACTGAACCTCATTTGTCTTCACGCTCTGTTTTAAACACATCCAGTTTAACTGAATCTGAAGTGTTCAGTCATAATTCAATCTGAAAGCTTTTATTTCCACTCATGTTTTTTTCAGTTAAATTTCATTTTAAAGAAGGATGTCTGAGGTTGTTATTCTTCCAGTATGAAGCATGATGGTTTTTATCCTCACGTCAGCTCCAATTTAGACTGATTTTTATCTATTGTGTCTGCGGGATGCAACAGTGGTACAATCTGACAAGAACAGGGTTTTTGCTTGGTATTCATAAGAAAAGCATGACTTTTCAACACTCATCTCTTTGTCCGCAAGTGAAAGCACCTACACATCTCACTTTCCTCCCCCAAAACCAGTCTGACAAAAGCAACACGCTTCTTCATTTCCCACCTCTTCTTTTTGTTCTCAGCATCTCCTCATTTGTCTCCGTCCCTCATCTACTCACCTCCTACACATGCTGTGTTTTCCCAAGGGCCTGAAAGTGGGGGATGATATCACTTGACACTTTTATTATCCCAAACTCAAGTGAGTGCGAGTCTGGTGCCAGCATTCCTTGGTAGTGCTTACTTTTGATTTTGAGCAGAGTATCAGGTTAAGTGCCCTCAACAGCCATGGCTGTGTCCCCCAGGGGTGTTCGGATAAAGCAGGTAGAGCAGTCTCCGTTTGCAGGGGGAGTTTTTGTTACTCTGAGCTATAGTGGGAAACTCAGCTGGGAGTAGCGGGCCAGCACTACAGGGAAGTTAGGATTAAACTGCACTCATCCCGAGCACAAAACACAGTGAGAACAATGCTTTTGGCCCTTTCTAGAAGGAGGGACAAATGGCGTCGACCCAGCTTAGCACAGTGACTGATTTCCTGAGTCTGGGGGAGAAAATAGGATTTGAAGTGGAAGGACTTTTCCCCCCACCACGACCCCCTGCGTTTTTGGACCCCAGGGCAGTTTGCAGAGCTAAGGTGGGGCTAGAAATGGTTAAGCACAATGGAGACAGTGTTAGGCCTGAGGGGCCCAAACGCTGCAGCTCTCTTAACAGTGAGGAAACAGGAGTGCTGGTGACTCCTCAGGGCTCTCAAGTCCATCAGCAGCCAGAGGAAATAGGTGTGAAGAATGTGGCCCCTAATTTCTTAAAGTGGTATTTTCTCTTAGTGGAATATTTTCATTTTTTACTGCACCAACACTGAATCCCTGGAGTCTGGCCAGAACTCTTAAGTCAAGATCATGCTTTATTAATTTCAAATAGTACATCTAAGGTGTCTGTTTTTCTTCATTTCCTTCAATTTTCCAAAACATAACATAAAAAGTGTAATTAGTTTGCTTTGATTTCAATATCAACTTGCAAAATCTAAATAGTCACAGTGAAAAATGCAACAGCCTAACAGTTTTAACATTACATATAAGTTTTAAGCAGATACAGCACTATAAAAGTTTAAGGTCCCACTGAAATACAAGACTGAGTCGGTTACCATATAGCTATCAGTAAAGGATAACTTACAATCCTGGATATTTCCTCCAGATTTGCTATGTAACAGTTTTGAATTGAATCTAGCTGATTCTCAGCTGTATTACAGTTCATCTCCTCAGGTTATAGCAACACTGTTGAAGCCAAAAAAGGACTATTACAAGTACTAAACGTATTAGACATTACTCATTACTTGACAGAGAAAGTAATTTGTTACATTACTCATTACAATACTTTCTCATTACTCTGTTAAATGATTTTTTTTCTATCTTTCTGTCTACCTGCACAGACAATTAAGCTTTGTCAAGTAACAACATAACTTGAATTGAATTTAGTATAATAACACATTACATTACTGATTTAGTGAATGTGATTACAGTAGCACTCCTGAGTAATGCTAGTAGCACAACAAAACATATGAGATGGCTAAGCTGGAAACCCTGGAGATGAAAAAGTGGTGCTGTTGTGGAAGTGCCAAAAACCACAGTTCATAGCCATTTGTGGCTGACTCCAAAACTGAGTGAAACACTGTAGAAAACTGTGTTTAAAAAAAACGTAGGATGCCACATCTTGTCTGATCTCTGAAGCTAAGGACGGTCATGCCTGGTTAGTAGTTGGATAGGAGACTCCTCAGCCACTTATTCTCAGCTTCTTAACTGCTAAGACATAGCAATCTGGAGTCAGAGCCGAGCCAAGAAGAAAAAAAAACCTGTCTTCTGTGGCAGGCAGAGAGAATAATCTCTAACCCCTCCTCTTCTGTGGCGATCCGGTTGGCCACCCACTTTGACGCCAAGCTGTGATATGTCAGATGGTCGTTGTTTTCCTTCACCCTCTTAACCCTCATGGCGCGGGCTAACCGTACGCCGCTTGTGATATGGTCAATATGAGAAGATGAGGGATTGTTGACCTCTGGCTTCCTCCACAGAGGCGCAGCTGAAGAATGACTTTGTCCTAAACTGGATGTGGATCACAGTGTAATTCCTGCAGAAGACTTAGATCTACCAGAATCACTCCTGCTCCACCTCAGCAGTGACACACAATCTGTCAAGATTACATAAACAGATGTTTCTGGGGCGAAATGGTGACCGCATGCACAGAGATCAAACAGAGGTGTGCATGTTTAGATCCAAACGTGAATGTGTGAACCGTTGGTATTTTATGATGTTCTTCGTGTTTAAAAAAAAAAAAAATACTGCTGTTCTGTTCTGTGGGGGACGTGTTATAGCGCCACACCTCTCACAGGTGTGCCCCTGCTGACCACTAGCTGTGGCTTCTGTAAACCGTACCACCATTATTCCTTTTCTCTCCTTGTTTCTTTCCCACACTCCCGTCTTACTTCCTCTCGAGCTCAGTGTTGTGATTCCCTCACCTCCAACACACATGTGTGTTTTTGCTCCAGCGGTACTCCCGAGAAAGTTGATAAAATAGCAAATATGCTGCAGAGATAACACTCCCACGCTAAGATGCGGGGAAGTAAAAGCACCGCTGACGAGAGCGGAATGGATAAAAACGAGCGGTGTGATCTCGCTGGGGAGATTTATCTGTCTCCTGACCTCAGCTGTCGCATTAGATAAATGGATCGCTGTCAAATGTGTGAGTAAGACGCTGAGGTTGTGAGTGACGATGAGCCAGTGTCAGTGGAAACTTACATCATGTTTGGCATTGCGTAGCATGAAATGAGATGGCACAGGCTACACATACCCAAATATTGTGATCAAAGTGTATCTATAGCATAGAATAAAGTAGTACTAAGATCCTAATTTTAAAAAACAAATTGCGACGAACTCAGTCAGTATGCTGCTTGATATTTGCTGACCTGTTAAGAAAGTTAATGCCGGCTTGTTTTTTTAGCTAAAGAATCAGTATTCTTCAACTGACACCGTACAGCCCTGCCCAGAATGTTATTTCAGTAGATGTGGACCTCGTCCCCTGTGTGTGCGTGTCGAACATCTGTCTCCATGTGCCTGCTGATGGGCCTCAAGCAGCCGTGGCCTTGAAGTGGCAGATGGTCATAGCGGCTCCCTCTGTGGGATTCAAACTCAGCTCAGTCTTCTCCGATTGCGCAGAAGCAAATGTACATCACTGCAGTCTCCCTACATACATTTGTCACCCCTGAGCTGCTTTTAGACTGCACCGATGATCCTGAGGTGCTTTTTTTGGATAACTAAGGAAGGTTATAAAAACATGGATAACATTTTCTTCCATGTGCTACCATCATGTGCAAGATGCTCTGTTTTTGTCTGGGTGTTTGTTTAGTGCTTTAGAGATTTTTGTCTAGCAAACTGCATCTGATTTCAGCACTCAGTAAGCTGTTTTCCCCCCCCCAACTGGAAACTCCATAGGCTCTCATCAGAGCCAGATATTCCATCTGTCCATCTGTTGCCTCCAAATCTTTCCATATTTCTCTCCTAATGCCATCTCTTTCCATCGCAGTTCTTAAAAGTGAACTCGGGGCAGCCTCTTAAGGGTGGCTGGACGTTGGAGTGACATAACATGTGCAGGCAGAGCTCAGATTGAAAACATGTGGAGATAAAGCCTCAATGAGATATCTGTGGCATGTCTGGGAAGCACGCATTGACACGAGCCCAAATAAAGCATTTGGTTTCTCTACTATGAAATCAGTTCCTTCCTGACTCAAACTGGGGCTTGGGCACACCTGAGTATTCAGGTCACAAGTGCATGCACAGTCATGTTAATAAGTTGTTTGTTTTTTATCATTATTAATGCAAGTGTATAAAATCAGAACATGCTTCGGGTGGATAAACAATAGAGTTCTCTATAAGTACACCAGGCACCTTTACAGTGGCGCCTGCTGTAGTAGCTCTTTCAGGGACCACATTTAGCCATGACTCGCAAGATAGAAGAAACACCATTCAATCTGTCACAGTCAGCTGGGATATAAAGCACTCCCAAACTTGGTTTCAAATCCAAAAGCTTGCAGATTTTTACACATTTATTTTGTTTATTGGGCTACTTGGGGTCAGCAGAAGAAGCACTGACACGTTATAACACTACACAGCTGCTTCATGTTCAGTGTTGTGTTTCTGTCACTGAATGGATGTAAGAAGAGTGTATATTTCTTTTTGCTCTTTGTTCACTTTCCACCAGCTCTAGAATGAAACATGTGGCTCTATATGCTTCATTAGCTACTATTATTCACTTTGTGAGTCCAAGCAGACAGAACACATTTGGATTTGAGACTTTTCTCATAGTGAGTGTGAGTTAAAACTGTAAAGTGATGAGATGTCCCGGCCCATCAGATTTTACTTATTTTCTTATCTTTCTTATCTTCCATGTTTCAGAGTTAGTTTTTTTGTCTTTTGGTTACTTTGTTACTTTGAAGTTCACTTTTCCTACCTTGTGATTTTCCCTGTTTGCTTGTTTCCTCCTGTGTCACATTTGCTCCCATGTCTAATTGCCAGTCATCTGTGGATGTATTCCTGTCTCATTATTAACTCACTGAACTTTACATTTCCTGGATGAGCCCAACAAAGACTTGACATTTGTTGTTCCGTCCTGCATTGATATTCCATTTGGAGAACCAAAACAATAACCTGCAAGCCTGAAAAAGGCTGTCAACCTCCTTTTAAAAGGAATAAGGGCTCAGGTGATAGCTTTTTGTGCATGTGTAACTACATACATCATGAATCCATATATATGTAAATGTTTTTAAGTTTTTATGAAGAATTAGGGCTGTTTAGACACATTCATTTCTAATTTTAATGATTATTACAATTTAAATATATGTCATTTTTTTCTGTTGATCAAAACAAATGTATTTAAATACTTTTTACATTTATTGTGGGAGGCTAATGAGAGCATTTTTTGTAATTGGGCGAAAAAATTCTTGTTTAGGTTTTCCCAAAAAAACACTCGCTGCACTGTCCGTTGGATTTCTTTTATCAGTCGCCACCCCACTTTTTATTCTCTTCCTTTAAGTCTTCATGATTCCACAGACAAAAGTCTGTCGAGGAAAGATGAATGACTAGCAGCTCAAAGCAAGACACCTTATGTTCTGTTTGGATCTGTATGAATGATGTTTTAGCCTGGCAGGCGTCTGGTGTGTACATGTAGATGGTTACTCCCTGCTGATCCACTGGTCTTTGATGTGAGCGTCTGTGCTTTGTCAGAGCTCCTGAGGCTGCCAGGAGAAATCTCTGAGATGTTGGTAGCTTTCTCTTTGTCTGTGAGAATCAATTGAAGTCTCTGGGTGTTCTGAGTTTGTATCTCTACATAACAAATATCGTATCTGAGAACTAGGCCCACTCACAGTCAGGATAATGAGTAAAAATATTAACTGAAAGTGGAACTGATTGGTGTCTTTTCGGAGGACTTTTCGCCCCAACATCTTGAAACAGCGATTATCTGGATAAAAGCTTAAGCAACAGCCAGTGTGCAGTGACTCTGTGTGCAGTACATGGAGGTCTGATAACAAACCAAACCACAGGAGTATAAAAGAAGTAAATTGAACAGTGTGTCTTTTCTGATGTAAACCGCCAACCTAAGTGTATCCAGCTACTTCTACTACATTAGTATTCGAAGCAGTAAATGGCAAGAAGCACATAACCGATTAATATTAGTTAAAAGAATTAAAGATTATAAAATAATATAATAATAAATAGCACATATAATGATTATTATTATTAAGTAATTTCTGCTTAAGATTCTTGAACCATCTATATTGTGATTACACTGCCCCTTAAATTTGTTTTTCATTTATGCACCTGTGCATATTTTGTGACATAAAACACCTAAGTATTGAGTAAAATGAGGAGTACCATAGTATCTGACCTTTGACCTGGGGGTGGAGCAATCCTTTCTAGTGCCAAATCTGGATGTGGCACAGTGCTAGCTACTGCTAAGACTACTAACATTTTTTATGTATGTTTGAATTGAAATGAGTATATTTAAGAAAATATGTGCATGTGCGAGAATATCTGAAGAATTACTTTTAGTTGATTAGAGACAGACTCTGATTTCCGAATCAGAATCTGTTTTATATTTTAGGGGTTTCTCCACTCCAAAACACCTGGTTCAAATGATCAGTCAGGCAGTTGCAGCCCAGCAGGACATTTGAAGGAGGTATGTTGGAGCAGGGATTGAGATCACTTTTTGAGAGCATTGATTGATGTGATGTGTAAGCAATCAAATCATGCACTAAAATGATAATGTACAAAGCTGCAGGAAATGAGCACAAGCAGCTTTCATAGGAGGATAAAATTTGATTGGACGGTTAGGGTCATAAGTACACTCCCTCGGTGAGGACAGCGAACTGGATGAGAGTGACAGCGAGTACAAGAGGGTCCCAGAATCAGGTCTGAGGTACAGTTAGGAGATCAGGGGTCAAACTCCCAAAAGAAAAGGGTGATTTTTTTTTCTCTGAAAAACAAAAATGCACGCTGTGTAGTTTTCTTTTCTTCATTGTTGTAGTTTTTTGTATTATTTTTATTCATTTATAGATTCTAACAATTACTGCTTACTATAGTAGTAGCTAGTAGTTAGTTAGCTAGTAGTTACAGTGTTACATTTAACTTTAGTCTTGTCTTTACTTTTGTCTTGTAATCCTAAAAATAAAGAAAACTGTAAATTACTTTTTAATATAAAGAATAATGAAAGCTTATATTAAACAAGGTTAACCTGTTAATTAGCTAGCTACAGCTTTTCACTTCTGCTGGATGCTGCGATCACACTGTTGGACGGATATGAGTGCTCTGGTTTCTAAAATCATTTGACATAAAGCGCCACTGTATCAAGAAATAATAAGAATTTTGAATTGTATCACTGCTATTACAGAAAACTGTATGTTCACAGTATAAAAAAAATTAAAAAGCCTGGAGCCTTCGTAGCTGTTTTGTTGAGTGTGACTGGGTTGAATTAAAATGGCTCATTTAACTTCTTCCCATACAACTCTACCGTAGGAGGAGGATGAGTCACCAGGGTTTATTAGAAAATAGGTTAAAGTTGAAGTTTTATTAGGTCTAGCATGTATACATCTGCATTCACAGGCTGCATTTTTGAACTGTTCTGGCCTGACTTTAATTGAAAGTGATAAGAAAGGCCTCTTCCTCATGCTTTGCAGGTTGCATTCAAGTGTCTAACTGACCTATTGGCTTCTCTTCCTGTTTGCCTCCTGCCCCCCCCCCCCATTTTATAATTTTTTTGTCTTCATATGGATCTCATTTGTGAGTGAACACAAAAGTCAGAGAAATACTGTGGCTGAGTGCACTGTTGGCTGAATGCACACAGTGCTGCTGTAAGCAATCCCAGGGCACTTTTCTCCCATCAGCCAGAAAGGTTAATCCATTAGTCAGACATCAAACCATCTGCTCAATCAGTCAGTTAACAAGCATCGAGGCAGCTATCTTTTACAGCAGTCTGATGTAACAGGATCTGTGTGTGTCATCGTTCATGGACCCCTTTTTAATAGAAACAAGCCTGATTACAATTTTAGAGTTTTACAAACTAAATAGCAAAACCTATTTATATTCAGTGTGCCATTTTATACACTAGTGAACAAATCCTGCACTTCAAAGGTTACGTATATATAAGCTATATAAGTAATTGTTTTCTTTAGGTATACTTGCATACATACTTATTCCTTCCCTCTCACCCAGCATATGCTACAATCTCCCAGCTGTTCTAGGGGGGATACTGAAACATTCCGAAATCAGCCAATAGACGTAATCTCTTCCTGTGTCTGCTGTGGGATATCTTCTCAGCTGGATGTACCCCAAGCACCTCACCTGTGACAGACACCCAAACCATTCCAGCTGTGCTCCGACCAAATAATCAAGCTCCATATCTATACGACTGAGCTCAGCTGTCAGTTCCTTGCTCCATTCATCCTTGACTCATATATAATGAGCTTCTCCACCTGAGGCAGCCACTCGTCCCCACACAGGAGCAGGCAATCCATCCTTTTCCTGCTGAGAACCATCATTTCAGACTTGGAGATGCTTATTTGCATCCCAGCTGTTTTGCACTTTGTGGCAAGTGGTCAATCAGGTCAGCATGACCACCCACATTCAGTCCCAAGCCCAGCGAGCTTGGCGCTGCAGCTAACTCCACCTAGAATTTCTATCCATAAATGTTCCCAACACATCCAGTAAAAATGGATGCAACCAAAATATGTAATTTACAAACCAAATTATAGAAATGCCATATTGTAGTTTATTATTAACATGGATAAATAAGTGTTAAACCAGTCTATTTTGAAGTGATGCTCACACAGCTGTATGTTACCCAAATGCTTAAAGTTATATATTTCAGATTTAAGAAATTGAAAATGCAAATCTTATTGAAGCTGATAGTGAAATGTTGGGCTTGGATGATTGAGAAGGTGCAGTGAGCCATGAAAACAGAGCGAGAAGGTGAGAGAAACTGAAACCAAGAGAGAAAGAGGAGAGAAACCCTGGGCAGCTCCACATCTTGTTATTTTAACCCAGATTCAGCACTGAAATATGGCCACCATGTGGACCCTTTCAGAAAGTTTGGATCTGCTGTCAGTCTAGCCAATCAGAGCAGATGCATTGGTCCAAGAGGAGGGACGGTGGGAGGGTCCTGGAGTCTCGAGCGTGAGGGAGGTTATTAAAGTGTGTGAGCAGAGGAGAGCAGGGGCACAGAGGCCGCATTTACAGGAGAGCTGGACTATCCACAAGCCAATGGAGACAGGTTGGACTATTGTCTCATTTCTCTTAATTTTCCTGATTTCATTTCCTGTTTAAACAACTGGGTTGACTCCTGGGGTAAACTAAATCTAAAGAACTGCCTTGCTGATGCAGTAAAATAGCATACCTTGGTCTTAATCACAGACTATTTATAGTGTTTCGGAGCTCCGGGATTCTGAGCAGATGTGCAGAAGTGGTGAGAAACAAACTCCTTTGTTAGTGACAGAAACTGTAATTTTCCTTAAATAAACAAAGGAAAGTCTTGAAATACAAAGAAAGACAGATGCTGTGCTTTCATTGCAACTTATTTACAGAGTTGACGTTGACCCAAATATTATATTTGTAAGACTGCTTGTCATCTTTTCACCATGTGGTTTATCTTGAATGGTTATTAGTTATTTAAGACCAATCACAGCCTGCATTCCCCCTCTGTAGCTGCGGGGGCTTCTCATTCAAACAGATCCTCACAGATAAAATCAGCACACGAGAGGTGTGGCTGGGAATGCAGGGAACCCAAAAAATAAACAGGATTTGTGATTTGTCACTATGGTGGCATTACCAGAATGACACCAGAGGGTTATAAGTGCTTTGTATTAATTGTATCTGATATTTTTGGCTCTTTCTTAATGAATAAACTCTTTAAATTTCTTTAGGCAGGTTGAAGCAGTGGTGGGATGGGATTTTAGTTGCAACAAGTCCATACAGTAGATATGTAGATTGCTTCCTGTCAGGGGCAGTGTGGAAAGGCGTTTCCTTCTGTTTTGCTGTTGTGATTAGGGAAAAGCTGAATGGATGCTCTCAGCAGGAGCCGTAGTGTTAAGCTTTTCAGGCCTATAAACAGCTTAGTTTTTTGGTTTACAATGAATGTCTCAACAACTACTGGGTAGATGGAGTTGTTTTCAGAGCCATTCATGACCCCATGACTTAGGTGAACATCTAAATTTTGCTTAAGTCCCATTATGAGTGGAATTATAATCTTGCCATGAAATTGGTGTCCACGAAATCCAGAGGATAAAAGTACTCCACAGAGTCAGCTAAACGTAATTGTAGTGGGAGACTGTTTCAAAGGGTTGGAAAGGAAGCCACACTGCTAAAGCTCAGTCCACACCTAGTCTTCAGGCTTGTACGTAGAATGACCAGCAGATTCTGAGATTCTCATAGAAAACTATGAGTAGCAGTGTGTTTGATATAAAGATGGACTAAATAGTTTAGTTCTTTGTAATGTGAACGTATTAATAGTCTGGCCGCAGCTTTCTGTATCGTTTGGATGCATGAAAGAGATCAATTGTTCAAGTTAGTAATCGTAATTGTGATGAATATGTTCCTCTAGTTCCACCAAAGATCAATTTAGAAATGTTCCTTAAATGAGAAAAACAGGAACAAGAAAGGTTTTTACATGAGAGTCAAACCCAGAGAGGAATCAGATATTTCTCCAAGTTTTCAAACAAAGGATTTACTGGTTAAACAAAATGAAGTTTTGTTGGTGTCTAAAACGAAGTAATTGATAGAGAGCCAATCATTAATCCTGGGTAAACGCTGGACTAGAGTGGACAACGTATCCAACTGGTGAGGCGTAAAAGACATACACAGCTGAATGTCATCAGCATAGAAAAGATAAGAAAAGACTGAATGATGCGAGCTGAAGGGAAGAAATGTAGAAATAAAATAGTATTGGTATTAATGGTTTCAAGAGGATGATGCTCAGTGACTTAAACAATCCATTAATCTTTTCTTCTAGCTACACCATGAGGTTTTTTTTGTGTTTTTTAGTGAAGTGTCTCCATAGCTTTGAGATTAAATGCTATGGAATTTAGTAGACATAATCAAGTTAAAATTTGGTTTGCGTCCAAGTGTAGTTTGGTCTAAATGTCATATGCAAGTATGCTAATGTGATTGTGTGTAGATTTGAAGGGCATTGGCATCGGCATCAGGAGCATTTTAGCATTAGCTTAGGAGTGTACCCTAAGCTAATGCAGCTGAGGCGTGTTCCTCTTTATTTGTTCATTTGTTTCAACAAGCACAATATTTAATGGCTGCAGGACAACTGAGATGAAACTCTGGAGAAGTTCCTTTTCTTTCTAACAGCTGGTTACTTGCTCACACTTTATGGGAGTATGTGTCAGATGCAGGGAGTCTTGTAGATGGGGATTAGTGTTGGGTGTCACTATCGTGGCGGGTGCAGTCTGAGGGCTGTTAACTCTTTTGTGTATGTAAACTGATCCTCAAATAATCCTCTATCTCCTGCCTGGTTACTCTGGGAGTATAAAAGACATCATAAATCCACCTCAAGCCTCACATTTATGGACTACCATGCTCCACTCTAGCTTGGGAAACCTGCGTTCTTCATACCTGCTCAAATCTGTCTGTCTGGGAACAGGAAGCAGATGTCTGGGTATATATTGTCACAAATACCAGGTGCATTAATTGAACCAGACTTGTTTAAGTACCCAAATTCAAAGAAACTTCACAGACATAGAAACCTGCTAGTTGCCTTTGTGCATCTGAGAGGCATGTGGTGCAGACACACTATGGCTGAGCAAGGTCAAAGTTTAAGGCTCAAGGTCTTCAAATACTTTCCAGCTGGTTTATATTTTTTTTTTTTGGCTCCAGTGTGTTTTCAACAATATTTCTGTCAGGGAAGAAATAGTCTTTGCAACTAGCTAGGAAATGTTTGACTAAATACTTTAGAGTCAAACATTAAATCTTAAATCTTTATGTCAGACATTATTCAAAACATCCCTGAGACATCATCAGTTTAAGGCCTGGGAAGAGTTCTTCAAAAAAGTGAACTGTATGAGTGTGCATATGTTCTCGCAATTGTTCACGGTGAAGCAACGAAAATGCTTGTGATTCATAAAACTAACTCTGGTCCAACTCCACTGAAGCAGCTCTCTGTGCCTGTTCTTACGATCTCATCTGCTTTACACAGTCCAAACATATTGTACGTCAGCTCACACACATACACAAGGACCACAGATCTGGCTCATTTTCTCCACTGGAAAAGACAGGGGGGTTGAGGAAGGCGAACCGCTGTTGATATCTCAACAGGGTGACAAAGATCAAAGTTTGTGATGTGCTCTTACACACACACACACACACATACTGAGTGTTACACAACGGGATGTAACCACAAGGGGACGAACGTCTGTCCCGACCCTCTCTGTAAGGGCACTCCAAGGGCTGGGCAATGGAAACCTCACAGTGCGGGCGGCACACGTGTCAACAGTGGCCCCCGGCTCCCTTTGCTGCTCTGCCAAACATTGGTTGGAGAATGACTAACAGACTCCCCAGAGGCAGCAGGGAAACCATGGCACAAAAAACCCTCAAAGAAAAGAAACAACTCTCAGCTTTAACCTAGAGCTGTATTTAGAACATGAGCACAAATACTTAAAAGCTCCTATATAAGCTCCTTTTAATCTTTTCTGGCGTTCCTGCTTACATTTGTTAAGACAAAAACTCTCTGTAGGTTATCTACAGGTTGACATTTTATCCATCTAGTCTTGAGACAGCCTTGGGTAGGGAAACCATTTTTTCTGTGTAGTAAAATGAATGAGATCTCTCACCCGAAAAGGGTTTTATTGCAGTGTAATTATGATATGTAAAAGGTTTGCAATAATATAAAACTTGGCGATAGCAGGAAGGAAGAACTTCTTTTTAACAGGAAGTTTACAGCTCATCTAAAAACGCTTTTGGAAATTGATAAATGGAGAATTCAATAGGAAAATTCAACTATCATTGCTAGTGGAAGAACAATCAGATTAATCCACTTACCGTAGTAGTAAGACCACATTATAAAGAATGACTATGAGTCTTGAATTCAAAATTATGAAGTGTATATAAGTTTTTTCAAGAGAACATATGCCACTTATAATAATCTATTAATGTGCATTAAACTAGTTCAAATTAGTTATAGCTTGTGATAAAGTATAGAGGGTTTCAAATGGAAACACCCATGCATGAGGTTTGGAGCTTGAGTAGCAGTGTATATTTCATCCGTGTGCTGTGCCAGATGTGCATTTGAGACCACCTGCTGCTTCCTGTTTGTATCATCTTTGATTCTACAGAATTGCTGCCACTGAGGTTATCAGTGGTTGTGTGATAGCCGGACGGCCGTTACGCTATCAGCCGTTGACTGACCCCAGGTCAGCTGTGTGGGCTGCTTGATGAGAGGCCTCGGGCTTGTTTTTCTCTTCGTCTGCATCCGCTCCTCATTCCTCTTTTTTCCAAGTCTATTTTAACCTTTCCCCTCTTCCCCCACAGCACACACACATATGCACAAACGAGCACAGGCATAGATAGAAATGTTCTGTTTTTCAACACTTTAAAATTTTGCTGCCTCAATCACAAAACTTTACAGGGAGTGCAGAGCCTGATCTGTGGCCTGATCACAAATCATTCAACATAAACACAGCGAATGAGGCCCACTTCAAACGAGCATGTCTCTTCACAACTCATTAGACCCCCCTCTTAAAGATCTACACCAGGAGCCTCCCTGCCTCTTTTCTCTGTTCCTTCTGCACACTCTTTTCATCCTCCACACTCCTGCTTTTGTAAAATATGATGGGAAACCGGGAGGCGTAACTCTGACCTGCACTTCCTCAAGCACAGCAGAAATGACTGATCATCTTCGAGCCTTTATATGTGCAATTAAAGCGCTAACCCTGTTCTTGTCCCTCCCTGTTTTATCTTTTAGGTGTGTTTGATGTGACGCCAGCGGGCTGGCTCAGGGAACACAACTTCAATACAATGTAGACACCAAAAACCAAGCACAATAAGAGTCTGAAGACCGCACCGACAGGAGGGTGAGCTCAAGGAGGAGGAACCTGCTGTACTGAGACAACACCAGGTTAAGATAAGGAGTGAGAGAAGTGGAGAGAAAAACAGAGAAGGAGCAGGCTGTGAATCATTGACGTGAACCTTTTGTGTACAGCGGTGTCACCTTCTTCTTCCTCTGAAGGGTTTTCACTCGCTCTCACGTCTTCGCTGCAGAAGGATCACAACCTTTGCTCTCTGTCTTTTGAGGACTTTCTATCCACAATCCAGCGTTTCATCTCTCAGCAAGTAAAGGTCTAAAATCGCAACAGAGGGAGCCATCCAGCCACCGTCAGCATGTGCCATGTTATTGTCACCTGTCGCTCCATGCTGTGGACTCTGCTGAGTATTGTTGCCGCGTTCGGAGAACTCATCGCCTTCATGAGCACCGACTGGCTCGTTGGATTCCCCCGTGCATCCGATGCAGTTTTCGGCCCCCATGGGGCCACCACAGCCGGAGAGGCTTACAGGCCCACTTTAGGCATCTATGGTCGCTGTATAAAACTGCCTCAACTGCGGGGAATACTGTGCGGACCGTACGCAGTCCACTTTGGAGAGATTGCCAGCGGGTTCTGGCAGGCTACTTCTATCTTCCTGGCTGCAGGGATCCTGTTGCTGTGTGCCGTGGCATTCATTTCCGTCTTCACCATGTGCTTTCAAAGCATCATGAAGAAGAGCATCTTTAATGTGTGCGGACTGCTGCAGGGAATTGCAGGTGAGATTCTCACACAATTTATATAAAACAGTTTTGATATTTAACACGACTTTGAAAGGTTTGGCGCCCATACTGGTTTTTGGTCAGATGCTCAAATTTGTCTGATGGATGGAGAGCTTTAGAAAAGCACACGCCTTTATGGGCAGTAGCTTTCCGAAAGTAACAATCTGACATCCACACTTTGGCAATGATTGACCAGATCTGGAGGTGAGAAAGTAAACGAGGTCTTAAACTGCCTTACTTTTCACATAAGTGATACAAAGAACATATAAGCCGTATTTAACAAATATTTGTCTGCTTTCTGTAATGCCTGGCTTTCAGTTTACCTTCAAAACACTGTGACTGAACGACTTTAATCTTCCTCGTGCTTGTTTTTCTCGTACCTAATGAGGAGTCAGTTTAGACTGAGGACATGGAGTTGAGAAATACGTGTTCAAGTTTTGTAATCTGAAAGAAAGTTTGTTCATCTGAACCGTATTGTTTCTGTTCATTCCTGCGGCGTCCACCGTTCATCAAGGTAAATGAAACGCTGTGCTCTCAGTTAAACACATTCATTATGAGCACCACAACTCCCACTGCTGGAATTATGTGTTTTATTCTTGTGGAGCCCTCAGTGAGTCTTAACCCAAGCACAAGTTTAAAGGGCATGGTGACTCTTTGTCATCAACTGGAACAACTACCGCCCAAATATTTATTCTTCACGCAGTCAGCTGGAGCTTTCTGACACTCCTCTGGTCTCCAAAGGGGTCGAGTACGCATGCGTATCTCTCTTTATGTGTGACGGCCGTACATTCTGTGTCTGTGCCTGTGCACATGAGGTCAGATCCCGGGCCACTTTGACTCGCTGTGGTGAATTATGGAAGGGAGGAGGCCATGAGATCATGCTCGCTGAACCTCATCTTTTTTTCACAGAGTGTAGCCTTCAGCTCTCCGGTGATTATGGCTGTCCTCCCCCACAGTTGTTTATTTGTGGGAGGCCCAAACAGAAACGGTGGGTGTGTAGACAAGGATAAGCCAAGCTGTACCCTCAGATCTATGCAGGCCTGCTGACCTGAGAGAGCAAAATCCATTCAGCCAGTGGGTGGCTCCTTTGAATGCATTTCTTTTCATTAAGATTAAGTTGCTCAATGTTTATTTAGGACAAAACATTCATTTACCAATGCCTCTATTCAGCGGCATAACCTTAACTCAGTGAGTTAATGTATAGGAGACAGATGACTCTTTGTCAGCTATCTTAAATTTATTATGCTGCTGATACTGAGAAACTAAACATAGATTTCTCTGGCTATTATAGGCCATATTGAACAAGCAGAAATCCTTCAAAATACTATTTGTAATGCCAGTCATTCTTTCTTTAGCTTTCTACATATGAGGAGGTGGCGGTGTGGCAGAACTACTTGATTTTATAATATACATAAAAGTCAGTCCTATACTATTTTCAGCTTGAAAATAAATGAACATTTCAAAGTCATCTTGAAAGCCTACAGAAATTAAAAAACAAAACAGAACTCCCTACTCCCAAGTACCTATTTGACCCATCACTAAGTCATACAGTGACTTGATCAGTTTAAATGAGTTTACCAATAAAATTTGTTGCAATTTGAAGTGATCGGGTGACAAGTAAGTTTGCTTCCTATTTTGGTAAAACAGCATTTGCTAGCAGGATTCAGGATTTGGCATTAAAGATTGTTTCCTGAGATCCTTGCATGTTGCTTTCCAGCTGATGTTCAGTTCAAACAGTTTTCAGTAACAGATTGAGGTTAGAGTAAATGCAAAATGAATGTCTGTTTCCATCCGCTGCCATTATGAGAAAGCCACATGTGTTTATAACTAGACTAGTTGTTGCAAGGAAACTCCAACTAAAGAGCCACTTTGGAAGTCAACAAGGAAGTGGTAATTAATAGACTCAAAAGAATTTTGGTGGGGTACACATTTAAGTAAGCAGTTGAACATTTGCTAAGCCGTACAGCGTCTCAGACTTCTTCTTTGGACATGTTCATATACACTTCAGAATAAGTTGGTCATATATCATTCAAACTTAGTTGCAATTTTTTTTAAAGTAGATAATAGCCTAATAGCCACCAAAGTAATGACAAGAAGTTTTTGGGTGCAGCGCTGTAAACCTGTTTGTGGCCAATTTCACGCTAGCAACTGCCAGGAAACACTCGCCAGCTTATCAGGGCATACACATTTTTACCTAGGGAATGCTAGTTGCCAGGGAGTCGCTCAATTTGTTCCCCATAACACACATTACTGACTAGCATGATAAACTACAGTTTACACTGAGAAGTATATTAATGATTGGATTGAATCCATTCATTTTACCTCTGTTTATGTTCCAAAGAGTGATGAAAAACAAACCATCCTCCACACTGAGCCCAGGTTGACGGTCATATGTCAGGTGATCTATAAAAGTGGATTCATGGCCCCACAAAGCACAGTGTTACATAACCGTAAAGTCCTCTATTTACATATTAAGACATTGGATTGCGGGAGACATGGTTGAGATAAAGAAAAGGGGAGAAATGCACCCCTGAGTTTCCTCTTTGTTGAGAGGATGAGGATGTGAAAGAGGAAAGGGGGCGAGGAAAGCATCAAACAGTTGAGGAGGCGGGAGAGTTTCTTTTGTGCTTCCGAAGCACTGTTTTCAGCCACAGGATGAGAAAGGAGATGGTCAACTGCATCGGTATCTTAACAGTGTCACTACTTCCTACATTAGTCAGCCATTGTGCTCTACAGCCTTCTACTCCACTTTTCACAAGGCCAGTGAATGATATCACAATCACTTGATATCCATCACCAAGGCTACCACACCGACTTTTCTACTATCATTATTTCCACAATGCGTGCCGACCCTCTGGTAATGAGAAAACTGGAGCCAGACGGCAGATGTTTGGGGAAATGATTGACCTCAGATAGGAAGATTGCGACTCTCTTGCCAGAGACGGTCACGTCATTACACTGGAGTGACTCCCAAACCTATTAACCTCGTCTTCACATTCGTTGATGTCACTTGGACTTTGTACTTCAGCCTCTGCAGTCTTTTTTTATACGACGCCTTTCTGATGGCAGCAGTGTCCCAGATGCAATTTAAACAGACAAATAGTTTAACCTGAGATGGTTTTGAGATTTCAGGAGAAGTTGAAGTCATTCCTTTCACCTTATGCAATCAGATAGCTAAAACAGACAGACTTCTGTTGAAGGTCAGCCGGGTTAAACTTTGCATCCTGCAGGCGCACACTTTAGGGGCCCTAAAGACTTGTTATACCCCAGTTAAACTTGCTGTACATTTACTAAAATGACTTACTCACTCATCGTCACTCAAGCTGAAAGGGATTACAGATAGAGCGGCAAACAAACAGGGCCATAAAACTGTCTCAGATTCTTGCACGTTCTGTGTCAAATACTTTTATTACCTTCCATAAACTTAAACAGGTTTAATCGGTGACTGTGACTAAGCTCCAGGCTGGAGGAGAAACAAAATAAAGCAGCGTCTTGCGGGAATTTAAGCTGTGCTGTTGAGTAATGATGACTCTCACACAAGATATCACGTTACATAAAAGAGGAAAGCAGACTTGTCAGCTCTGAATGATAAGAGATGCGATTCCCATGCACTGATTAGCTTTTCCTGTGGTTACAGCGGAGGTGTGGATGTTTCATAATGACGGTAAACAACTTTTAAAACCAAACTAACAACCTCTCTTACTGAAGACAGAACTGACAGTTTGGAAGTGAACAGAGACGCAAGCCAGTGCAGAGAGAATAGGGTGGAGCACACTGGGATATTAGGTTATAAGGTCCAGCTTGAAGGTGGAATGGGAATGAGTGTGTGTGTGTGTGTGTGGAGTGGGGGTCTTTGGAGGGGTGGGGTTGTGAATTAAAACCATGCCTTCAATCCATCAGCAGAGCCGGTCTGGCCGTTAGGGCAAGGCAGCAACATGTGGAAAGAATTTATGACCTAGTTTTCATTTCCCTGTTTAATACGATATTGGGTGCTTTAGAGAATGGGAGGAGGAAGAAAGAGGAAGAGAGATTAGAAGAGAAAAGGCATGTTCTCCTCCAGACTTGAAGCAGGCTACACGTGAGGTTTTTATGGAGCAAAGCTAACAGGACCTGCTCGTTGAAAGAGAGCTAAATCCTCGTTCCCTGTCTGGCTGTTTTATTGTCAGTAATTGTATTACTGTAAATGCTTCCTCCTGAGCTTTGATTGAAGGCAGACTCCTCGTCCGGCCATCTGACCTCGTCCGCTGTCATGGCAGAGCAGAGCAGAAGAAACGACGCAAACGCATTTAGAACGAAGGTTGCCTTTCCATCTATGAGACAAGCCGTGCGTGCCGAGGGGCTGAAGCCAAGCTGAAGAGGCAGAGTGGTAGAAGTGGGTCATGGTAACACAGGAAGCGACCCCCCTCCTCCTACAAAGACTCAGGACGCCGGAGGGTCGGCCAGTGACCGGGCCAGGCGGGAAAGTCCATCGGCTACTTTTATCCTGTTGATCTAGTCTCTGCTTTGTGCACAGGATTGAGAGGTCTTTCTGTCATACATCAGACAGGAAATCATTTCTGCCAGTTTAAACGTTTTCTTCTTCTTTGTGTCCCGATAGGATGCTTGAGCTGCCAGCACGCCGCTGCGGCCGGAAATGTTTTTTATTTTCAAAAAAATAATCTGCCCGAGTGTCTTGCAACAGTGACACTTTACTTTCACCGTCACCTACTTAGCACCTATGTGGCAAGCACTACTTAATACATGTTTAGAACACAGGAGGTCGTCTCGATGCACTGGTGAATCCACATTGAGTTTATGGAGTCACTGCTTTATCATGTCCTCTTTGATGGATTTTCTTGATGCCGTCCCCTAGATTTCATTTAAAAAGTCTTGATAAGAATGTGTCCAAACCTGCAGACGTCCCTCCTACCGTTGAAGCAACCCTGGCCGCTGCATAAACAGACGCAGTAAAACAAAGCTGTAATCATATTTAACCATATGTGATTAGAATCACGGACAAATACTGACAATGTGTTTATATATGTGCACGGATTTATAAACATGCAGACGAGATGACGTGGCGCTCCTCGGTTAATTGTTCACATTGAAAATAACGTTTCACTCAAAAGCCACTTGGTAGATTTTCCATGTGCATTCAGCTGCTTCTCGTGGATGAAGTTCAGCTGGCACAGAAGTATTTCTGATGCTTTTTTTTCCCTCTTTATTTATGTGTGTAGACATTTTTAAGATTGCAGCTGTTCTATATTGTAAAAGTCATCTGAGCAAGAGGCCTGAATGTTGGCCAAGATAAGGAGCTGTGCTGACGCTGTGTTTTGGGTGTTTTGGGTTTTCTTTGTAAAGAAAACTCATCTTTCTTGACGCCACTGTTACAGAGTGTTGTGCAGGCTAACTGCTATTCCTTCTGCTTGATACAAGCATGCCGTGAAAGCTAGTCTGTCTCTGAAATGAATCCACTCCTAAACTGTTGATATGATGTGTTCGCTTACTGACGTACATCATGACGTTACTGCTTAGCTTAGGAAATTTGGGATTTCCATCTGTAGCATGCAGGATTAAAATTAAAAAGCTGGTGAAAGCCTGCTTTGAGTTAAAAGCTCTTCTGCTGTTGAAGCGCACCGTATTTCAAGGTATAATAAGCACAGGGCTGCTACGTATGCTGGATTTCATTACAAACACTTGAGTTATGATGTCTTTTATTTGTTTCCCTTCTTGCAGGTCTGTTCCTGATCCTAGGTCTGATGCTGTACCCTGCTGGCTGGGGTTCAGACAAGGTCCAGCTGTACTGCGGACCAGACGCGGCGCCGTACCGCGCCGGTCTCTGCTCCATGGGCTGGGCCTTTTACACCGCCATGGGTGGCACTGTGCTCACCTTTGTCTGCGCTGTCTTCTCTGCTCAGGCTGAGATCGCCACCTCCAGCGATAAGGTTCAGGAGGAGATCGAGGAGGGCAAGAGCCTGATCTGCCTCCTGTGAAGCTCAGATAACACTTATTGTGCAGGTGGGGGGAGAGAAGAAGGATGAGGCAGAGATGTGCCACTTATGATCTGGCCCTCTTCTGCCTATTCAAAAATAAAAAAGCTGGCCTGTGAAATTGAGGGCCCATTCATTGTTTACCACTAATACTGACTCTTATTTTGTCTCAGTTTTCTGTTTGAAGTGGGAGAAACTTATAAGTGCCAAGTTTGTTTGTTTTATTTCTAAGTTTCTGTCTTTGTCTTTCTGCCACTAGAGGTGCTGTGTCTGTTATTGTATTCATTATAAGCATGTGGATGCCCTGCGAGGCATTGTCTGTTACCACATGTTCTGTAAATAAGCGTGATTATATATATTTTGTACATAGTTATGATCGCAGAATGATGGTCAGCTGGATCCAGGCTGGGCTGATGATGTCACTCTTGCCTTAAAAAAAAAAAACTATGAAAAAAAAACTTAAAAAAAATAAACCTGGATCTGTTAACTGTCAACAAGGGAACCACTAGTCAGTCAGAATAAACTGCTCATAAAAATAAATGGCCTTTAGCTCAGAGTGGATGTTCTTTAGAGCTTACAGAATGTACTATTTGATTAATTAATGTGTTTGTAGACGCTTGAAATGTATCGGTGGAAACGATTCTTCACATGGACTGCACAAGGACGAGCAAAGGAGGCTCTTCGGTGCATTTTGTTTGTCAAATCCTAACATGAAGTGGGCTTAATCCTAACCAGTTGACCTGTGAAGTGTCTGGTGCTCCTCAGCAGACATCCTGTAATCTGTGCACATGGACTGAATGATGAGGACACATAAATAAATGAAGTATTGCTGTTGTTAAGTAACGTCTGGTTCAGGGAGTGTGTCGAGTCATACAGAGTGTCCTATCTATTCCCATTTGTTTCTGCCAAACAAATAAAAAGAAGGAGGGGGGAAAAAATAAGTTTGGTTTCAGTTCTTATGCAGGGAGAGCCTTGCTGTGAGGAAGGGGGGAGAAGGAGGCCCAGCAAGTGGAGCAGCCAGCTTGAGACCTCGGTTTGGCCCTTGAGGTGGGGGTGGGTGCATTTTCCAACCAGTGGGTGATCAGTTTTTCCACTGATGCAGAACTCAGCTCTCCATGTGTGTACCTCATTTTCAATGGTGTAATGTAACTAAGTATATTTAGTGAAGTATAGCTTTGAAATACATGTTCTTTAGAACTCTGAGCTACTGAACTGCAGAAGAAAACAACATATTTTATACAGTTAAATAATAAACCAGTTTGATTAGCGTCTAGCTAGGATTCATTATCATGTACAGATCTATCATCTAAATTAATATTGTTTTGGTTATATATGGTATATTGGGTATTTTGTTGACAACTTGATTTTGTAAAACTATAGACTGTATGTAAAGGATGAATGTTGCCACCTTTGCATTACTTAGCCTTTTGTGAACTCCAGTTTGGAAGCCTTCAAATTGAGTATCTCCAGAAGTGGATATATTAGGTCAAGAGAGCAGATAATGAAGTTAAAAGCTAATATTAGCCACCTTGTTTATCAATAAGATTTCTTGAACAAGTTCTTAGCGCAAACTAATGCACAGTAAGCCATATTATTTGTGAGACGAGTGCATTAAAATGCTCCCAAAGGTAAAACACACAATGAAACATGTTCAAAAGGCCCAATTCAATGACTGGATTTAGCAAAAGTGACTACTAGCATTCAGTTAGCGACCTAGTCTGTACTTACCGTGTGCTTAATGCAAAAACCTTTCACTGCCTAAATGGACAACAACACATTTCTCACCTCTAGCGTCTGTTTGGCCCTTTTCCTCCCCCAGCACTGAATGCCAATACTTGCACTCAACCTGAGTGTATTTGGAGTTCCTTCCACAGATGTCCCGGCCTGTGGACTACAGAGAAGCTTCTAGCTCAACCCTGTGGCTCCCTTCCTCCACTTCAGACTTAGCTCAAACTAAACACAGTGCTTGATGACTTCCAGATTAGGCACATGACAAATAGTGCAATCTGAAGAGCACAGCAGAAAGTCAGGCCTGCTTTGCTGCCACAGGCTTTTACTTTTCGCTTCTCATTTTCCTTTTGAGTCAGGAAAAAAAAAAACTTAAAGAAAAGAGCCAGAACTTGTGAGCTTTGTTTCCTTTCAAACCAGGAAGAGGAAAATTTCAGTCTCGCATGTTGATAAGTCATGTTAGAGAGGGACTTACACATGATTGTATGAGAATCTGGTTCAAATTTAAAACTGAAAAAGCCTGGACTGATGTCAGATTTTACCTTGACACACACAAAAAACAGTTTTTATATCGATAATTGTTCCTGTCCCTATATGTAATGTTAATAAGGGTGGTTTGTAACGAGAAACCTCCCTCACTACTGCTTTACTCAGCTCCAAGAAGCTAATTAGTGACGTTCTGCTCATTGTTTTAATTTTTTGGAAATAATAACGCAACTGTAATCATCCAGGGGCAGCTGACAGTCAGAGGAAGCCCATGTGACAGCACGGACAGAGCAGCCAACAGCACATTGGGTTTTCACACACTCCTACGCAGATCTGTTTCAGACTCAGCAACTTGTCGCTGATGTTGGAGGACATCTTCAACTTCATAAAAGCGTTCAAGGGACTGGATGGAGATAATTTCAGCTAGTTTTTCTTTGAAAATTGTTGTTTAAAATCATCATCTATAAGAATTAAAAGACTTACAGGTGGGTATATTTTTTTAATTAAAGTGGTCAGCAACAATATTCAGGTAGGCTGTGGTTTACAGCAGGTCATCTTAACCAGGTCTAAATGCCTATATGCACTGCGTTGTTGCCATGTGGTCTAATGAAGTGGCCACTTGAGCAGCTAGCTGTCAGCCAGACCTATGTCAGTGCGAATTAGCATCTCAGTCTTTACTGAAGCTGAAGCAGAGGCGCAAATGTTACTTACATTTTTACACGTAGCAAAGGGGCTTATTTTGTCAATCACATAACAATGAACTGGTTTCCAGCAAACATTTAAAGACTCACAGATGAGCCATGTACACACAAAACCCAATTATTCTTTTTAATAATTATTATATTATTATAAACCCACTTTCTGTTGGGTCCAATTCTCTTATAAAGGTCAGAATTGTTTCAAATGTTTTTGTTTAGTAGACATATTTCTGCCCGTCTTTCAGTATATGTCGTTCATTGTAGTAAAACATTTGATGTGATTTGTCTTCCCCATTGTTTCACTTTTGATATACGAGTTTCCTTTTTATTTTCACAAAACATGTTATTAGATTTTCAGCATTTAAAAAGTTGAAACTTTGATCTCTGTCCGGAATGTTTTATTAATCCTAAATTGTTAAACAAAGTGAAACATTGTTCCTTTAGCCTCTTCATATTTAGTACTACACTGAGTGTTGTTATTTTATTGATAATCTTACAGTCTTTCTCAGATGTAGCCCCTTTCTTCTGCCTACCTACAGTTTGAACCTCTTAAATGAACTCAGATTAATTTTCTTGTAAAACAAAATCTGATGCTGTTGGCTGGAAGTCACTCTAGCCATATTTACTCTGAGGTGACTCTGATCTTTACATCCTTTGATAAATACTGACCTCATCTGGTTTTCGACAGATAGTGCAAGCTCATTTCCCCCCCTGCTTTTTTCCCAGCTTCAAGTCTTATTCTTGGAATCTGCTGAATAGTTTTGCTTGACTGAGGGTTAAAAATATCTAAACTTATTCCGGGCTTTTGTGCAACTTTAATGCAATGTTGTTGTTGTTTTTAAATCCAAAAAACATTTAAAGCTGTTGTTAGCTGGAGTGGATTTCAGTGGGGATGAATCCATCACTTGTCTCTTTGTGAGATAGTTGTTGTTTTTTTGTTTGTGAAATTCACAAACAGCTGACAAAAACAGGAAAAATTTTGAATGTTTGATAGGCTTTATTTATAATCCACAATCTGCGTACTTGTGGTTCACCATAAGCAGCAAGGTGGTGAAATGTTAACCTGCAGGATAAACCATTCACTTAAAGTCCCACTCAGGAAAACTAATAACCCACCACCTGGTCACCATACCTCCTCTAATATTATGGCATCATTCTCTTCTCTTTGGTTCCCTCTCAGTAACAAAAGGTTTGTGGGTGGGTGGGGATTCTGTACTCATAGCCAGTGCTCATGTTGTGCTTGAGTTGACATCATACAAAGTTTTTAAGGAAGTTTGGTACTTTTGGCTCACAGCTAATACTTTTAGCCAGTAGTTAATACTCATTATTTGAAAATTTGGTCATGCTTGATATATTAAGACATACTCTTCTTAGATGAGACCACATTTTTAGCACCTATGAAATTTGAAGTTTTTCATAATTTTTCCCAAATGCTTTTTTAACAGTGCAAAAGATTTTCAACATAGCTTTTCTAAATTCGTTTTCATTAGAAATCATAAATTAACAGAACTGACTACAAGAATTAAATTACTAGGGTCAATATTATTAGCCTCCTGAGAAATGGCTCTTTTATTGAGCCACAGCACAAACCACTGCTGTGCAATGATGAATTTTAACTTTGCAATGCTCAAAGCTGGTAAAACCAAGTTAAAACTGAGGGTTACCTTCCAATTTACACACAGTATAAAAACTTCAGCGAGGGTGTGAGCTGTCACTTGTCATCATGCCAAAAACAAAAGAAATGATTTTAGACTTCAGTTTAGAGAAAAAAATTCGTTGATGCTCGCAAAGCAAGAGATGGATGTACAAAGCTATCACAGCATTTCAAAGTGTCAAGAACTGAAGGGAGAAATTTCATCAAGAATCAAGAAAGAGTCGCACAGCACAGAACAAGTCTCGCAGAAGTAGGAAGCCAAAGATTTGAAAGACTTGGGAAAGAAAACTCATGAGAGATGAGTCTAAAGACCCCAGAACAACTGCTAAGACACGAGCGAATGACTTAGCCAAGTTGGGAATTACAGCCTCAAAAAAGATAGACACTTAAACCCTGCACAGTAATGAACTGTGAGCTTACAGACCAAGAAACACTCCACTTCTGAAGAAACAATGGAGAGGTGTAGAACCCAAAGTCACCATCATCACAGGGGTGAGAGTGTCATTGCTGTCAGGAAGGACTCATGAAGAAATTAAAGGCATGAGAAGATTCTGAAAGAAAACCGATCAGCATCAAAACTTGATCTGGGCCATTGCTGTGTCTTCCAACATAATAACGACCCAAAACATACGTTGGTCCTTGTGAGGAACTACCTCCAGAAGACCATTAAATCTGGAGAAGCTTGAGAGAATTACCAAAGAATGGACTGGGATTGACAAGACAATATAAGAAGGAAATAAAAAAAAATCCAAAATAAATTTAGGATGTTTGGAAAGGCTGTCTAATAATAATAATAATAATAATAATAATAATAATAATAATAATTCCTTGCTCTGTTTAACAGCATGGAAATTCTTACATTTTCATCTATATGCCTGTGTGTGACACAGAAGATAAGTATAATGGGTACCTTTTAACGTTTTTCTCTACAATGCAAATATGAGCATAATTTCATACAAAGAAGCCATGAAACACATATAGAAGAAGAATTTTATTCAGCGTTAATACAATAAATATACAAAACTCAAACTACTGGTCATGCAATTGTAGGTGAAACCTTAAAATTGCACAAACATTTAGAGCAGATAGTCTACCATTTGTAAACTGCACAAAACATACACACATCCCTTCATATTTCATCTCAAAAACATTGATATATATTAATATATATAAAATTTAAGAGATGTGGATCAGCATTTTAATTTTCATTGTTTTTCTACCACAATTCATGACTCTAAAGCACAGCTTGAAGCCACAGTCGGTCTACAGTACAACGCACAGTTCACATTGCATTGCAGCTTCATGTTTATATTAAAACTAACAGCAAAACCTGGAAGTGTACTGGCCCAAATTAAGCCAGTGTGTAGGGAGAAAAAAAAAAACAAAGAAATACAGAAAAGGCAAGAAGGAACCCACAGCCAGACTGTCCTGCACACACATTAAAATTTAAAGACCCAACTCCCTCCGTCCACACCCACCCACACACACACGCGCACACACACACACACACAAAATGCAAAATCAAGGAAAGTGCTTTGCAGTTTGAATAACACATAGAAAGACAGATTCAAAGACATTTTAGCAGGTGGAATTGTATTGTTAAATCTGATCACAAAAACGAGAGAGTAAAAGAACAGATGTGGTTGTAGTTTTGCGTGACTTCCAAAAAATTAAGAATACACAAGTGTCACAACACAACATCAACGTACTGGCCCCTTTTGTCAAATTTAAGTCACTTTTATTGTGATTACAACATACTGATACTGATTTACAAGACATACTTAAAACCAGAGGCCTGTCAAATTTTGTACAATCTTGTATAATATTTAACCTCGTCATGCAAGTGGAGAGCATCCTGAGTAAAGCTGAGGTAAATCTCCAGCACTGAAGGGAAGCTAGAGACGAATTACACTTTCCTTGCTGATAAATCGTGCAGCTGTGTGTATGGAGTAGTGGCTCTCTTTAGGAAAGGACACAAAATGGTAGGCTGAAGGTGAAAATCAAGCTGACTCAGCTAATGCAATAAAAAAAAGCAAGTTAAGCATCTAGACTACTGAGCAGGAAGGCCTGAGGGCACTGTTAGAAGTATCTGTACCGACTGCCAACGTCAGAGAAAGAACCCCAAGTCCAGATTTAAAATGCGACTTGCTGAGATATGCAGATCAATAGAAGCAGAAGATTTCAGTCAAATAAATACTTGACAATTACCTTTAAAGTGATACTCTAATATCAGACACTGTTTGTGGATTGTAGCTTTTGCAGAATGACAACCGCTGTCTGCTTAGATGGCAAAACAGTGCCATCAATCTGTGATCACAATCTACTTCTGTCCATCCCTGTACTAACGACGCAGACTATAAACGATGGCGTAGCCACTGTGATGTTGCCCACTGCTTTGTGAACTCTGAGTTTTGAAACTTGATTGTTAGCACTTCCACAGCGCCAAAGCTGGATTTGGAGCCAAAAGTGACCATATTTGGATGAAAGGGTGGAGTGGCTGATGTTAGCGAGCAAGTAAAGTTGTCGCGGCTCAACCCGTTTCTTGTTTAAAGCTACAAACACATTAATCTAATGGCTACACTTGGAGATTTTACATTGGGAATCTATAGGGGCTGACTCGCGTTTGGAGCGTTTTTGGCACTTCGGTGTGTTTCGGCCCCGGAAGTTGCCGTTTGCCTAAAATTGAAGGGTTAATTATTATTATTTTATTTCTTGCTTCATTCTAATTGTAATATTTCATTAATGACAGAAATATCTTCCTTCTGTTATTCACCAGTCTCCACCGGTGAGTGCTGATACTTGGGTAGGTAAGATTTCAGATGAGATATCACTTTAAGGAATTTCAGGCTAAATACTTTTTACATACCCAATTCTAAGTTGAGCGAAGAGAGTAGAAAGCAAAGCAGCGGAGTGGAATGCACAGCATTCATCTTCAGCAGTATAAAGTTACTCCATTGGGGGTCAGCAGTGTTAAACCATGCACTCATGAAAGAAGAAAGCACCGAAACAGATCAAATAATGCTGCTTTAACTCAAAGATAACTTCTTTTTGCCAGATAAATAAATAAATTCAGAAAGAGAAAGTGGTGATTAGGTTGATAAACACACAGAAAGCAAGCATCTGTTCATGGTGAGAAATGCCCAGGTAACTTCAAACAGTCGGTTCAGCTACATTAGAATCTGCCTGAAGACGAGCAGGCCTCAAGGACAGCAACAACATTTAAAAAAAAGGCACACAAACCTTCATTTAATTGGCCATACATCCACACAAACCCTGAAATCCACACAGAGACAAGAAAGTTGAGCACTCTAGTTAAAGGACTCCTAGAGTGCACGGTGTTGCAGGAGCAGGTAGACTGGGACAAGAGAGCCTGTTTGAAGGTTGAGAGGCTAAAGATTGTAGATGAGTGGATGTTCAGCTGTAGCACCCCCACAAAAACCCCTTCAGTAGTGTCAGAAAGATGGGGAGGAGGGCTGTAACTTGTTCAAACAAGGCAGTTATAAGTGGAAGCTGGATACAGAGGAGGGTCAGATGAGCGAGCTCTCTGCTTCAGACTTGCTCCTTGAAGGCTCCTTGTGCAGCCCTGGAAGCAGCATTAGCAGTGGCCGTTTGTACTGTTTTGTTAGACATGACGCCCGTGGCAAATTCCTGCTGTGCCTTCTCAAAACTGGCACCGGTGGTACGGTACATCCCATGGACCTGAGGGGAGAAGGAAAGGGGGACAAGAGGGAAAAATTAGGGCCTGAAGAGTCTGTAACAGACATCAACTCAGATATCTTATAGGCTGACTGTGCATTTACCTTTTTGAACATGATGAGAGACAGGACAGCCAGAGCGGTAAAGAGAGCAGCAACGAGGATCATTATAATGCCCACTGGGATGCTTTTATTCAGGCCAGTCAAAGCTGAGATCCACCCGCTAGGGATAAGAAAATCATTAACACACAACAACGACGTGACAACTAACCAGTCTCACTACCATCTCAGTCCTCTGAGAGAACTACTTGTTTAAAATGCTGTAGTTTACTTGGGTGAAGTCACACACCAGGAGCACTCAAACTACAGAGGGTAAAGCAAAGACCCGGCCTCCACACTACCTAGACCTAAAGGATGTGCCACCATAGACACTTACAGTGGCACAACAGGGACCTAGACAGTGTTATACATGTGGCATGTTGTAGCTGTTCACTGTAAATACTCACTAGACTAAATGTATATTCCAATAAATTTTTTTTTAAATGGTTATTAACTAATGCAGGATTTCCTCCTAAAAGCAAAACAAAAACTGCAAGAAAAAAAAAAAAAAAGACGACAAGAAGTTCAATATCTAATTAACACAAATATAGAAATATCACCCCCCCCCCCCCCCCCCCCCCCCCCCCCCCCCCCCCCCCCCCCCCCCCCCCCCCCCCCCCCCCCCCCCCCCCCCCCCCCCCCCCCCCCCCCCCCCCCCCCCCCCCCCTCCCCCCCCCCCCCCCCCCCCCCCCCCCCCCCCCCCCCCCCCCCCCCCCCCCCCCCCCCCCCCCCCCTCGCATTAACTGATCAGTTCATGAGATCTACGATATAGAGTACTGATACTTTTCTCAGTATAATACTAAGACCAAAATCTAGACTAAATGCAAAGCCAACCACCTCACTAAGTAACCCCAGATGTGTCTTTGTAACATCTGTCTTACCTAAAAATGTCATAAAAATACAGTGCTATGGAAATTTATTTTAAGTCGTGTTATCTTACCTGGCTCCCCAGCCAGCGATGCCAATAGACTGGATGACATAGATGCCAATCTGACAGACGTAAATGAAGAAGAAAATAAAGAACCTGAACGAGCTGTCGATCCTGTAGAAAGATGAAAGTGGAGGATATGAAGAGCACAGTGGGCACAGGAGGGTCATCGTGATTGTTGTACTTGTGGACACAATTTTGGATCATGTTGTTTACCTGAATGCAGCATAAAGCGGTCTGTACCAACAGACAAAAGAACACGGCGTGAAAAGCAGAAGCCAGAGGATCGACAAGCCAAAGTCCACACCTCGGTTTCCATCCACAGCAAACCAGGAGAGGCAGGCGATCAGGTTTGCAAGCAGAGTCCCAGTGTGCACTGAAAGGTCAAGAGAGAGAGAAAAAAAATACAGTAAATATGTGGAGGGGGACTTCGGCTTAAGTGTGACAGTGTGCCAGAACGGCTGTTTAAGTGTACATGCCAAAACATGGAAAATAAGCTGAAGGAGAAGTGTCCAATCAAGTCCTACCAAATCAAGCCTTGGATGGAAGAGGAGGAAACACTGAAACTTAATATTTAAACATGTAACACAGAGCAGGACTGGAAACAACATACGCACACACACGCGCACACAGTTAATAATTCATTACTATTTGCTCTCGAGGGCCTAACAGTGTCTGCAAAGTTAAAGGTATTACACATTCACTGAGTCAGTTTGACTGCAGGGATTTTACAGCACAGTGTGAAATATGACAATAGCCCGCTAGCTGACATAGCAGTGGTACCGAGACCCTTCACCTGAGCTTGAAAAAGATACAGCCGGTTGATTTAAAAATCAAAGTCTTTGTACTTATTAGTAAAAACGACTGAATTCTGTAAGCCAGCCTTATAGCAAATCATATGATCAAGCTGCTTCATCAGGTTGCAAGACTGCGGCACGTGCATTTGTCATGTGGCTACTGAATTCTACTTGAAGTCTTGACTCCACCCCCCACATACACCAACAGACAGTATTTTTCACCATCAGGAGCTATGAGGTTTTGACTCGGGGAGTTGGTGGATTAAACTACTCAGGACTGCTTTAAATGAGTCATCTGGAACAGCAGATTATCAGCTCATTAACAATTTCATTATTTCAGCAGATGTGGTTCTACGTGTTTGCACGTATGAACGTAGTTTAGAATGCAGTTTGCTAAAAAAGTTTGCTAGTATTAGCTGATAATTTAGCACAAATGTTTAATGCAAACAAGGCCACTTCATTGGCAAGTGCAGAATCAATGGGTGATCTCACAGTGTCTAAGTTCATCTTTTAGATACAGTCTGTGGGGAACATGCATAAAACTATGTATGCAAGCAGGAATAAAAATGCAGATGCTATCTTTTTATCAGATACGCAAGTTTATAGTCATTTCGAGTCCTTTCTTTAGTTGTAAATGGATACACACATCCTCTCTTGTCATTTTGCACAAAAAAAAAAAGGAAAAAAGAAAAAAGGAACTAAAGAGCATGAGTAATCTGAGCTGCAGTGGCCGTCCCTGTAAGTATAAGTAGGCCACAGGTGATGCACTACTTATAGCCTAGCTCTGAAATCCAGAGGATAAAAAACTCCAGACTTGGTACAAGACAGCAAATTTCTTCTGTCAATTTTAAGAAAAAGTTTACTTACACATCCAGAGGTAGTACATGATTTTGACTGTCTTCTGAAACTCTACGGGAATGTCTACAGTAATATCGTGGTAGAAACATGGAGCCACAGGAAACCTCTCTGGGAGAGGAGGCCAGTTGTTTTTCCTGCCTACAATAGCAGGAAAAAAAAAAATCAAGTCAAGCTTGTGAGTTACTTCAACATCTTTTTGAAAGTGTCGCTCAGGTTTTACGTGCTGCTCTTCTGTCAGATGACAGTTAGCAGTTACTGAGTGCAAATTCAGTAACCGGTTATTTTTTGTGTGCATGAGAATTAACATTTAAATTAACATGTAGTCATTGCTTGGCATATAATGAGCCAGTCTGTGGATTTATAAGCGTCATCATTATCTGTAATGCTTTGCTATGACAGCACTGATCTGTGGCTGTGTTGTGATGACATACTAACCCCCAGATACGTTGATTGACTGCATCTCTCGCTCCCGGCGGTCCAGCTCTGCAGCCTTATTTTCCAGCTCTTCCTGTCTCCTTAGCAGCTCAGCAGCTGCCTGCGACTGCTCCTGCAAACACACACAAACAAATGTCAACACATTGGAAATAGTACACAAACTTTTTGGCCAATTACTTTCCCCCTCCCTGCTCACTAGAAATGCTCCATTTCTACTTTTGGAATAAATCCAATTCTCTGCAGAGACAGCACCAGCAGGAGAACAGACATCATAACAACACATTCCCCAGAGTCTGCTTCACAAACGAGATGCTCAATCTCAAGTTATTTCCTCCACCAACCACGATTTCCCTCTGACTCTGTGTCTACTTCTGCTACAAAGGCCAATCACAGATAGAGGCGGTCTCCCGCAGAGCCACTTTTCTGTCCACAAACTCAGTGTGAAATCAGCCGTGGTGTTAATACATTTTCTCTCAGTCTCTGCTGGTGTTGCTGGACTAAAACAATAGATGCACCACAATCTGCTTGCTCATGGTGACACGTAACGCTCTCACCTCAGTTCCAATAGCTTTGGTAACTCAATCAGCATTTCTTTGTGTAAAAATAAGAATGCCTTTGTATAATCTGAAAAGAAAGTGGCAGAAACTACAGCAGCAGCTGTAAGCATAGCCAAAAGTTCTACTGAAATAACTGCTGTTATTTGGCTGTATACCATCAACACATATACCTGTGGTTGAGCTTGTGAGTAGGCTGGGGGCTCCTCTGTGGGTTTCATGATGGCTGGCTGAGTGCTGACAGCAGGGCCTGTAGTCTTGGGGGCCATACTTGCAGGTGTCTATAAAGTACACATGGTTAGAGCAAAACTACATGATTCCTATAACTGCTAATGATGTGACCTCACAGTTAATCAGGTTTGTATTGCAATACTCAAAACACAACTAAATCTCATATTTTATTAGAGCATTAATAAAGATGCACAGCAAAAAAATAAAAAAATAAAAACAAATGAAAGCAACAAACGGTGAAGAACACATGTATGAAAAAAAAAAGTACAATACAAATTTGTGAAATTGATGAGGTTGTACTGTAGAGAGAGAGAAGCCTGTGTAAGCTCTTAAGAGAAACAAAAATGTTTGAGCCAAGCTAAGCAGTGATACAATATCCATGCTCAAAGATCTAGTGCCCAACCTTCACGAAGCTTCAATAAGCTAAACTGACCACAATACTTCAGTCTCTTGGCTTCCAAACTTTTTATTGAAACAGTCTTCTTACAGCCCTTTGTCACTGATAAAGTTGCTTCTCAGATGGATTCAGTCAAATAACATTTAGATGGCTGAAAATGATTACACTGATGCAGTCACATATCTTGCGACTGCTGAAAGCGATCTTGAATTCCAAGGTGGGAACCACTGCTCAATGTTAGGATTTAGTCTTATGTAACTGCATGTGTGTATGTGCTAAGATATGTGCAGTTGGAAGGCACAAAACAACAGTGGCTCCTCCTGTAGGCAGTGAAGCTATCGAAGAATGGCTGAGCCTGTTGGGCTGCAAGGGTAAAGGCTTAATAATCGGGGTCTTGCCAATGGACCCTAACCCAAGATCTGAAGGATTCCTAGTATTCCTCTCCCGGGGAGGATAACAGAGGTCCCAACTTTCTTACCCATCGCCATCTTTTGAATACTTTGCTACTGGAGACCCTACCAGGGGCAAGTCAAAACTCCACCTCAATAAGGTGGCAATTCTTAGAGTGGAAGCTTTCAGGACACATGTCTTGGTGGCTTTAGGAGCTGAGCATGTGAACCA
>NW_024582468.1:1636713-1637280 GCF_018398535.1 Haplochromis burtoni
GTCTTGTCTTTGTGTTTCAACCAGGGATAGCAGTAGAAATCCCTACAGAGTAAAACCCTCCATTATTCTGCTGAGATCCAGGCCAAAGCTCTCTGTATTCAAAATGCAACAGGCCTATAATTCAATACTGGCAAAGACAAGATGATTCCAATAATTTTCACGAGAACGTCGTTATAAATAGCCAAGACCACGAGTTTCTTGAGCTGCTCTGGCAGCCAAAGACCGAAATAAAAAGGACATACTTTGGTTATGCTTTGTGCTCCTAAACTGCTAAAGCACTCCATGCCTCTTTTAACTACAGTCCTAATTTGCCAGACTGACATATCAAAACTACTTTCAAAATAAAGCAAGCCACTACTTTATATTCTACCTCCATTTGCATGCAAAACTCCTTTTTCCTGTCGGTGTCGGCTAAGCTACACTGTCATACATCTCTTTTGATAATAAGCTCACCATCAGCTGCCGTCAGTCACGCACGAATTTCAAATTGTTGCTCAAGATTAACATCTAATCCGTATAGTCCGAAGTGCTGTCCTTATCCCGTCTCAGTGCAGTCCTCTCCGTCTC
>NW_024582468.1:1637467-1731210 GCF_018398535.1 Haplochromis burtoni
TCAGGGCCTGTCGTGTTTAAAATTTAACGCTGCACTAGTGCGTGGCTGGACAAACACATACTGCAGATTCAACGAAGTCTTCATTTTGAAACCTCCAGCTCTGGAGTTCCTGCTCCAGAACCTTTAAAAAAAAAAAAAAAAAAAAAAAAAAAACAACAACACCCCCACCCAAAAAACACAAGGAGAATCAGCAAACGTGTGTTCACCATGATCTTGATTAAAGTGCAGGATTCAAAAAAGGTGCACAGTTCAACCACCTGACGACACCATATCTAAGACTTCAACTCTCTGTGGTTTCTACTCATTTCACATTTGATTAAGCTACAAACCTTACAAAGTGAGCTCTTAGCTGCCTTACAAAGTTTTTTTTATTCACTAACATAGAGCCTAATGTCTGAGCCCACATCCAGAGAAATAGGCCAAAACAGCCTCAACAATCTGATGCATGACTGCGAGTGATGAAGCTTAGTAGGAAAGGAGCCAACGAGTACCCTGGAACCACATGTCACCATATGATTTCATGAACTATTGAACATAGCTCAGAGAAGGGAAAAAGCTCCCATTATCCCGAGGCAAGGCAGCCAGAGCCAACGCATGACAGAGAAGTGGGAGGACAGCAGGGCTTCAGCACTCGTGTTAGTATGTTAATGAACCCAATTAATTATTCACTCTCCTTGCGTCTGTGTGGTCAGCCTGTACCATCTTCCCATCAACGCTGGGTTCTTTTAAGTCTGTGCAATGAATCAAACCAACTAAAATAGATTTTTTAAATATGGTATTCTCTGACAAAAACAAACAAAAAACACACATGCTTTCCTTGTACTGTGTAGAACCAAGCAGGCACAGATATATCACAATTAACAAATACATTGTCTGAGGTTAAAGAACCACAGGTCTAATTCTGGATTAGTCTGATTCTGACTCAGAAATTAGATCTGTTATTTATGACAAAAGGCTGATCTATTTAGTTCAGCTGTATACTGCTCTGTTTTATACTGCTAAATATCAGCAGTAGTGTGCTGTGGCTACTGAGAGTAAGTTAACAGCAAACTACCAACAAATGAGATGACCGGTATAAAAAACTTAGATAACTGTGGCTTTGGCTTCTCTTTTTGTTGTTATAACACTTGTAGGGAAGTATTTACTGCATTTACAGTAGAACAAGGTGTTGTCATCTATCAATTACTGCTATTTTACTTCCTGCTTCTTACCAGCAACATAACACGCGTTGTGTGTGGATGTGCACAATATTGACTTTTAGACTGAGCTTAAATTAAGCTTACTGTAAATAAATTACAGGATTACTACAAATACATGGGTTCAACCACTAGTTTAACATCAAACAGATAACACCATTATGTGCATTTTGTAAATTATCCTCATTTAAAGAGCATAATTTATAATGTTCTTTGAATGAGAAATGATATTTGAGGGCTTCTAGTTTCCAAATATGAAGTTTTACTCATGTTATTTGTTGTGTATGACAAAAAAAGTTGATTTTAAGCTTTTGATGGACATAACAAGCACACTGAAGATGTTACTGCTGATTTCAAGAAACTCAAAATGACGTCCAGATGAACAGAATCAACTTTTGGAGATCTAAATGACAGTCCATTTATTTATCTTTTAAGCATTTCATAGAAAATACTAAAAACAGCATTAAATGTTTAGATTCCCAATCAACTGCTAAAGACATAAACCCAGTTTGGCTGGTTGATGTTAAACAAACAAACAAACAAACAAACAAACAAACAAACACTTCTTTAGCTTATTCTTAGCATGCTCCAATCAAACAATCAATGTTAAAACAATCAATGTGGTCTTAATGAAACTGAGGGAAGCACCTCGTGATTATTTTAATTATTAAATAGTCTTATGTTTTTGGTCCATTAATGTTAGAAATTTCAGAAAATAGCAAAACTTGATTGTTTTGTTGAGTACACCTGATATGAGCGGAGGAGGATAGGCCTGGAAATACCAAGGAGCACATGATCACATGAATGCTTTCATTATGACACAACACTGTGTGAGCGTAAACACAAGACGTCTTCAGTCAGACGCCTAAATAAAGATAACAGCACAATAAAGGCAAGGGAAAGGATGTTTGTCTCTGTTTTTACGTTCCTACACAGCATTACATGATCAGGTGATCAGTTTTTAACATTATCGTCTCCAGGTTGGCAAGTTAAGTCAATCACTCTAACGTAATGTCAAACATAAAAGAAACAATACGCAACATCTGAGCATAAGTTGTTTAACTAGGTCGTAAATGTGAGGAAATATGTCGAGCAGGTGGGAATTTAAAGGGATGGGGGATAATTATAACAGAACCCAGCGACCCAACCTGCTTCAGTTTGAATCAGAGCCAACACCTGGAAGCATAGCCTCATATCTTTTAATGTTATGTCACTTCTGCCAGTCAGAGTGCGGCAACATTAAGTGACAGTTCAACTGAAACCGAGCAGCAGGAGGACGGAAGGGTTTTGGCAGCAGCTAATTTAAAGTCGCCTTATCAGAGCAGGTTTATTCAAACCAACCCCATGCCAGTCTTTCCTAGCCACGCAGTCTTAATGTAAAATGATACGGCAGCTAAAGTTAAAGTGGCTAATGTAGGCTGTTAAGGTTACCTGAAACGGGTTGCTGAAGTCCGGGTCCGCGAAGGGGTTGCTGTCGAAATCTGACATTGTCCAAATAGGACGACTTATTCCGCTAAATGTGTCTTAAGGCTAATATTTATAGCCAAAGTCGGCGCAGACAGTTACAAAAGACCAACTGTTTCGAACAAATTGTAATAGAAAAGACAAGGGCTGAAGTCAAGCGTCAGACCGTCCAGGTGGGGGATTGGTCACCAGCAGCGGAACACACGTGACATAACGAGACGTCAGGCGGAAGTAGGGAAACGTCAAAAAAAAAAAAAAAATCCAAAAAGTAATTAAAAAAAAAGAAAAATGTTTTATTTAGAAATAATTTAACGCTTTACTCACACTCATTTTTACATTTTGTCATAGAATTGTGACATTTTATCTCCGATTAAATGTCAGGTCGTACATCGACTTATCTACGTAAAATGAAAGAATTAAAAATATCCCAAAGTTATTTTAAAAAATAATATTATTACTTGGAAAATATTTGATTAATTTTTTTATACCCGCACTCATTTAGACTTTTTGTCATACTTTATTACACTTAAAGTGTAAAAATAAAGTATGACAACAATAGCACAAACTTCAGGAAAACTCACTTTTCTTGAAAATATCCTGGTCTTGACAAAAATGTTGCTGTTTTGACCTTGTGGACTTTATCGTGATACTTTGGCTATTCAACATTGTGGCAACATCTATTTTTTTGTCCGAGTCTCTTCTAGTTGCCATAGATCTATGAGCTCTCTGCCTCTGAATCCCTGTCATGTGACGCTCACTTGTCCAACTCACACTTCCGCTACTGCGTGTAAAAAGTTGGGTGATACATTAAAGAAGTTTTTGCAGGAACTTTAGCGTCAACATTAAGTTAACATTATCACCAACTTTATGAACATTTCATAGCTCGTAAGAAAAGGCGAGTAAGTTTTCTTTGTCGGCCGTTTGCCTTAAAGCTCAGCATGTCGACAGGAGTCTCATACAACGACCAAGGAGGAGCGGAGGCTGCGGTGGAAGCGGGTCAAGAAAGCACCCCGACCTCCTCGAGCACCGGAGCTGCCTTCGGACTGTTCAGCGCCGACTTTAAAAAGTAAGCTAGCTCAGCGTGTGTTCCGTTTCTCGTCACGGTGGTTGTTTTTGGCACAGTTGGGTTGTTTTTGTTGAACTCCATATGGCTAACTTCCAGTTTCGTAGTCTTGAAAAGAGGCCAGTAGCATCCACAGGCAGGGCAATGGTGGCAAATGACAGCCCCCTGTCTCTTCTGCAGTAAGCAAAGTTGAGCGATAAAATGGCAAGACGTGGCTTGGACGTGTTTGTGATTGTGATCACTGAGTTTTCCTTTTTCTGGTTGGTTTTTCCAGTTGCTTTGCACCTTTCTGTGTGCTCAGGGTGTACTTGTATTGCCTGTTTTTTGCTGTTGTTTTTTTTCCATCTCGTGGTTGTTTTTCATATTGTAGTGTACACTTTTTGTCACGTTTTGTCATTTTTGCGATCATTTTTTTTACTATCTCCACCTGATTACTTTGTATTTTACTGTGATTATGAATTTTGGTGGCTCTTTTGTGTATTCATCTCTGTCCGCTTTGTGATTGTTTGGGTTAGTTAGTTCAGTAAGGCTCCAGTCATTGCAATCACTGCACAGGGAGAGCTTGATAAAATATCAACTGCAGTGGCTTCATCACAGAATCTTCAGATACCGGTATTTATTGTGAAACAGCAGAAAGTGCTTGCATGTTTTTAAGCGGATGCTACACACTTCACTGTTAAAAGGGACGCAATCCTCCCCACTGTCGCAAAGTGGGTGGTTATAGTGGAACACCTGATCGTTGGAGTTCTCTTCCAAATCTTTCAAAAGTTTTTACCAGTTTAAAGCACTTTAAGATGAGAGCTGCTGTGAATTTGCTGGCTGTAAATGAACAAGCGCTGGGACACACGTGTAGTCCTGTTCCTGCAGGTGGATTGCGCTTACCCTATTACAAAGTGGTCAAAAGGCTTAAAGAAAATGTCGAAAACTTCATTTTTTATGCTCATTAAAGCTGCTGTTATCCAGCTCCAAGCAAGTAAAGGAATTCTTGGAAAGATAAGTTTGTTGTATTTCTTGTCTGTACTTTATTCACCTCTTTCTGTCTCAACCTTTATAAAACTGTAGTGTATGCGAATATTTCTATGTTTGATCTACAACTCAGTTTACTGCTGTATTAGCTACTTTTTTTTTTTTTTAAACCAATGTTTTCGAAATGTCATACTGGGCCTATTGACTTGTCAACAAGTAAGATGGTGTTTTACTTATGCAGCACAAAACTGATGCAACAAAGATCAACGATATAAGTAACGCTTAGTTTATACTTCTGCTGTAAATCTATCTAGAGCCTATGATGTAGCCCACATAAGTGCCCCATACATTTGCAAGCATTTATACCTGTGCTGAGAGTAAATGATCAAATATGGAATGATGATAAAATGAAAAGTTTCAAAATGTATTTTTATCATGAGAATTTCTTTGTTTTCTTGGCAGAAAAAAGCACAATAACTAGCAAAACATAATATACCACCAAAAAAAGGAAATAAATACTGGACCCAGAATTTGACAGTCAGTACATTTCTTTCTAAGACCAGCAAATGGAGAAATGCTAATAAGTTGCCTTCATAAGCTTGTGTTGCTCATGTATTTTAAGTTCCATGTCTGCATTCTACCACTAGAGGGCAGCCAATAACCAGTTTAATCATCTTTTGACTTTAGAAATTTCTTGCAAATTCTGTGACTATGCATCTCAGTTGTTCTAGTGTAACAATCTGTGTTTGAAGGTACATACACAGGGTACCAGATTCTCTGGTCTAGACTTGACTGCAGTACTTAAAATCTGAGGAGCTCTAACTTGATTTAGACTTATGCATTAAGCCTATGTCCCTGCGACGTAACCGGAAACCCCTCTTAACCATACACTGCATCTACTGTGCTTTAGTAAATTTCCTACTAAAGCATAATTCAGGCCTCAGTCTGTTAGTAAGTTTTATACATTCATAAAAGTTTTGGGTCACAGTTCAGCTTCTGATTTGATTTTAAGCGTTTCCTGCAGGAACTGTCCTCATGTATCCTTTTGCTTTTCATCACTGATGTAGATCTTGGTTTTCTGAAATGTCTCTTATTAAGTTGAAATAAACCTTAACACTGTCTCACATGATCATCTACCCAGTTGGGGGAGGTTTGGTCATGTGTTTGGCCACCTCAGGGCCAAGCTGAGGGACCAGAAGAATATGCAAGGGCTTGAATGATCCTTCTGTTTGTGCGTCTGTCAGACACAATTCACAATGACCAAGTCTGTGAATCCAAAATGCATTTTGTGCTAGTGCCATTATCTGTGTCTCATATTAGTGCTGCACGCAAGGCTTGTCAACTTCACCATGTCCGTGCTTGGAGAATACATTGCATATTTGTTCATTAATGTTTTAATAGCTGAGGATATATTTAGAGTCAGTTCTTTTAAAATTAGATCAAATTTGGAAGTTTAGTTAAAATTGCTGAATGTGTGTTGCACGTGATGAGAGATGCAACTTTGCTCTAATATGTTCTAGTGTTTAAAGGGTGCTTGTTTCTGTTTGAGGGCTCTGTGCTAGGGTTCAACAAATCATAGAAACATAAGGCTAATTTATTATCTGAGACCAAAGAGATGTCTCACTGTGGCCGAGCGGTTTGGTTGTATATACTTATTGTATTTCTCTGTGTTGGAAGCAGTCACAAAAAAATAAAAGGAGCGATGGATTTAAAAGGAATTATACTATTTTTACTTCCCTAATCTTGGGAAGTGCTGGAAGATTGAATTTTGTATTTGAGGCTGGTTGTGCATGTTAATTGGTTATTTGGTATTTCCAGCCTACTGGCATTAGTCAGGAGTCATGCAAATTTAGGCTTGCTACTCTTTTTTATTTTTTTTTTTGTATTGCTGCTGCCAGTTTATCCCTGAATCAGCTGATAATTCCCACTTGCAAAAATTTTTTTTTTTTTACAGTTCTTCTTTTATTACTGCTGTTCCAGTATTGTAGACTAGTCTTGCTTTTCCCAACCTGTTGATAATGTGGATCATAATATTTTAACAACCTTGCATCGCAGATTTAACTTCAGGGTGATTCCACGTAAAATAACCAAATGTGAAAAAAAGTTCACATCTGATGTCCTCAGGGTCAGCTGTTTATTCTTCCCAGTAACTTCAGCTCACAGTAGAAAACGGTACCATCATATTATGAATATTTTCCGAGTTGCAGCGCTTAAAGGACATAGAGGTGCAATAAAATTTAGTGCTTTTAAATTTTGCCAGCATTTTTCAGCCCCTTTGACATAAACTATGACACATGATATTGATGCTAAAGTTTGGTCATAGCAAAAACAAAACAAAATCATGATTTTGCTTTTAGGTTGGGACCATTGGTGTGGGTGTGTAATTGAACTGGTTACAACTGCTGACAACAGATTAAATTTGCTTTTACAGGTTTGAAAATTTCACCGGAAGAGCTCCTGTTCTTACGAAGTTATGATGGCTCAAAAATGCTGGAAATGCTGCAAAATTTGGCACCCATTTAGTAACCACCTTTTTTTTGTTTTGTTTTTAAGATCTGCCACTTCAGACTCTTTTCCATGTTAGTTTAAATTGATGATGATTGAGTGCCAAGAAATATTTTCACCATGAAAATATTTTATTTTCTAATTTTGTACAAGTTATTTTCTATACACATCATAAGGTCTGTGATCAGATTTCTGCAAAAAGGAGAGACTACATAATAAAATGTGTTTGCGTTCACATATTACAACACAGCATTAAATGAGATGGATACACATGTGGCCTGTTTGTGATAAATATTCATTAGGAGACTGCCATGGGTGTATTATATTCTAATCAATCTCAGCAGTGATGGGGAAAAAAGATTTGAAAAGCTAATAATCAGCCACACGTGATGCAGCTCTTCTTCTTTCTTTTTTTAACCTATTTGAGTTGTTTAGGTTTTCAGTGTAAACAGAAAAAAATTGGATGCTATGTTTTTGGTGGGTTTTTTGTTTTTTTTTTTAAAAAGGAAAGAAAATTGGATATTTCTGTCGCTACCAAACACAGATTTGTTCCGCTCATGTGCAAATATGTACTATTGCACTTAGTGCTCACTGAAGCCTGGATTACACTCTGTTGTGGACACATACAGCTGGTGACCCGACAGCCAAGTAGTGATTGCCGTTTTATACTTTTCATGTTCACGGGTCCACTTGGGTCCCTGTGTTGTGAATTTCGTCCACAGAGAATTTATATTACAATGCACCAAGCAAGCATGTGCCCAGGCGGCGGATTACAAAGAACTATAACGGGAATAACTTTTTGGCCGTTAGGTCTCCTGCTGTCTGTGTTCTGCAACAGAGTATATTTAAATGGTTACTATAGATGGTGCAAAGGATCAATTTAGATTAAAGTGTAGCAAGCACACACTTTAATTGTGCATTCTTTTTGTGACCATCGTGTGGTCGTGATACCTGTGTTTGCAAAAAGATGTCTGGTCCCATAAAAGTGTAGGAAGGTTGACTTTGTAAACATTTGTCGATGGGCTCAGTTACTCATTGTAGTTTCTACTAAATTCAGCAGTAAGTTGACTGTGGAAATTATCCACATTATGCTCACTGGCTAACAACCTGTCAATCAGAAGTCCCCAGCCAATGAGAGCGTGATTTCAGTCAGTCATGGCTTGTTTCAAAACACAGAAGATGGCAACAGTGAAAATGCTCACCTTGAGACTTTAGAACAGGACTTCAACATGGTAGCTATGTCCTTGTCCTTTTTACTTTCTATCATGTTACTCAAGAAAATCTTTTGGAAGAGGGAGCTTTGGATATACCTGCCAAAATAATCCTCTGTCATATTGCGTGTGATGAATGTGATACTGTGTAGAGCAAAAACTTTTCCCAATTTGCGCCAATGTTGCTTACGAAACATTTCAAAGTCGAGTCATTACTCAGTCAGGCCCTCATGTTACTCATCTACTCCGGAATAAAGTCCACATTTCTCCCTCTTCAAAACCCTTTTGTACCATTCACATCTTCAGGAGTATTTCCTGACATTCAGCTCGGTGCTGTTATCTTTGATGTCGGCCTGTCCTGTTGGCATTGTCAGTAAAACTTGGCAGACGCATGTGCTCTAAGTGGTGCCAATTTAAAGTAGATTATTGTGCAGTGGTGGTGATGAAAAGTAGCTCAGTGTTTACCCACCAGAGATAAGGCCCTCCTTTTTCCTCTAGAGGGAAGTGACCATAGTCACACAGAGGCAGAGTCACATACACAACCAGGAGCCAGGTGAGACAGCTTTCCATATGAAAGTCAGCATTTTTCAGAATAGAGGAGTAACAGTTTAATATAGTAATGGCTAATTAGCCAAGTAAGCGGTCATTACCCTCAGGCATAAGGATGACTTGCCATTAGTGAGCTGACGGGGCATCTTGTGACTTTTTTTTCCCCCTTTGCCCAACAGAAGAGGAAGGGAGTACCGGTGAATGACAGTGACAAAGCAGTGGAGCCTGTGCTGTTTTTCCACAGTTCCTAGCTTTGACAGTTATGAACTGGACAAGAAGACAGCTGTAAATAAAGCCAAGAGAACTTGGGAGTACACCCTGAAGGAAAGTAATTACCACAGCTCTCTTTGGTCCGTGGAAATTCAGTCAGCCGTGGTTTTGTGGACTCTGTTCTTTAGACAGCTAACACACACGCACAGACACCACTGAATGGACTGCAGCGGTATGGACGCTGGTTTCTCTTCTTTGCGCTCGGAGGCAGCAGGAGCCATGAGGACAGTGTTGGTGTCTGCTGAGAACTTACAGCTTACTCTGAAGCCTGAGCTCAGTCAGGAAGAACAGTCACTCACACACACCAACAGTAGCCCTAAGGACTCACACAAAGCCGGGTACTGTAGTAAGGCAACACAGGTTATTGTTTTCTTGTAACATCTGACAGCTAAATATATGCGTTTTCCTTTAAATAACACTGAAATCTTTAGATGTAACTAATACAGGTAACAAATTTTTAAAATGATGACTATTTGTGGATGGAAACTGAATTTTCAGATTACCATTACAAATTGTTCTTTTAGAATTAAGATTATCATATGAAAAAAAAAAGTATGAACAACAGTCATTGACTTGAGTGCAGTCTTTTTAACTTGGCAATGTTTAAAGTGGATTTAAATAAAAGACTGAAAACCTATAATGAATTAAAAGTAAAGCTGTTTTCACTCCTGAATGCTAAAAAATGTCACAGGATCAGGTCTAGTTGTGACCAAAGTTGTAGAAGCGTAGATGCTGTTTTCTTTCCCGTCACCTCTGAACTAGGCCGATGGCTTCCCCTCCCTGAGCTTGGTGCTGTCAGAGGTTTCTTTCTGTTAAAAGGGAGTTCTTCCTTCCCAAAGTTGCACATTCTCACCTTTGGAAAGACTGCTAGGCGTTGGTGAGTTTGATGCCTGGGTGTTACACAGGCGAGTTCAGCATCTCATGGACTTTGTACAAGGGAGCAGTTAAAGACAGTTTAAAGTTTGATCTAAATGTTTGGACAAGTTCACATATCATGGTAACAGATCTGACATGTCAGTGTTTTTAACGAAATGCTTGTTAACAGCGTAAATTGACAGTTTTTATATCATTTAACAGTGTCACCATTTGTCTATTACAGTAAGATATAAAGTAAAATCAAGGTTGTTGGGAATTTCATTAGTTACGTTTGCTTCTCAGTGGTGTAAACTGACTGAAGTGATACTGAAGTCATACCAAACAATATCAGATATTACAGATTCACATGCAGTGGAGCTTTTTTCAAATTTAGTTCAATCATTTTGAGGCTCTATATAAAATATTGTTAAGGTTTCAAAGATTTAGTTGCTGTCCTACAAAAACTATTTTTTTGTTTACAGATTAAGAAACTAAAGTTTGACCTTTTTGAGCTTTAGGATATAAAATATAATTGCTCATTTTATCCTATGAGACATCCCATATGGAAAAGAAATAGTAAAAACTTATAAAAGACTTGCATAAGATGCTGCCCACTTCATATAGTGAATCATATAAGGCTTATATGATTTACTCATGAAAGTGGCCACTTTCTCATTACTTTCATACATTGTTTTAGTAAGTATCCAAAACATACAAGTTTCATTTATATCATTTTTCAAGGGATCTTATATCTCTTTTCACTCTTATATGCTTTTCATACAAGTTTCACACAAGACAGATACAAACTTTATAAGATTTATATATATCTTTTCCATATGGGATTTGTGTGAAATAATTAGCATGTAAATTCCTGAGTTCGAGATAAAGTCTTGACCCTTGACCTTAGACCACCAAATTGTAATAGGTTTTTGCCTAAATTCAATTTGGAGGTTTGTGTTTTTCAAATTCACTTAATGTTTTTAAGACATAGCTTCCTCACAATGGGCAGACCCAAAGCTCATAAACACAATGCATCTGTGTCAGTGGTAAATAATGTCATGCATCTGGATTGCAGCTCAAGCGCCATGTTGTTGAGTCACTACTGCTAAATATTGGCAGATTTGATCTTGTCATTAATTTTGATCATTTTGGATAAGCACCAGGTTATTATATACCTAAAATAAAACAGAACATATCTGCACTCCTTATTTTTGTCTGCAGCTTGCTTTCCATCCTGCACAGCATCTCTGTGGAACAAGCATCCTGTTGTGTGGGTTGTTTTTGAGCAACATTGCCTGTTTGAATTAGTCAAGGAATTAATGTGGTGATCATGTGATCGCTGAGTAGCATCATTGTTATGATGCTGTTGTGTTGTTGTTTAGGACACCATTGTTGCTGCATTGTGAGCAGACACCTCATCCATTTACATATTCTTTTGTATTTGTGCCCATGTTATGTACAAGCATGAGTTATCTTCAAATCTAAAAACTTATAACCCGAAACCCCAGGGGTGTTCCTCCTCTAGCTCAGTAGGTAGAGCAGCTCATCTATTAATTGGAGGGTTGGTGGTTCAATCCCTGGCTGCTCAAAGTGCTTGTCTGCTCTCTAAATAGTGAATCTGTAAAGCACTTTGAGTGCTCAGGTAGAGTAGAAAAGTGCTATCTAAGAAACAGTCCATTTACCATTTACGATCTTAACCCGAGGCTGTAACCTTCCAGTCTGCGTCGATCCAACATGTAGTTACGTTTTTCTAGAGGTGTACAAACTGTTAGGCGGATGGTTACTGCTTAAGTTGCAACCTAGATTTCCCGCTGAATCATAATTCGGACATAAGTAAAGCAACTAACCACTGACTACAATAACACATCTTCTGTCCTCAGGAATGAAGACCTTAAAGAGATGTTGGAGAGCAACAAGGAGTCGCTCAAACTGGAGGCCATGAAGAGAATTGTCGGGGTGAGTGCATCACAGGAATCCACTAAAGCATTTCTTTTAAGTAACTGAGCTGTTTTGTGCTGGTAATAATTTTTTTTTTTTAATTGTTTCTTTCTTCTTTTTTTTCTCCAGCTCATTGCCAAGGGCAAAAGTGCCTCTGAGTTGTTTCCTGCTGTGGTGAAGAATGTTGCGAGTAAAAATATTGAGGTATGACACGATTGAGAAATAACGCGCACTACTTCATTTATTTTAATGCAGTTCACTGTTATGATTCATTTCGTTCTCACGCAACGCAGCACGTGGCTTCCCAAAGCATGACGCCCAAAGGGGGAACTTACAGAACAATAGTTAGATCCACTGAGAATCTTTTTCTTGCTTTAGACGCATGCATGTGCTTGAACATTTAAAGTTAGTGTTTCTACAGAAAGCAAAGCAAGGAAACGGGAAATGGTCGCAGCAGATTGAGATAATATTGTTAAATAGACTCGGTGTAAGAATACAGTCTGTGTTATGGAAATAAATACCTAATACATCTCTTCAGTTGTAAGAAAATGCACCTCTTTGTTAGGTGTATTACATTTCAAGCAAGTTCACAAAGTTGCACTGACTTCTGATAAAACAGCAGCATTATTATGCAGAGCTAATTAAAATTAGATTATTTCTCAGCCCTACTTTGAGCCATAAATTGGTACAGCAGTAGCAACAGCATAAATATTCTGTAAAGCTGCTGTGAGCTTGCGCCAACATGCCACTGAATCCTGCGAGCCTTGGAAAAACTCAACCACCGCCTATTCCAGTGAATGACCGAACATTAAGCAGCAGCAGCTCAAGAGGCGCTCCCATGCCCAGAGCCTGTGAATATTGATTAGCAGCAGCAGAATAATCAGGTAGCATGAGAGGCAGCATGTAAGCCGGGGCGGTGGGGTGTGGAGGGGGGTCCAGCCAGGCCAGGCGCTGTGTGCGAGGCATGCAGCCGAACCAGCTCGTGGCAGGGGTATGGGAGCAGGTGGGTGGATGTAATTGGGGGAAGAGAGCTCCGAGTCACATCTTCTCTCTCCTGCCTCATACACACCAGCTGCTAAGGTAGTGTGAGGTCTTGGTCTGTGCTTTCTCTCTCTTCTCAGTTTCTGCTCAGCTACAGTATGTCGTGCTAAAAATGGCCTCTTATTTCGCTCCCGCCGTCATCCCTTCTACTTCGTGTCATCTCGAGCTGCCCATGAGCCCCAACAATTAGAGCGTGAGCGTAACTGCACAAGAACATGCAGTTTATTGATAGCGTTTCGTGGTTTAATGTTGGTGCTCTTTGTTTTATTTACTGAATTTTACACTGAAATTCAGGGACAAAATAAAATAACACGAGATGGAGCAAGTTTCATCTGTACTGCACGTAATTGCCTATTTAGCAGTTCAAAACGAAGTCCGTTGCATGCTCTGTGGTCACACAAACCCGATCCTTGAGGGCAGATGGGTTTTGTCTCCTTTTTTTATAGTGAGTAATGCCATTACTTCCAGCAGTAATGGCCTCAATGATGATTGAGAACTGTGCTGTGAAACCACAGGTCAATACTCGTTGCATTAGAAAGCATGGTGCTGATTACTAGCTAAAGCGCTTGGTGATTTGTACCTAAAATGTAACCTTAGACCTGACCTCCAGCTTCAATCAGGTTATAAATTAAAAATAGTTCCTTAGGTAAATCATTTTTCATAACCCTTTCCTCCCAGTTTCATGGTCTCCAACCCAACAGGCTCATAGGAAGAAAATTAGCTCCGTCTATTCTCTCTCGGAATAGCTGATGTGAATCAGCAGGCAAAGCACCTTTGACCTCTAGTTAAACTTGTCAGAATCCAGAACAAATATTATCTCAGGCTTTCCGGTGAGCAAAGAATAGGTGAGGGAGCCAAAGCACAAGACTCGGGAGGGAAATATAAACACATAATACAGCTCCTCTGTCTGAAACCGTTCTCTATTGAGAGTGCAGGTTTTGAAATTAAAACAGGAAAGCTTTCCACCTCCATCGACCCGCCCCCAACCGCCAACCCCCAGTCTTTTAAAATAATAAACTCAAATTTTTCCCTTAGAAAAATCAACGTAAAGGAAGCCGATTTTTGTATTGTGTTATATTTTGTACTCTTCTTGTCTGTAAAAAAACAAAACAGTGTGTCCTCACACAAACCTGCTTAAATTTTCCAACACAGCTGGTTTGCTTGATTAGTTTCATGTCTGCTGCAGTGGTTTTTCTTTTATAGCCGTTTCGTTTTATTGCTGTTTTTGATGTCATTGTTCTTTGCAGCTCAAGAAGCTTGTGTACGTGTACCTGGTGAGGTATGCAGAGAAGCAGCAGGACTTGGCATTGCTGTCGATTAGCACATTCCAGCGGGCCCTTAAGGTAACATTCAGTCTCTCTGGATGCGGATAGATGAATGTGTTGATGATCAGAGGATGATAAATGTCTCACTTCTCCCTGCTTTTCTCTTGGTGCTGGGAGGCACTGTTTTTGTTGTGGCACACTGTCTCGCTGACAATTTGTTTCTGTGCCAGGACCCAAACCAGTTCATCCGGGCTAGTGCTCTGAGGGTTTTGTCCAGTATCCGTGTCCCCATTATTGTCCCCATTATGATGCTGGCCATCAAGGAGGCTGCAGCTGACCTGTCCCCATATGTGAGGAAGACTTCAGCACATGCGATCCAAAAGCTGTACAGGTAAAGACATCAATGGATAAAGCCGCTGCACTTGTAAGTTTTACTGGCTCGTCTTACTGCCTCAACAGTGAACTGAGCAGTTAATGCAGTGAAGGTTGGGCAATGTTGGCATAAGGGGCTTTGCCCCGCTTTTATCGCTCTCTTATCTTAGTAGTAGGTGCATGTTTGATGATCAGTGATGGTTCTTTAGAAAACCTGGCACAGTTTTGCTATTTATCTGCACTGCTTCTATCAGATTCTTGAAATTCCTTCATGCTCTATATACCGTAGACCTCTTATGCTTTTCCTTATGTTCTGTTCTATATTGTAGAGACTTGGCAAAAGGCTTTGTGAGTTTATTCCAGTGTACACATAGAAGACAGAAACCGCCCTTACAAAGTGATAAGTTTGGGGTAATAAGTTTACTGTGAGCTGTAGAAGTCCATACATTTGGAAAAAGCTTCAACACATTTTTAAAATGCCTGTCTTCAAACAAAAAACACCTCTAAAATAATCGTTGCTACTTGATTTTGAAGCCTGTATGGCATGGATCTGTCAAAGCTTTGCTCTACGTGAGGCTTATCCTATCGTTTTCATGTGACACTGTCTAGATGTATTGGATTTTTAAAAATGTTTTTATTTTATGATTCCTACGGCAATCTTAGGATATTTAGTGATTCTTTTCGGTATGATAATGTACATTTGGAATTGTGTATATGTATATATGCTGTTTGTTACCTGATTTTATGCAACTCGTAGGCTTTGGGGAAGCCTGTTTCACAAAGACGATCTTATGTTCAGTTTGGAATTTGTATTTTAATTGATTTTTTTTAAATAAAATGAATGAAAACTGAATATAGGGCTACATACTACTACTCATATTAAACATGGCATGCAACCTGTTTGTGTGAGCACAGCAACTTGTGAAGAGCTGCCAATCACAGGTAAGCGGTTTTAGGAGGTAGGGTTGCCTTAAAAGGGGAGGAGCTAAAACAGCTTGTTTCAGACAGAGGATAAACTGAGGGGCTGTATCAAGCTCTGGATTAGTAGTAGTTTCGGGCTACTGGATTTAATTGGTTATGAAAATGTTTCGTGCTGATCTAACTGGTCTCTGTTAATCAAAAGCAGCTACTCTCCTGTCTGCTAACATACCATTAGTGTAACCTAGAGTGTTTTACAGGTTAAAAATATGGTCAATGATGATGTTTTACAGTAGTCTAAAGTGAAGCAGTGACGGATTGATGCAGGGAGTGGCTTTGGTTAAACACACACAGACATCTTTGTATTCTGAACGCACAGCAGGGACATGATTTAATTTGTTAGTCTGTATGTGAATAATTGCCATTCTGTAGTTGACAATTAGTTTCCAACCTCTTTGTCTTTTGTCCTCAGCCTGGACCCAGATCAGAAGGAGCAGCTGATCGAAGTGATCGAGAAACTATTGAAAGACAAAAGCACGGTAAGCAGACACAGAGTACCGTAGTGGTTCACAGTACACCTCCCATGTTTGAGAACGAAGACCACTGGAGGGCGCCCCAGTCAAGTGATTCTTCTCTTAGCTCTCCATCCCACAGCTCATTCGGCAATGCCACGGTTTGTTAACACCCACTTAAACCCACACATCTTCAGATGCTCCTTGTTAAGTGTCCATTTGGAAGGAATTTTCGCACTGATGCTAGTGTCAGCTTAATTTTCTCAAAGGCCAGCTTCTTCTTTTTTTCAAATTTTCTCCCAAAATGGACCGTAAATGACTTGGATTCTCGAATTCTGCAATTTGGCCAATCACAGACACAATGCAGAAGGTGCATTAGAAGTCAGCAGGCAGCGCATTAATTTGACGAGGTCACAGTGAATACTAAGGGTGCTGAAATGCCAATTTCAAATATGTAGACACTGGCTGGAGGATGCAGTGCGTTGTGTTTGCATGTGCAAATCATGCACAGTTTGTTATAATTATGTATTCATGGAGTATGCCTACCATTATATAAACAAAGCAAAGCGGCTTAGGCCAAACGGGAATGGGGGGGAGTGGAAGCCCAGTACCAGATGCATAGCATATTTAGCCCCAGACGCTAACGAAGACAGATGACTTCTCCCTGTTGGAGCCCACATTGTGAGGCAGGGGACAGAGAGAGAGGGCACTATCATCACACAGACGCACAAGCACATCAGTCGGTGATGAATGGTGAAAAACCTAAATGCAGTGGATGCTGAATAGCTTTCAAGTGAGGCGATGCATTCGACGATGCCATGTAGAATTTACAAGTCCCACAATAATGTCCAGAGCTGAATCGGTGCCATCAGAGGTTCTTGTTATATTATATGTAATGGAAAGGATTACTCCTGCTACTACATTCAAGTGTTAGTGTACTAGCTGGATGGCTGTTTTGTGCTGCCTTCAAAAACTTTCTAGGATCCTTGTAAGTGTGAAATAAAAACCCTGATGATGACATCAGTTGTTATGTATCAGCTGGATTGATTGCGATTGTGAATATTTGCTATGTAGGTTCTGTTATGAACTCAGCGGTCGTACTTACTTTGGGGTGGCAAAGTATTTTTTAATCCTTGTCTCATATTAAGAAAATATCTCACATTATGACTGCCTTAAGTTTACAAAGGCGAATATCTCACCAAATACGTGTGGTCCAAACAAACAAATGTGCCGATCTATGATCTTCATCCCTGCTGAAATCTAAAAGTGAAAACAAGACTGCAGTTTAAATAAAAGGGAACATTCATATAGTTTTGCCAAAAATTAACTGTATATGTCCAAATTTCAAATTACAGACAGCATTAGCTCTCAGCATTAGAAATCTGGACTATTTTGCTTGTCTACTAGAGACTGAGTTGATATATCTCAGCTTTTGCTGGTTTGATTTTCTTCATCAAAATCACATCTGTTGATGTTTGCAGACGTGAAATGCTAATTTTCCAGGCTAGCCTCTCGATAATGTTGCTTATAATATTGGAGAAAAAGAAAAGGCATTTGGAGCGGTTGTAAATGACTAAAGATTACATATCTAATTCGTAAAAATAACACAGGCCAGATCGCCATCCTTTGTATGTAATTTTTGCATTTTGTATCATTTTTTTATTTTAATAAAAATATCAGCATTTTCAGGAATGTCATTGCTTATGACTAGTCATAACTAGTTCTGGCTTGGATATATGAACATTGGTTGAATATCACATGAATTTGTCAAAAATCCACCTTCTCCTGCTATGAAAAAATGTCATAGTTAAGTTAAAAATTGCAGTTTAGAAAAGAGGCCAATTCCCCAAACTGTGTTTGTCACAAGGTGACTGGAAAGGTCACTATTACCTCTTTTAATTGCGCACGTTCCCACGAGATCAGGGAAGTTTGCTAAGGAGATGTCCTTGGGTTATTTGTCTTGTTGTCCAGGGTGAAACATAGAGGAGACTGAGCCTTTCGAATAGCTGTTCCTAACCCCCGGTAAACCCCATTCACCAACAAAGACTGTTTTTAAAGACCTGGTTGAAAACTCATTTTAATTCCTTTGCCTGTAAATCAGATCGAGTTTTGATGGGGGTTTTTGTGGATGTTTTTTAACGCTGTATCACACTTTGATCAATGCCAGTTGTTATTAGATGTGCTTATAAATAATTTAATGAGACTTGACTATAAAGGGTAACCATATGCATTCATGCCTAGACATTTAGGTGTGCTAATGTTTAATGTAGACGAGTCGGCATGTACAGCAGGGTTACGGATCTGGTTTTACATAACGAAAAACATATTTTGTATTTATAAAGCTATCGAAATTTCAGTTTTTAACAACAACTCTATTGGAACCTTACGTTTTTCTGGCAGCTTTTCAGTCAGATTTCAATTTGTTGCACAGTTTTTCTTCATACTAAGTTAGCTGTGTGGCTTAAAGCTGTTGAACTGGTATTACAATGGTGTTAGTGGGAGATGGAAGCATTTGGTTATCATTCAGGCTATGGCGTTGTCCAGGCCTGCTGACATTTACCTTTACAGATGTGCCTCTTTGGTTAAATGGCTGTGACACATGTGGTGGTGGGTGGGGGGGCTGCTTATAGGCAGGATGGTTTAAAGAGAAAATGGGAAGGCCTGATGACAGAGACAACACAGGAGTTTGTGCAGCTGTTTTACCGTGATGGATCTATTATCCAGCCATTACAAGATAAATGATCGATCTCTCCCGTCCTCTCCCCCATGCACCTTCTGCAAAATTGAAATGAGAAGAGAAAGGAGGAGCAGTTGGGGGGAGTGGCAGTGGGGGTACTATGATTAGGGGCTAGGTGAGATGCCCATTAATTTAAGAGAAAAAGGAGAGAGGGAGGGAGGGAGGGAGGGAGAAAGAAGAGAGTAAGCAGAGGGAGGATAGGCCGACCCCACACCGGGCCATCAATCAAAAAGGCGCGCGTTGTCTCTGACGTGATGACCCAGCACTCTGCCTTCCTGGCACCCTAATTAGAATTCATAGCAAAATAGATGCAAGGAAACGGTTTGAGCCCTTCATAATTTTATAGGAAATTTATTGTTATTAGAAGAACCATTTGCTTAGTGTGATTTTTCCATTACCGGCTTGTCATGCAGGGTAGATAATATGGCCGAGGTAGGGGACGGGGAGGAGGTGTATGAACTCCATAGATTGGGGTGTCAGTTTTGTTGATGGTGCATGTAGTTTACCTTGGAGCTGTGTCTAATGGGGGAAGTTGGTAGAGAATGCACAAAGCCTTGCTGCAGGATGCACGTGCTAAGGAGTGTTGCTTTTAATAGCCTCAGAGACAGGAGAGGGTCAGAAGAAGACAAAAATACACACAGACATACTTAAAAATCCATGTTTTACTAAATGCTTTGACTAAGTTTGTCTGCTGTAAAATGTTATTGACACTGATGCTTAAATGAAGGTTGCTGGAAAGATTTATGCTACCGGTCAGACTCTATGAATAGTTTTCATTGGAACGTCTTTCTATATATTACAGTGGTTGTACAAGTGCTTTAAATTCTTTTTAAATTCTGAAATGATTGGATAGAGGTGTGATGATTTAATTTTTGTGGCTTTAACTAATTATTTTTTCTTAAAGTTCCATTTAGACTCATGATGATGATGATGATGATGATGATGATAGGATATAGTGAAACATGGTTTAGGGTTATACTTTCAAACTGATTTTTGTGTGAACTACAATTAAAAGTAAGTATAATAATTAGTTTTCAGCAGTTGTTGAAGACCAGATTCAGTTAACCCGGTGGGCTGATGACGGCAGAAAGTTTAAGCGGTACAACCTCAAAGGTGTGGTTGCCTCTGTATTTAAAACAGAGTGTGGACCTGATGATTGAACAGGCTGACTACTGGAAAGACTTGTCAACAGTTTTGCTATATATACAGGAGCCTGACATTATAGAACTTTGTACAGTGTATCCGCAAAGTATTAGAAGTGCGTCACTTATTCCACATTTGATCATGTTTCAGCCTTTTTTCCAAAATTGATTAAATTCATTTTTCACCTTAAAATTCTACACAGTGCTGCGAATACTTTCTGGATACACTGATGTAAGTAATAACATTTTAAAATTCTGAATTTCACTAAAAGCAAGTGAAGCAGTAGTAATAATAATAATAATAATGGATTGGATTTATATAGCGCTTTTCAAGGCACCCAAAGCGCTTTACAATGCCACTATTCATTCACTCTCACATTCACACACTGGTGGAGGCAGCTACAGTTGTAGCCACAGCTGCCCTGGGGCAGACTGACAGAAGCGAGGCTGCCATATCGCGCCATCGGCCCCTCTGGCCATCACCAGTAGGCAAGTAGGGTAAAGTGTCTTGCCCAAGGACACAACGACCAGGACAGAGAGCCCAGGGATCGAACCGGCGACCTTCCGGTTACAGATGCAATTCCCAACCCCCTGAGCCACGGTCGCCCGTAATAGGGGTGACAGGAGTATCTGTTGTTTTTTGTTGGCAGCCTAACTGCTGCATTCTGGGTTATTTGAAGACATGCAAAAGAGGACTGAGAAATGCACATGAAAAATGAGTTGGAATAATCAAGACAGGAAAAATGAAAGTTAGAATTATGCATGTGTCTGTGTGTGTTACTATTGGCCTTAGTACATTAATCACTGTCCGGAGCGCCATGTCATTCCTTGAATATACATAAAATTCCTGTGCATATCATGAAATATAACTATATATACAGCACTGCAGTATAGTAAAACATACTTGTTTGTGTGTGATTTCTGTGGGAATCTACAGACGGCAGCTATGCACATGCACATCTCTCACACTCACACAATCAATGCAGGCTCATGACAGTGCTGATGGGTAAATGCTCTGGGTTCCCACAGGGCCACCAGGGGCCAGAAGGCTTTAATTGGGAAGACTGAATTCTGCTCCCTTTCTCTTCATCTTCACCTGCCTGCGATAATGCTGTTTGCATATTAATACACTGCCGTGTCACTCACTCAGCCTTGCAGTCAGTCAGCGAGGCAGCAGGCAGTTGGGTGATGGTGTGGGTGGGAGTGGGAGGTGAGCAACAGTCAAATGGGTTTTTTCCCTTTACCAATAAAGCATAGTTGATTATTGGATCTCTCAGCTGCTGCTTCCTCCTTGGCTTGCTTTCCACATGAACTGAACACTTTTGCTTGAGAAAAACACTCTGACTGATGGGCTTCTCTCAAACACAAAGCAGTAGAAAACTTATGTTTTTAAGTGCAAACAATTTACTTTCAATTATCAACTAACTGCTTACAGGATGAACTGTGTATTTTAATCAAAGCTGTAAATTGCCATTGCTTTTTTGAAAGTGCAATTATAATACTTTGCAACCAGGGTCACGTCTGTTAACCAGTGTTTTATTTCTCTAGAGTTTGTGTATATTGCAGCTTAGCCAATTTGCTTAACAAATCTATACAACCCTCATTAACTCACATGTTAACAGTGGAGTGAAATAAATGGGGGGGGACATTTTCCTCATGAGTTTGCTTCTCTCTGTTCTTTGTTTTAATTTTGATCCTTTCTATAGCTGGTGGCTGGGAGTGTGGTCATGGCCTTTGAGGAGGTGTGCCCAGATCGCATCGATCTGATCCACAAGAACTACAGAAAACTGTGTAATCTGCTGGTGGATGTGGAGGAGTGGGGCCAGGTGGTCATCATCTCTATGCTGACCCGCTATGCCAGGACACAGTTCACCAGTCCCTGGACGGAGGTAAGGGTTTCATGGGCCAAAAAGCAATAGTGGTTCACATTTGTAAAGTACCAGTTACATAGACTGTATGTAAAAGATGTGCAAAGCCAGTGTGACGCCACCTGTTGATTTTTTTTGGACTGCACATTTGTGAAACAGTTGACTGCTGTTATGTTTTTGGAGACAGAAGTTACCATATTAAGACAACAGGGTTGGATTATGCTAAGAAGCTTGGTTAGCACACTGCATCTATAAACTGCATGGGTGCATCACACGGGCACAGGCTATTTAGTGCTATCAAACAGACTAATAACTCTCCTTGTACTTCACACCAAACCACATTACTTGATAGCTATTGCCTTTTTAAGCATTCTCCAAAGTGAACCATGAGCTTAAATGCACTCGAGATCACCAGTTCAGTGACTTAAATTAGAGGAAGTGAGGCCTAGCAGACAGTTGGCCACAGCTGCCTGTGTCAGCACATCTGTCAAAGTGGTCCGTGCCAAAAATGGCAGTTCCTGGAATAGCCACTTAACACCAGCTCCGAAAGAGAGTCAGTCTCTATAAACATCCAGGTTAAAAAGCATAAACTTAGAGCATTAAAACACAGTTTAATGGAGTTATCTGACAAATAGTACAGTCCACATGTTTGTGCTTCATTTTTTATGACAGTCTTACTTATGAATTAATTGGACATATCTGAGGACATGTACAGTTTATAGATGCATCTCACCAACCAAGCACTCCAACAAGACTTAAAAGGCAGTGTTCCTTCAGCTTGAGGGCTGGGCATTTTTAGTTCACAAGAATCCAATAAAAATCATTAATTGTAATTTTGTTAGAGGGTTATTTTTATTAAAATAGTTTTGTGCATTAGTTTGATGTACTATGCTTGTGTTTCAGGGTGCTGAGTTTGATGAGAATAAAGCCTTCTATGACTCTGACTCTGAGGAAAAAAAAGACCAGACAGAAGCAAAGCCTTACGTCATGGATCCAGATCACAGGCTGCTGCTCAGGAACACCAAACCTCTACTGCAGAGCAGGAACACCGCTGTGAGTCACTCAAACGCTGACATGTAGACACAAGTTCAGGTTTAACCTTTGTTTTCATGGTTACTAATGTGGTTCACATTGCCATGGTAACTCATGCTCCATCAATAAGAATCTGTATCGCTGATTGATTAGCATCAGTGTGAGATGCAGAGATACAGACTGGTGCAGTCGGGCGGTATCTGCAGAAAGATAGGAGGTAAATTTACTGTTTTAGTTTTTGTTAAAACAGTGTCACTGGTCTATAGTTATATGCCAAGTCTCTATGAAATGAGTTGCAAAAGTTTTATTCATGCAGGCCTGGAGAACAGTCGGTAACAGCTGGTCATTGGGGAAAAGGGTATATTCTGCAACCATTTGATGGGTGGATGCTGAAGGTTGCTGGAAGCATGAAATTGGTGGCAAAGAGGTATACAGTACTGCACCAAAAACCCTCTTTGTGATTGCTGTAGTTGTTAAAATATTGCCACAGCACATATTTTAATTTACTTACTTTACTTTTACTTTGAAGGAGAACATTCTTCGTTTCAAGTTTCAGTATAGCTTGGAGAGAATATAGCGAATGTTTGCAGTGTGTAGGAATTATAGGTAACTGCAGCAGCCTTCTAGCAGCCAAAATGATCATGCAGTGTTTTTCATCTGGAGACAGTGGGCAACATTCAGCAACAATCATCCCTGATCAGTTGGGAAGTGAGAGACCAGAGGTTGCCTGGTCTCTCACAGACAGACCTCTAGACCTGTTTGATTCAGACGTCAGGCTAACAAACTGTAACACCATCTGTAGAAGCAGTCCCCTCATAAACAAGTTACAGGCTCCATTCACACATTATTATGGCACTTTTTTTAATGGTATGCAAACATGCATAGACTAATACGACTGTTTTTAGTCGAATGAACACACATCCAAAGTTGATGGACATAGTAGGAAACACAGCGTCTCTTTGTGTCTGTTGCCTACTGAACACATCAGCTAATGCTGTTGTAACCCTGGAAGGACACATTTATGTGCAATAACACATTCACTCAAAGTACTACATACAAAGGACACGCCACACACACAAAGACACGAGAATACCTGTCTTAATGCGCCACACAAGCCTGAATAAAAGCGATAAAAACCAGAGTGAGTGCGGGTCTCCATCATCCGGGAGCCTCAAGGTCTCTGTCGCTATGTAGCAGCGGGAAGGAAAAATGCTCCCAAATGAAAGTGTTGATTAAAATGTGACATGCTGTGTCTTTACTCACGACAACACGGTGACATCCTCAATCTTCATAGACGCCCGAAGCCTCTCATTGTGCCTGCAACGACGAACACACGTCCTCCTGCTATTTAAAGCGCTTCTGAAAAATGACTTTTAGAGTCTCTTTGAGAGTGCCGGTGTAGAGCCTGAGCAAATGCATATGAAGGAAGACGATTTTAGTGTGAGCAGACAGAAAGTAACAAGTTTGTTTTAATAAGATGCTGTGAGATAATCTACTTATTATCTTATTGGGTTGATATTTTTAGGTAGTAATGGCTGTTGCTCAGCTTTACTGGCATCTGGCTCCTAAACATGAAGTCAGTATTGTCACCAAGTCACTGGTTCGACTCCTGAGAAGCCACAGGTAAATAATAATAATAATAATAATAATAATAATAATAATAATACAACATATATATGTGTGTATATTTATACAGCATTTGCGTATTTGCTGCTAGTGACTATGTCCATGTCTGAATGTGCTGTCTTCTTGCTGTTGTGTGCAGAGAAGTGCAGTACATTGTGCTTCAGAACATCGCCACGATGTCTATACAGAGAAAGGTGAGTGCTCATGGATAGCAGAGGGATGAGAGTGTGTTGGGTTGATGCAGCCTGTGTAGTAACACGAGTTCTCTTCAAACAGGGGATGTTCGAGCCCTTCATTAAGAGTTTCTATGTGAGATCGACAGATGCCACGCATATCAAAACACTAAAGGTAGCCCCTGTTTTATTTTCTGCATTATGTACATGTAAGCTCAAATAAGAATACTGAGCTTAGTATTATGTGTAATAGTATAATATTATGTACAAGCTTGACACATTTAAATACTGCCATATTGGCTTTTGAGCCTCTTTGACCTTTTCGTGAACCTAACAACAGTCACCTTTCCGTTTATGATTTTTCCAGTTGGAGATCCTGACCAATCTAGCTAATGAAGCTAACATCTCCACAATTCTGAGAGAATTCCAGGTTTGTTGTTTTCTTTGTGTGATTAGATGTGTTACCTACTTTCAGTGGGGTATTACACTGAGTACATCTGATCTTTCTTTTTTTTTTTTTTTTTCCAAGACCTACGTGAAGAGTCAGGACAAGGCGTTCGCAGCAGCTACCATCCAGGCCATCGGCAGGTGCGCCACCAACATCTCTGAGGTGACGGACACATGCCTCAACGGTCTGGTGTTGCTGCTTTCTAATAGAGACGGTAAAAAGCCCTCACTGAATAGTTACCTGAATCCATATTTGCACTTTGAGCTCGTCATTAGAGATGTCGGCTCTGTCCAGTTTTGTGAAGACTTGTTTCGGTTCTCCAGAGACCGTGGTGGCCGAGAGCATCGTGGTCATCAAGAAGCTGCTTCAGACTCAACCCACTCAGCACGGTGACATCATCAAACACATGGCCAAGCTCTTCGATAACGTCACTGTACGGTTCATGATTGTGCTGCTCGTGAAAGTTATCACTGGAGCATTGTGTCTGAAATAACACTGTGACAGGTGCTGCTCTTTGTCTCTGATATGTCACCCTCAACTGCAGGTTCCCATGGCCCGAGCCAGCATCCTGTGGCTGATGGGAGAGTACTGCGAGAAGGTGCCAAAGATTGCGCCCGATGTACTGCGCAAGATGGCAAAGACGTTCACAGCAGAGGAGGACATCGTCAAGCTGCAGACTGTCAATCTAGCTGCAAAGCTCTACCTGACCAACTCTAAGCAGGTGCAAAATAAGACATGCAGAGAAAAATCAAGGGGGTGTGTGTGTGTGTGTGTGTGTGTGTGTGTGTGTGTGTGTGTGTGTGAGTGTGAGTGTGAGTGTGTGTGTGACCGTTTACAGAGCTTTATGTGCGAATAGTTGCAACTCATTGCTAAATACCCATTTCAAATACAGAGCTGTGAAGCAGTTTTAATGTAATGCATCTTCTAGAGCCACTTGGTGTCTGCAGACCCATTGAGTCAGATGAGGTAAAATTGGTGTGTGAGCTGATTTTATGAGCCCAGACGCTGCCTTCTCAAAGCACATTATCACACCTCTTGCTCCTTGTAATGACAATTCAGTAAAAGATTGGGGCGATAATGCTGCTGTCACGACAGGAGCAGATTTTGTTTTTATGTCTACCTAAATCATTTATGTTGGTGCAAGTGCTCTGTCTCCCTGTGCTTGGGTGAGACGGGGGTTTTGAAGTAAGGAATCCTAGCCTTGTGGAGAAGGAGATGCCTGTTGATGAGCAACACTCACATTTGCTCCTGGCTCAGTTCAGCTAGTTGTACACCAGGTTTGCAGGCATCACTGAAAGAGTTCATTGATTTCTAAAGTGTTAGTTGGATGTTATGCAAACGTGTCTGCTTTATGCTTCCACAGCTCTGTCCAAAACAGCACCTCTAATGATATATTTTTAATTATTTTATTTATTTATTTTTAACTGGTTTCATCTTCCTCTTAAATACTTGAATTGTTTCCTTGACATTTTTTGTTGCGCTTGACTTTTTCAAATATTCACAACCTAATGGTCTGTCTTGGGTTGGTCTCCTTTCAAGTTTCTAATCTCGCGGGGGACCTGCTGGTTAAGTACATAAAGCATTGAAACACCCACACTTTTGTCCCCAGACCAAGCTGCTGACCCAGTACATCCTGAACCTCGGCAAATACGACCAGAACTACGACATCAGAGACCGAACACGATTCATACGGCAGCTGATAGTGCCCAACGAGAAGAGCGGTGCGCTCAGCAAGTACGCTCGACGCATCTTACTGGCCCCCAAACCGGCTCCAGGGCTCGAGTCTGCCTTCAAAGGTACTTTTAAATACCTTTTCCATTTTCAGATTAAATTTCATTCCTCTCCCGCATCACTGAATACATATTAGCTGCTCATCTATTTCAAACCTAGTGGCTCTATTTCCTGCAGTATGCAAAGTTGATTCAGGCTGAGGTTTTATTATTCTGCTGTGTGTGTGTCTCTCTGAAGGGCAGTTAGGTCAGAAACCTTTACCTCACACTAATGAGATGGGTAAATTATTGAGCTCATGCTAACCTTTTTTCCGGCTTTCTCATTTAGCTGTCTTTTCTTTCTCTCCCCCGCTTGACACCAGAGAAAAGCTGCCTTCTACAACATTAAAATTCCAGCTCAGTTTGCACTTACTGGATGTTTATGAATGTGTTAACGGCCTCTGTCATTCTTAATATTCAGAAGTAGTCCTTTTTTGTGGTTGGCAAATCACACCTCCCAGAGCACACGCACTGATTGTCTTCTTGTGCCGCCATTTGGGAAGGCAGAGCAGGGAGTGTGATCACGTGTTATCATAGACAGAGGTGACGGTGCTTGGTGGAGAAGATGCCACTATAAGCTGTTTCCTTCATTTAGAACACAGTGAGGTCCTTGCTGCCCCATCCCATTTCTCCACCACTTATTAAACTTTTTTTAAAAAACTTTTTTATTTTTTCCCCATAATTTTTCTTCTTGATACTTTCAGATCGAGACCGTTACCAGCTGGGCACTCTCTCCCACAGTCTTAACCTTAAAGCCACTGGGTACCAGGAGCTCCCAGACTGGCCTGCTGTTGCTCCCGACCAGTCTGTGAGAAACGTGGAGATTGTTGAACCAGTAAGAAATCCACCTTCCTAAACGTCTTTACACACCAGATGTGTAAAATTCAGGAGACTATTTTACGCATTAAAAATGTTTTTTTGGACTCACTTATATTTAATGCGGTCACTTTTTGTTGTTGTTTTTCACAGTGGGTTTTTTGAATACAAATTTTCTGCAAAAACACAACACACTGAGTGTGTGTATATGTTACATGACAAGTTCAGATGTGTTGCTTTTTTGCCTTTTACACACTCCTCATCATATTTGCAGTATTCAAGATGTGTAAAGAAAAACGTGAGCCAAATCAGACATTCAAAACTAGCTCAAATGTGAGGAAACTCATGCCCTTAGGGGAGGAAAGAGAATGCACCACATCTCAGTCCTGATTCTAGAAGTCATAGGCTCTCTGTTAACATTATGAAGCATTTGTCAGGAAAAAATGAGAAGATCATTGGTTTTACTTCCAACTATTACTTGGCTGACTGGAGGGGAACTCCAAACTGACTGTTTTTAAAGGTGACAAGTTTTCCTAATTTCCAGCTGCAAATCTTTATTCTTGTTTTCAAATTACACTTCAAAGTAGTTCTCATTTGCTGCATACTTGGTCTTTGTGCAGCACCTTAGATTATTCTGTGAGGATTTATGAAGTGGTGCATTTTTCTCATTTTTCTCACATTTTCTCAGTCAACCAATGACTGAGCAACACAGAAAATATAGAAAAGAAAACGTAGAAAAGATTTATTTAGATTTTAAGCATGATCATTTACAACCTTTATAGAATTATTCTTGTGTTTAGTTTAGTTTTTTATTTTGTGAGGGACATTATTGCTTTAGCATTTTCTCTCAGGTTTATCACTGTTACTTTGTGTGTCTCCTGATGCAACAATAAGCAGCAATAAAGCGGTGGTGTCAACAAACTTAAGTCTGAGCTTTAGCAGAAACATTTGGGGATTTGGTGGTGATGACATACTGCTAAAAACTCCTTTAATTGAAAAAGCCACTGCTGGTTTTGCTTAATTGAGTACATTTAGGAAGCCTGTGTGGAGTGACCAGCAGCTACACAACGTGCAAAATGTGAACATGCCTCTGTTACGTGTTAGGAATCAGATTTTTATAGATTCTAACTCATCCTTAAATTGCAAGGCTTGGATTCTGTAGTTTAACCGGTCCATCTTCCCTCTGCTGTGTCCATTTAGCTGAGAGAGTCGGCACCAATAGTTGGGAAGACCAAACAGCCTAAATCTGACAAGTTCTACTCAGATGATGAAGATGAGAAAGAGGAGGAAGGATCCGACAGCAGCGGCAGTGGAAGTGAAGACAGCAGCAGCAGCAGCGAAGGTTTGTTTCTATCTGTCCGATTTAAAGTTTCCCCTTTTATGAGGCTAAGTTAATGTTGTTGGTTATTAGCATAACCAACATTAGCATGACTGGTTGATTTAGTGACACACTGATTATTTGAGGCCATGATCCGACTATCCTGCACGGGGCAAAGCATATCAAAGTTTGGTATCTTGTTTAGAAGCTGGAGGTGTAAAGCACAGCAAAATTTTCACTGCGTTAAAACTTCCTGTGTGTATGGTTCTGGATCCATGCATCCATTTTTATTTTATTTTATTTTTTTTACCATTTATCAAAACAAATCTGAGATGCAGGATCAGCAGTGTTGTAGACACAAGCAAAACAGAACACACAACATTTTACGAAGCATAATAACATTAAACTATACAGATTTGTTAATGTGTTTTTCATTTTGATGTGTTTTCAAAAGTGTTTGATTTTAGAAATGTGTCTCTAATTTTATCCTTCCGTCTATTTTTCTGATGTTTATCCAGGTCTGGCTAACTGATCATTTTGAGAATTTACAAATTTGAGCTGAACAACATTTGATGTTGTTGTGCTTTTGGTTTGGAATATATTAGCGTTGAGCAGCAGTCATTTCAGAGTCATGATGATTGACAAGCTGTTAGCCAGTGAAGTCTTAGATCCATCCCTCATTCATCCCGTGCAGTTGCAAAACAACCAACTAAAACTTAAAGAGGGGCCTTCAGAAATAAGTAGTAACTGCAGCACAGATCAGAGTCAGCAGCAAACAGTGAGGCTGGTAATTGATAAATAAAATGACAAAAATCGTTTGTATTTGATATACAGGTGGAAATGGTGCCCCCCCCCCAAAAAAAGCTATAAATGCATACTATAAGGTGCTAATTGAATGTCAGTACATTTAGTGGCTGTTGCTGAAGAAATTCAGATCATAAGTAATATGAAAGGAAATTTCAGCAAAGAATAAAGTCTGATTTGTTTTGGGTTTAATATGTACAGTGTCCATGTGTCTGTACAGAATCGGGCAGTGAGAGCGAGGAGGAAAGCAGTGAGGATTCAGAGAAGACCTCCAGTGATTCTGGAAAAAGCTCCAGTGGATCTGAAAAGAGCTCCAGTGAGTCTGAATCAGATCAAAAGAAGAAGAAAAAGACCAAGAAAGCACCGCAGAAGAAAAGCAAGCCTGCTGGTGACAGGTACACTGAAATCCCTGCTGTCTGTCACAGTCTGAAAGCATAATTTTTCTTCCCTGCAAAGGCGGCGTGTCCAGATGTTACCTGCGTCTTTCTCTTCTTCTCTTTCTGGCTTTGCTAATGAAGCAGGTGTGTGTTTGCCAGAAACACGTAGTCAGCAACAAATGTGCCCACGATTCTGCTGCATCCGAGCAAACTCCATCTGTTGAAAGATTCAGCAGTTTATATTATTCATCACAGCCCACTCACAGTTACAGTTCTTAATGCTCAGTTGTAGCTTTCCTCCACTAAACCCCTCAGACTTGATAGGTCAGGATTTACATTAGCACCTATAGTGTGGATAGAGGATGCAAAATTTGCTCAATCATATTTAAAAAAAGGACATTCGAAACAAAATGTGACAATCAGAAAATGTTGTAAAATCTCAACTTAAAAAAAGGTATAGCTGTATTCAAACTGGCATGTTTATGGATGCCGGAGTAAAGCCTAGCAGTCGTCCAGCTCGAAGCCATGGTCTTTGTGCCAGAGTCTTTGTCTCATCTACTTCTAAGATATGCGAGGGGCATGGAAACTAAATCCAGTGGATCTCTTAGAAGGAAAAAACCGAACATTATAATGGTCTGTAGCTACGCAGCCCCATACACAACCAACTGTACTGCACGGTGTATTTTGACATCTTTCTGTCAAAACCAGCATGAACTTTTTCTGCAGTTTGAGCTGCAGTAGCTCTTCGTCTGTTGGATCGGACAACACGGGCCAGCGACCTTGGCCACCCATGACTGTAGTTTGTGTTTTTGTGTTTTTTAGCACTGTTCCTTGGATCAGTTTTCATAGATACTGACCACTGCAGACCAGGAACACCTGACGAGAGCTGCAGTTTTGGAGAAGCTCTGATCCAGTCGTCCAGCCATCACAATTTGGCTCTTGTCAAACTCTGAAATCTTTATGCTTGCCAATTATTTTCTGCTTCTAACACATCAACTTTGATAACAAAATGTCCACCTACTCCCTAATGTGTCCCACCCATTAGCAGGTGCTATGATGAAGAGATGATCAGTGTTACTCACGTCACCTGTCAGTGGTCAGAATCCTTTGCCTGATCGTTTATGTTTCTAGTTAAAGTAGATTCACATGGAGGGAAAAAAAACATCATACACACCTGTTACACTCTATATGCACCATCTCTCTCTCTCTCACACACTCACACACACACACACATGATGGCAGCACTGCTGGAATATTGTTAGCGCGAGTTCCATTAACAAGCTAATCAATGAGAATTTTCCTCCAGTAGCGTAACCCACATTTACATGGCTAATGGATAATGACTTTTGATTGGTCATTTAACAGCCCGGTGTTACCAGTGAATGAGATTTGAGTCATTACTACTGAGTATGCTCACGTACACTCTCTTACACACTAGCAAATTTAGTTTCTTATGCACTCTACTTCATTTGCTCATGGACACACAAACTCACACCGAATGTACCTGATTTCATTGTGTGACAGGCCGGCGGCTGACCCTGTTCTCTCCATTAGAGAGTATAATTAGAGCAACTCACCCCAGTGCTCAAACACACACAAACACGCGCACACACACATACACACGGTAATTAGAGCAGCTCACCCCAGTGCTTCCACAACAAACACAGCATAATGCCCTCATTATGGCCCAGTCATTTCAGGCAGGGCCTAATCAGGCCCACAGTGATTTATATCACTTTTTCCTGTTCGCAGCAAATGAAATCTGTAGGCCAAATTAATACTGGCTTTTCATCATCGCCCAAGTTAAAAAGCCAGTTACCGTCACAATTCCCCTCATTAATTTAACGGCTGAAAATCCCAGGCAGGCGGAGTAAACACTCATTATCGGGACAAATTGAAGAGGGACAGCAAGACTGAAAGAGAGAGGAGAAAGATGGAAAAAATCTTTTTGAGTAAATGCAACATTGAATTAACTTCACAAACAAAAACAGATTGATCTTTGTTGTTCTAATCGGGGCTGAAGCTTTCAAGTTGGATGCAAAATAGGAAAACAATAGCACCAAGTTTGTTTTATTTGTTGGTTTCCAGACTGTTTTATATTATGGAATAAATTAATATTTTACTTTTAAGAAATAATGGAGAGTGTTGTTTTTTTTAATGTGTGTTCTCTGACTACTAAGCTCATTTTGTTTTCTTCTTCAGTGACTCTGAAAATGGCAATGGACCTGTAGGCCAAGCTAGCAGCTCATCCTCTGAAAGCTCCTCAGACTCTGAGTCGGACTCTGAGTCGGACTCTGAGTCAGACTCGCCCGCACCCAAGAAGAAGACTGAAGAAAAGGCCAAGCCCAAGGTGACAATATAATGCATGGATTAAGTGGGCGTATTTGGATTTAACTGCGAGTGAGAGTTTCTAACTTTGAGAACAGAGGCTGCCAACAGCATCAGTGCAGTTCCACCAAAAATAAAATGCATTTGCTTTTTCCAAAGATGGTGGGGTCGTGGGTTGTTTGCAGTTCGTTGATCTGTCGTTTCAGCCTGGATCAAATGACCCTCAACTACTGCTTTGTTATACAAGGTTGAGGCTGATTCTGCCCACACCGCTTATCTTCTGTTGGACAGTAGCGCATGCCAAAAATCATGTCGCATCCACTGGCACGCACCACTGTTTTGCCTTGGCTTTTTATTACGTGATTATAGGATTACTGGGGATCGCTCTGTGTCATTGCAATATCTCTAAATTGAATGCAATTGAATTGAACTTCAACTTATTGGTCGCTGTAGTTGCACACGTTTGCAATAATGGCCTTGAATCAGTGTCTTTGTAGAACTTCTTAGACTATTAAAAATACACATTATAAATGAAATTTAAGGGGAGAAAGATCCATTATGCAGTGCTAAAGAGAAGATAATGGTATAAAACAATACAGGAGGAAAACACACCTTTGTCACATTATAATGTATGATATTGTACTATATTTACAATGCATAATGTCTAAATCAGTATAGAGTATGATATTAGGATAATGGCCCTGCTCTGCGTAGCCTTCTAAATATTAATGTGCAGTTCTCGCAGCGAGTTTTTGTTCTGTAGGTGCACAAGAGCTTCTAAATCAGGATTTATACCTTGGGATATGATTTGGCTCCACTATAGCACCTTTTGTTTTTTCCCTTCCAGCATTTCATTTGGCCCCTTTCAGCCCTTACAATCTTTTTCTTATCTGTTTTGCTCATCACATTATTTCTCGCCCTCCGTTTGCTTTTCTGCACTATGAAATTCTCATTTCATACACTTTGTCATTTGTGCATGGCTTATGAATTATGCATCTCTACCTTTCTTTCTACACCTCTCTCTCTCTGTCTTGCTCTATCACAACACCCTTTAGTAACAAGGTTTCCGTCTCTATTACCACCACCGAGCGTCAATCAGAGAAAATCTGATAAGATATGGCCTCTAACTTTATGGTTTGTTTTCACTCATATCACATTGTTTTTTTCCCCCCCTCCCTATCTGCTCAGCTTGGGCTATGCAGAGTGGAATTTTATGGCTCTTTATGCGATGTGAGTGGTACCAGGTTGGTTAGCAGGGTATGGAGAAGGAGCGATAAAAGCCCTCTTACGTTTAAGCACTGTTTTATTGTCAACACCGTACAAGCCTGACTCAGTTGCAGAGGGTGGTGAGTTTCAGTTGTGACTCAAAATGACATGTGACCGGTCACTGAAAATTCCAGACATGTTACCCGTGAACGTGGGATGAATGTGTTCAGAGACACTGTTGGTGAAATTGAAATTGAAACCATCATGTTGTTGTGCTTTCTTTTTAGGTGGCAGTGAACTCCAAGAAGGAAGTCTCTTTACTGGATCTAGATGACTGTGAGTTTTCCTACAGTTTCCGCTTGCATAAACTCACATTAACAAGAGCAGCAGGCTTCACAAAAAAACCTCTGATGTGTATTCTATTTCCCCACCGCCCAAAGTAGCAAGCACACATAGATGATCAAGTCCTGGTGAGGAGAACTGAATTGTACCAGTTAGAGGTAGAGAAAATATTGGACTTGCATTAATCGCTTGGCTAAAAATAAAGTGCAGTTCATTGGAGAACTGTAGTGTAGGCATTCACAACATCACGTTAGAATTTGTAGTAGAGTTTAAATATTTACAACGTGTGGACCAAGAGGCGGAAACCTCAGCTGAAAAAATGAAGCCAGAGTGCCAAAAACTGCAGTTTAGTTCAGACACTCCCAACTTTGCAGCATGGAAAAGCCTTTTTAACTGTATAGCTAGTTTCCCACCTCATAACAGCTCTGAGTGAGGTGAATTTATGTATAACTCGTCCATCTGGAGGATTATGTCCAGATGTCCTGACACAGGCAGCTGCAGCTGGTCGCTATCATCTCACCTACTGAGTCACTGACCTGCAGCCCTCTATTTTGCGCCTTTGAAGCATCTTAATGGATTGTCTTGCTAATATTGCTGTGAGGTAAAGACTGCCCAAGAAGTTTTAGCTTCAGGTCTGTTGAATGAAATTCGAGTGTTTTATTGGTCTATTACTTTGCACTAATTAGCTGATATGTGTATATGTCTGATGCATCTGCACAGTTTATGGAGACAGCTTGCTAACCAATTTTCCTGGAGTTATTTGATAAATCGCTTCTCCAAATGAGATCATCTCTGGCTCTAAAAGATGGAACACATTTTGAAACCTCAATGCTTTGTTAGCTTTTGTACTCTCTACAGGGAGTGCAGAATTATTAGGCAAGTTGTATTTTTGAGGAATAATTTTATTATTGAACAACAACCATGTTCTCAATGAACACAAAAAACTCATTAATATCAAAGCTGAATGTTTTTGGAAGTAGTTTTTAGTTTGTTTTTAGTTTTAGCTATTTTAGGGGGATATCTGTGTGTGCAGGTGACTATTACTGTGCATAATTATTAGGCAACTTAACAAAAAACAAATATATACCCATTTCAATTATTTATTTTTACCAGTGAAACCAATATAACATCTCCACATTCACAAATATACATTTCTGACATTCAAAAACAAAACAAAAACAAATCAGCGACCAATATAGCCACCTTTCTTTGCAAGGACACTCAAAAGCCTGCCATCCATGGATTCTGTCAGTGTTTTGATCTGTTCACCATCAACATTGCGTGCAGCAGCAACCACAGCCTCCCAGACACTGTTCAGAGAGGTGTACTGTTTTCCCTCCTTGTAAATCTCACATTTGATGATGGACCACAGGTTCTCAATGGGGTTCAGATCAGGTGAACAAGGAGGCCATGTCATTAGTTTTTCTTCTTTTATACCCTTTCTTGCCAGCCACGCTGTGGAGTACTTGGACGCGTGTGATGGAGCATTGTCCTGCATGAAAATCATGTTTTTCTTGAAGGATGCAGACTTCTTCCTGTACCACTGCTTGAAGAAGGTGTCTTCCAGAAACTGGCAGTAGGACTGGGAGTTGAGCTTGACTCCATCCTCAACCCGAAAAGGCCCCACAAGCTCATCTTTGATGATACCAGCCCAAACCAGTACTCCACCTCCACCTTGCTGGCGTCTGAGTCGGACTGGAGCTCTCTGCCCTTTACCAATCCAGCCACGGGCCCATCCATCTGGCCCATCAAGACTCACTCTCATTTCATCAGTCCATAAAACCTTAGAAAAACCAGTCTTGAGATATTTCTTGGCCCAGTCTTGACGTTTCAGCTTGTGTGTCTTGTTCAGTGGTGGTCGTCTTTCAGCCTTTCTTACCTTGGCCATGTCTCTGAGTATTGCACACCTTGTGCTTTTGGGCACTCCAGTGATGTTGCAGCTCTGAAATATGGCCAAACTGGTGGCAAGTGGCATCTTGGCAGCTGCACGCTTGACTTTTCTCAGTTCATGGGCAGTTATTTTGCGCCTTGGTTTTTCCACACGCTTCTTGCGACCCTGTTGACTATTTTGAATGAAACGCTTGATTGTTCGATGATCACGCTTCAGAAGCTTTGCAATTTTGAGACTGCTGCATCCCTCTGCAAGATATCTCACTATTTTTGACTTTTCTGAGCCTGTCAAGTCCTTCTTTTGACCCATTTTGCCAAAGGAAAGGACGTTGCCTAATAATTATGCACACCTGATATAGGGTGTTGATGTCATTAGACCACACCCCTTCTCATTACAGAGATGCACATCACCTAATATGCTTAATTGGTAGTAGGCTTTCGAGCCTATACAGCTTGGAGTAAGACAACATGCATGAAGAGGATGATGTGGACAAAATACTCATTTGCCTAATAATTCTGCACTCCCTGTATGGTGTGGGACTGTATTTAACCATATAGATGTCAGTTCATGTATCGGCTTACAATTTGTAGGTAATCATCCTGTAGAAAACCTTTGCTGAAACTCATCTCACATGTCCGTGCACACATTTGCTGCACGTTTATCTGTGACTGATGCAAGCTATCAAATATAGAAAGCAAAAATGTCATTAACTTCTGTCTTTGACATAACTCAGTATCTGTGGAACTCAAGGGAGGCATAAAAGACGAATGCTTACAGGGATTTGTAGGATGATGATGGAAAAGAGCTCTAAACTTCTTGTTCATTTCTTCAGTGGCAAAAAGAATTCAGAGTGTTTACAGTTCCAGCTTCCAAAATCAATGCAAAGTAAAACACCACAGTTTTTATGTGATATTAAAAAGTGCCGTTCAGCTTGTGTGGAACAGGAGAATCACAGTGTGAGGAGCAGTTTATGTTAAATCCCGTCGAACTCCAACAATGGCCTTTCAAATGCAAAAATGAATGCCTTTAGTTTAAAACCGGCTTGTAACCTGCAGATTGTGTGTCTAACTCTGCATCCAGATAATCTTCATGTTTTGGGGTTTGAATTAGGTTTTCCTAAATTACTTTTTGACACAAGATCCCATGACCCTGTTGACATTTATATCAGTATGACTGCTCACGTTCAATGCTGAAATATTTTTATACGTCAGTTTGCTCTGACATGTTGTGACGTGACTTAATAATAACACTGGAGTAAAAGTTAAACAGCCTTCAGTTGCTTTCTTTTGTCATAAAGTATTATCATTATTATTAATATTGTAATTATATTTTAAAAAGTAACTTTGTGTGCGACATCGCTGTAGTAGCTTTAATAATCTTTACGTTGTTGTTGTTTTCTTTGCGTTCTTTAGTTTCTCCTGCACCCACCAACGCACCAAAGCCTTCTGTGCTCTCTCAAAGTCTGCTGTCCGACCTCGAAGGCCTTTCTCTCTCCAACATCTCCTCCACTGTGCAGGTTAGTGTGTGCGTGTGTGCGCGTGTGTGCATGCGTGTATTAGATGCACACAGGCTGACATTTCCTCCATCAATGTGTGTTGAGAGTCAGTCGTTCCTTTCTGTCTGACACTGACAGTACAGCAGAGCAGCATATGAGATGGTGAAATGAGCCTCACTCCCTTGTGGAACATTTCTGCTCCAGACGCCAACTATTGACCTTTTCTGCCTTGTTATATTTATAGCAAGTCAGGATGGTCCAACAGCTCTCGTTGTTTCCTGTATCTCTTATAGTCTGTCTTTCTCACCGTCACTGTCTTTTGCACTTCCACACCCTTGATCTCTATTTCTCTCTCATCTCTGAGTCCATCCCCTCGCTCTCTCGCGCGCTCTCTCTCGCTCTCTCGCTCTCTCTCGCTCTCTCGCTCTCTCTCTCTCTCTCGCTCTCTCTCTCTCCCTTATTTCTCTCCTCCTCCTGTGTCACCCTCCATCTCTCTCTGTCAGATGTTGTGTCCCTTGTGTCCTCATGTTGTGTATATCTGATGGTTGACCTTTCCCAGTGTGACGGCTCCTTTCTCTCCTCAGTATATGAGCGACTCTGCATGTCTGTGTATTTTGTATCTTGTCTCCCTCCTGGGAGGGAAATGTCCAGACTATTCTTTGTGCTGTTGCTGTGTCTTATTTTGTGACACAGCTGTATGGAAACTCTGTTCTTTGACAATGTCACATCAGAAGGTTAGAATCTAATTGAGTAGTTTTGTTGTTTGTGGGCTGTGAGTAATGATTATCGTTCTAATACAAAGCTATTTATTGATTTCAACCTTGTAAGCATGGCATAGCTTGCTTTTCCCAAAGATATTAGTTGGTGAAATAAATAACAGATAATCTATTAATGTTTTTTTTTGTTGTTTTTTTTTTCAGTGAATGAATTCCTTAAACCGCTTAGTTGTTGTTATATTTTATTACTTCAGTGTCTAGTTCCATTTGTTTTTGGGGGGTTTTATAGCTTCTTTGTACATGCAAAGGGTAATTTACTACTTCAAAAAAAGCTGAAGCTGAATTACCTTAAGGTTTTTAGTCTAGGTGTTTTCCCCCATTACTTCTTTGCCACTATAATCCATTACTAGAAGCTCTTCTACTAACTAACAATTGCCTTTTGCTCACTTTTGTCACCCTCACCAAAAGTGACATCAAAACTGCTCACTGTGCTTTAGTGTCATTTCAACTTGTCATTCACAGTTTTTGTCCCAGCTCAAAGACGTGAGCACGATTTTTGTCGCACTTTACTGCGATTTCAATGACAGGAGCTCAGAGATTCTCACGTTACACAGAAGCAGAACAACGGTAAAAAAAAAAAAAGAGGAGACAGTCTGGTGAAGTGTTTGAAAAACAAAAAACAGTTGCTGTGCTTCCTGTTTTGACTTCGTCTTGCATACAGTGCTGATACAGAGGTTTTTATGTGAGTGGTGAAACCTATTGTTCATGAGAAGACTGCAGTGGGCCCTCTGGCACCACAGTTGGCACGCAACACAATGAATACAGTGACCGTAATCGAGGCATAAAATAACTGTATAAATGTCATTTGTTGACTATAAACGTGAACCCCGACTCTTCCTGAACTACTGGCATCCAAGGAACTGAAGACTGAAGTGGATTGCTATAATAAAGAAGGGCTGAGCGTGGGTTACTATGTTTTTATGTTGCATTTTGGTTTGGTTTTTTTTGCTTTTTGCTCTGTAAACGCCGCTGACTTTTTGTTGTCATCACAGGCGTGTAAATGAGCTTCCTTTGGTCTCTTTAAAAGTGACTTTAGGCTGTCTCTAACTTTTTGTACACCCAGATTTAACTGTGTGTGTCTGTGTGCGCACTCCCAGCTTATGTGAATGGCCTCTGCTGCTGTGCGTAGCCCTGCGGTGCGTTGGTCTGTATTCTAAGTTTGCCCGTCAGTTCTGCTCGCCTGTCAGTCAGTATGATTGACAGCTGCTCTCAGGCCAGCATTTATGCAGCACAAGTCTTGTTAGCCAATCTCTCCTCAGGTGAAGGCCAGGGAGTAATAGAGAATAGAAATGCAGATTAGAACAGGGAACTTTTTGCACATCAACATCTGATTTAGAGTCAATTCTATGCATAAATACATGATGGGCAACGGGATTCATAGACAAGGGTAAATAACCTCACCTTTATTCACGCACGCCCCTCCCCATGCATGCTCTTCAACAACAGCTCTTTCCCACACCCACACACACACACGTTGGCCCCAGTGTCATTTCTATTTCTCAGCAATCTGCCCACAGAGGCAGCGAGTCTGTCTCAGCTGAGCGCTCGGGCCTTTTTAGAGAATTACTGCATGGTTATCAAAGGCATTTAGATTAACCCTGGCCACTGTCTTTGACCCACCTCCTCCTCTGTCTCCTCCTCCTCTCCTCAGCTTCTTCATGCTACCGCTCTCTCTAATAACATTTTGACATTAGGATCTCTCACAAATGCCTCTTAAATCCTCCCCACCATCGCACCTCACCCCCAAACCTCTTCCGACCGCTGTCCGTGTGTGCGGCGGGGTGGCTCAGGCTGATAACTTTTCATTCATAATTAGCAGTCAGCGAATGGGGCTGCGCTGGGGGGAAATTGAACTGTCAGCGGCGGGGCGCGGGGCGTTTGACCCCATCACACCCAGAGGGGGCCATCATAATTTGTTCATTTGGTGTCCATCAGGCGGACGCCAGCTCGCCCCCTCCTCCTCCCTCGCCTCCCTCCTCACCCTTCTGACCTCCCCCGTAGTGGGCGCTCTGGGTTCACATCTAATTATGAATCAGCAAAAGGACCTCGAGCGCCACGAATATAGAAGCTCCTGCCCTCCAAACCTCCTGCTGCCACTCAAACTGCGGAGATTGCAGCTTAAGTAGGAATAAATGCCCACACGGAAGCAGCCAGTCAGTGTAGCCAGCAGGTAGTTTGGGAAATGTTTGTATTTTAATGGCAACTGCCTTAGCCACTTCTTGCTTATTAATAAGTTTGTTTCAGGCGCAATTCCTTTTTCTATATCTATTTTTATATATATAAGCATTTTATCTTTTTCATATAGGTTTTGTTGACGCCATTGGTCTGGCGTGATTAAGGTTATGACCGTGTTCTCTCAAACCTCTAATGATCATATGTGTGTTTTTATTAACAGTTGACACCTAAACTTGTCTTAGCAAAAACACTTTGCCATTTAATTAATGGGGGCCACTGCTGTAAGCTCTTAAATCTTTATTTTTACAGTTATTAACATAATTGCTAGGCTATTTTTCTGCCTTTTACTGTCCATTTCTCACAATACATCATGTTTTCTCATCCTCAAGTTAAGGTTACAATAGCATTAAAATGCTTGTGAAGATTTGACCTCCATAAATAATTGGACTTTAATAAAATATGTGATTATAAGTGTATTTTCTGAATTGAACTACAGTACGTTTTTCCTATTGTGTTTCTCAAATAAATGTGCAGCTGACACCTACATAGCTAACTGTCAACTGCTTTCCCTTAACCAGATGTTAAAATATTAATTAAAATGACAGTAAAGCATAACATCTAAATCAATTGTAATTGACTTGCAATTGCTTCAGACTACAAGTCACATTTTTCATATACTTAAAGCTGTTTAGCCATGGATGTGAGACAGACAGCTGAATTACCAATTAACCTAGTATGCATGGCAGTGGGACTTTGGGAGAAAGCTGGAGTACCCACAGTGGCAAAGAAAAGCCCCACCTGGGGTTTAAACCAGGAACTTTCTTGCTGTGAGGCAACACAGTTAATCCCTACAGCACGGTGCCATGCACAAGTAGTAGTGGGTTACTATTTGTGGGTGACCCACAATACCATGTGGGACAGTGTGACAAACACAGACATAAAGCAAATGAGAGTAGGCAAGGCAGATGTGCTGTAACTTGATATGATGTCAAGTTTAATAGCTTTTTGCTTTTAACATAACAAACCTAAGGATACAAGAATTGTGTTCCCCCAGTGGTGTCCAATAAAGAAAAAACACAGACAATATTTGGGTCAGCAGTGCTTTGTAGGAGTTGAGTGCTTGAATGGCTGACAAGTTTGTTTGAAGAAGTGAATAAAGTAACCGTGTCAGTAGTACACTCTGTCTTCTCTGCAGCAATGGCTATGTTAGAGGAGCAGCATGTTGAGTGCTTAAAAGTAAGTGTTGAAGATTTAATAGAAGCTCTTATTATGAAAGCTTTGTGACCAAATCACAAAGTCTGTCTGTGAATAACAATGTTGGGAAAATATCCAAGTATATGCGAGTTGCTTCCTTATTCTTATGCCAGAGTAAATGTATACTCTTATCATCCACTAGTATTTTTAGTGCTGCACATTGATAGTGAATGATCTGTGATTTATAAGCACGTGCATACATCTGTTAGTATTCTTTAATCCTGATCCGAGTGTCTGTGAAAGTTGTGTCTAGTTAAAATTCATGTTTTTGTATTTGGCTCTGAGTAGAGCTGAAATGATTATCTGATTAGAATCGGTCATCAAAAAAGGTTTCGGCACACAATTTTAATAGTCAAATGGTTCAAATTTGACGGCTGCAGCTATTAAATCTGAACACTTGCTTTCGTAGTCTTCAGTTCTAGTGTTTTGATTCAATTATTGTCCAAGTTATTAAGTGTTAATGCAGAAAATAATCAGGTTGCAGTTGAAGATCTTTTGACTATGATGCTAATTCAAAGAAAGTGTTGACAGCACTTGCAAAACTCGATGAAGGACACCTCTGTTTCTGAATAACAGTCCTCTATTATTGCTAATAGTCTTTAATGGAAAATTTCAAAATTAATCATTTTTAGAATACCTAATTTACAGACAAATTGGCATAAATGAACTAACCTCTGTCTATATGCGCCAGAGAGACTTCTTGTTACATTAAAGTAGTTTTAGGAGGCTGTAGTAACATTTATTTAATTCAATTTGCAGTCAAGGTCCTTGTGACGGCCCTCAATTAATTGTCATCTCCTGACTGAAGGGAACAATTAGGCCCTAAAGTCAAACACATGTCCCTCACCTTAATCCTCACAACTCTTGTAGAGCATAATGGAATCCGGTGTCTGAAAAACAGAAATGGATTTTCAATATATGCCCATACATCTCTGTACGCCTCACCCTGCTTTCTTTGAAATTGGCCTTCTAATACACACAGCACAAGGCTGCCCGGCTCTGGTTAGCCCTTTTGAATATGTCAGCTGGATTTTCAGGTCATTTGCCAGAGAGGATGCTGGGAACGTGTCGTCCGGGTTCTGAAGGTGACTGGTGTCTGTGTCATCCATCACGGGAGCTTCCTTTAAGTTGATGCATAATAGAGCCTCTCAATCAACTTCCTCGCTCATTGTCACCTCCCTCCTTCCTGTCCAAGGTGGAGACTGAGAACCAAGCTCAGAGAGGCGGGGAGGGAAAAAAGGCAGACTGACAGAGAAGTCAAGGTTACATTCCTCTTCCCTTCTTATTTACACTTGAGGTGTTATGGGCTTGCACCGCATAACAGGACAACAATGGATGGAAGGGTGAAGCGGCTTGCGTGGGCACTTGTGTCAGGCTTTAACTGTCCGCTGTGTCAAATTGGTGATAATAAGCAGTTTGAAACCCTGTCCTATCGCTGTCCGTCCCTCCTGCCGCCTGCTTGGGGCGAGGCGACAGATAAGACCTTGAAACAGGATGTGTCTGTCAGGGAGGTAAATCTCTGCTGTGATGGGGTGGCAAACATTACGACGAGCTTTATCGACACCGACTGCTCTGACACATCCAAAAGTGGCCCAATAAATTTGCGGGCCGGCGGTGGCGTGACGGGCGCTTGTGGGGGCAGAGCAGCGTTACAGCGCAGCAACAAATGTTTGTTTGACCTCCTTTAGAGACGGCGGTCTGGGGACAAGAGACGCTGCGAGCATGTCACGACGCCGAGGGGAGATGATGGTGTTGTTGTTAGAAGAGTTTATTCTGTATGTGTTCGTGGTTATGAATTTGTTGATACTGGTGGCAATAAAATACATAAATGGCCAAAAGTCTTTTGTTACTATTGAAGAAGTAAATAATTGAAAATAAGCCACAGATGTCATACTTAGTAAAAGTAATACTTGATATAATATTTATTGAATCCTACTATTAGCAGCAGATGAATGTTAAAGCTCTGATGTTTACTTACTTGTATACTTGCAGAGGCACTTACCTATTTAAAGGTGACTGTTTTAGCTTTTATTTGTTTCTGAAATGGCAGAGTTGAATCCAGTTGAATTCATTTTTATTTATATTGCGCCAAATCACAGCGACAGTCGCCTTAAGGCACTCTGTAAGGTAAAGGCCCTAAAACAATAGAAAGAAAACACATGACTTTTTTATGAGCAAGCTCTTGGCGACAGTCGGAAGAAAACACTTTTTAACAGGAAGAAACCTCCAAGAGAACCAGGCTCAGGGAGGGGCAGCTATCTGCCATGTTAGGGGTGAGGGGAGGGACACGGGGCAAAAGACACACTGTGGACGAGAGCCAGAGATGAACAGTAACTAATGATTCAATGCAGAGTGGTATATAAACAGAGAGAGTGAAAAGAAGTGAGTGAAGAACAAATACAGTGCATTATGGGAAGCCCCCAGCAGCCTAGGCCTATTGCAGTGTAGCTAATGGAAGGGCCTAGGAACCATAACTAAGCCAGCAGTCTCAGCAAAGGTCTACAATGAGGTGATTATAAAAGCAAAAGAATGAATTCGGTGTATTACCATTTATCTGACTCAGCCAACAGCGCAGGCTTCAGACTGATCTTTGGTTTCTCCTCTTGTACCAAGGCGACATCAGCTTGGAAGGGATTTACGTGCATCTGAGGCAGAGCTGAGTTTACCTGAGTCCACAAGCACTGGGTTCTCTTTCTGGGCATCCTGGACGTTATTTGAAGTTGCAGAATGTCGTGGTCACGGCGTGGTCTCTGGTTGACATGCTGCTACTAATCTGTGGATGTCCCTTTTAAAGCAGGGGTGGGCAACTCCAGGCCTGGGCTGGTGTCCTGCAGGTTTTAGATCTCACCCTGGGTAAACACACCTGAATCACATGATTAGTCTTTTACCAAGCCGCTGGTGAACTTCAGGACACATTGAGGAGGTAATTTTGCCATTTGAATTAGCTGTGTTGGATCAAGGACACATCTAAAACCTGGAGGAAACCAGCCCTAGAGGCCTGGATTTGCCCACCCCTACTTTAAAGAGATGAGAGCTACTAGCTAACCTTTAAGGCCTGGGAAAATAAACTTATGTCCCATGGGTTAATGTTAATCCAGGGTCAATCCACTGCGTACATCAGATTTTAGGCTCAATCTGCCGTACTCGTTAGCTGAAGAAAGCTGTTAAATTTTGTTTGTATAGTATTTGTTGAAACATAGTGTATATATGACAGAAAATTCTAAAGTGATGAGTGGCCACATTGAACAAGTTTCATATGATGGTCAGTGTATAAGTAATCCCTGTGAGCAAAAACTCTGAAAACTTGATTTCAGATGTTTTTTTGTTTTGTTTTTTCTTTCAATCTTTGGTTTGTATGATGTCACTAAGAGGAAATATCCTTAATGTGGTCATCTCAGGCACACAGCTCTGGATGTTAAATGGAGAGGTACTGAGAAAGTTATTCTGAGCCTTCAGTCTCATAAAGCTAGTCTAATAGTCCCCAGATGGAGAGTATGCAGTAGGAAATAAGCAAAGAAGACTATGATGCTGTCTAATTTACATTTGTGTCTTTGTTTGTTCATCAAATTTATCCAAACTTTTCAGCACGTTGCTCCAAGAGTACAGCGATAGTGTCTGATTTCGTCTGATCGCTTCCTCGAAAGCGAGCACATTCAGACTCGTCTCGGCAGCTCTCGTCGTATGTCAAAGCGATTCTTCATCCTCACGCAGCACATGACAAGGCGAAGGATGCCTTTTACATTTCCCACCCAACTGAGAGCGCTCTGGCAGCGCGTTCAACTTTAATAAAACAATGCACGCTGACACTACTCAACACGCTGAGATATACCATCAAGCCCGCCCGTTTCCACAGTTTCCTCGCATTATATTCTTAGTCATATTCAATTAACTCTGTTAGTTGAAACACCTCGCTTAATCATTTATTTACAGGATCTGTTTTTCTTCCACCGCTTGTTTTGTTTTTTTTTCTTTTGCCATTCATTTTGTTACTCTTGTGACTTATTTGAGTTTTTTTTTTTTTTTAATCTCTTTCAGGTGATAAATAGATTTTTTTTTAATTTTTTTTTGTTAAGTCTCTGTACTCATCATTATTTTCACCAGAATGACATGCATCTGTTTAGGCTCTGTGCTGGTGTGTGAGTGCATTCAGGTGCTAATTGTTTCAGAGGGTGTGAAAAGGCTATATCTGTCTCATGTTTTTAACTAATTAGTGCTGTCATTCCAGACAGAAGAGCCTTTGACTTCTATTGACTGTTAAACTACTGAAAGCTGTCATACTTTGGAGATTTTTTTTTTCTTCAAACTTAGTGTTTTTTTTCCTCCTACAGCAGAGGTGTGTCTGGTGTTTGTGCACATGATGATTCCCCCCCTCACTTTGCATTGTGTAGTGTACCACTGCTGGCTGTCCTATCTTCTCTTTCGAGAGCATCAGATAAAAATCTCAGCCGCACCGGTTGTTAACAATTTTTATTCTAGTAATGAGATGTTTAATTTTTACATTTTTTTTAAAAAAAAAAAAACATTCAACCACACTCTTCCCCCTCATTTCATGTCTGTATGTTTTTTAAGTTAATGCTGTTTTCTGCCTCTGAAAAGGTAAAAGCCCCTTTAAAAGGCCAGCGAATGGCAGTTTTGGCCCATGCAGGCACTTGTGTTTCTTTTCATTAGAGGTTGTTTTTATTCAGCCTGGGTTGACTGAGCATCCAGCCCATTTCCATCTAACTGGGCTGATTGGAGGGCATTTCTTAAATGCGCTCCTCTTTATCCTACAGAGTTAATAAAGGGACCTTTGGGGTAGGAGAGCGGGCAGCCAACACTTCGTCCCACATTGCTAAAAATGCAGCCTTTTGGCCGCTGATTGGATAAAATAAATTGCGTGAATATAGGTGATGGGCAAACCGAGGATTCTTGTATTAATTTGACTTTTTGTGTTGATGCATTTGCGCTGTAATGTACAAAGCAGTCTCTGGTTTTGTGTTGATTCAGGAAGCTTTACGCTGTTGGGTAATGTGCTGGATTTGCGATTTTGTTCGGTGTTTGTTTTTGTTTTTTAATCATCAGCAGGCTTTGGTTCATTCCTGCCCAAACTGCAGTTTATTACTATAATGATCATTTTTTTATGATTTTTTTTTTTTTTTTTTTGTCAGCATTGTTTGTTTTCTCAAAATGACTCCAAAAAACCCACATTTAGAACCAGTGGTATATCCCTGTTTTATATGTCCTTCCAGGTCACCACTTCATCTTTTGGCCCTTTGAAAACCTATGAGCTGCTTCACCATATGACAGGAAAAGGTCTGTCGGCCAAGTACCATTTCCCCAGGCAGCCATGTTTGTTCCAGCCCAGTATGGTTGCAGTACAGGTCATACTGACCAACAGCTCAGACCACGCCCTGGAGGAGATCCATATAGGAGACCAGAGCCCTGCAAGCCTGAACATCCACTGCTTTAACACCATTGGTGAGTTTGATTTCAGTAAATACTCCACAGTGGGTCATCACAAACCCAGTAAATAGTAAGCACACTACTTATTTTTAATCAGGATGGCACATGTTCAGCATTATCTTATAATTAAAGTAGGTCATGGATTTACATCAGTGCTAACAAAAGAAATATGTGAACTGGATGATGTTCTGTAATTCTTTTACAGTTTTAAATCTGTGCTAATGATGTATCGTCTCCTGATGTGTTCTTCCTTAGCATGCTTTGTTGTGCTTCTGCAAGCTGTTTTTAGTTGCTTATAAGCCAAACTTTTACTACTTTTAGTAATTTAGTTACAATGCATGTGTCGAGGGGTTTCACTGGAAGAAGCTTTTTGTCTCACAAGCAAAAAAGATCAGTGACCCAGAGTGTGTGAGTGGCAGCGATAATAAGAGCTGTTAGAATTCTGCAAATACTAACAAAAATACTATCACTGCTTCCTTTATTACTTCCTTTAGCGTATAATACACTGGGCTAGCTTTTATTACAAGAAAGGAGATAATTCTATCCCTTGTACTTTTAATCTGGCAGATGTCCTGAGAACCTGTCAGGGAGCAGTGCAAGTTTACTCAGATTCTCTGCTCTTCTCTTTTGCTCAGTCCTGATAAGTCTTTCTTCACACCTTGTTTGAGCTTGTTTGAGTCAGCAGCCACTTCAGTCTGAGTTTAGGCCTCCTAGAGTCTGCCTATAGGACAAGCAATGACCATACTACAAACCTGACTTTTAAACCAGAACAACACTCGAAGCTTTAGACGTTTTTCATGTTGTGTAAACTCATTTAAATGTTTGTTTATTTATTTTTTTTGCCGTTTTATGTCATTCTGCATTAGTAAAAATGTTTGAGGCAGTATTACTGTCACTGAGTCCTTGATGTTCTGGCAGCGGTGGTGAGGTCTTTGTTTTCCAGTCAGTGGATTAACCGTTGTTCTGGATAGTGACTTAAAAGAATTCCTTGATCTGACCAGTGCACTCACAATCAGGTCACTCCTGATTGTGCACAATCATCTTGTGCAGTTGTTTGTTTTTGTTAAATGGATATTAATGAATGTAATTAAAAAAAAAACCTGTAACCTCTCATCAGCTAATGACACCATCTCATTCCCTGAGCCTGAAAACAGCCAACGTTACTTCAGCTAATCCCTTTTCTAATCATTACAAACAAACATACACTCACACTTATTGCCCTTACACACTCTTGTATGATGACTACACTTGGTATATTCCATTTGTGTAGACACACACACACAAAGAGAACTGCTGTGCGTCAGAGCATGTTAAAACTGTCAGTTTCGGGGAGATTGATTGGGCATTGAAGAAACTCGAGCAGCCAAACAGTTTCTAATTTGGATCAACTGAGCCCGGCGAGTGGGCGGCTGAACTTTATTTGGATAATTTGCAGAGGACGAATACAGACAAACCTTAATGTGTGGTGAGGAGAAATACATGACACAGTTTGTATTTAATATGAAATCTTGCCCTTTGATTACTTGATTTGTTTACCGACATGTTCCTAAACCAATTAACAGCTTTTCTGTTAACTCATTTGGAACAAGTACTTTACATGTAGCTTATCTCAATATGGCCAAAACAATTATTGTAGATTTAGATTAGTGGATATGTACATTACATGTGTAGGTGTAATGCAGATTATCTTCTTCCCCAGTCCGTGTTAGATTATCTCCAATTTTTACCCTGTGTTAGAATAAAAAAATTTAAATACTAAAACAAGAATAAACTGTTCCTTTGCTACTTGTTTAGAGGTCCTTACACCCCGCTGAGTGTTCACAACCCAGTCGATATTCTTCTTAAAATAAAATAAATAGCTAATAGTAGAGCTGGGCGATATAAGATTTTTTCATATCACGATATGTTTTTTTCATTTCAGGCGATAACGATATCTATCACGATATAAGCTAAATAACTATATTTGTAAGATTTAAATGTGCCGTTGCTCACAAGTAAAATGTGAAATAATCAGCAGCTTGTTTTGATTTAAATATTTATTTCCCATAATAAGTTCAACAGGGTAGATGTACTTAACATGAGACTTTTTCAGATAAATAAAGGCAAATATTGCAAACTACACAAAAGGCAGCCGCTAAATCGTTTAAGTTTCAAAATAGAACAAACGAAACAGACTAAATTGTCGATTCCACTTAGAAACAAAATATTAATTCTGAAAATAAATCTTAGTTTGTTTTACAGAAGAACAGACAAAATTGACTAACTTTTGTCAATATCAAATAAACTGAGAACTAAAAGAAAATTCTCAATCTCTCCTTGTTGTATAGCTTAGCTTTTCAAACAGTTTTAACAGTTACTTTAGTCTGACAAAAGCCGAATGACGAATTAGCGCTTCCAGTCAGAGATTGAGCATGTACCGGTTTATTGTATTTCCAGACTTGCTTTCGGCACAATTTACAGTGCGCGCTGTTTTTTGTCAGACTTGAAATAGCAGAAATACCTTCACACTACGGAACTTCTATGGCTCTTCCGTTCAACAATCTCTCCGGCATTGGAGCCATCATCTGTTTTCTCTTCGGTAACCTTCGGTCACGCTCTCGGTTGATTTTTCTCTAGTCAGCACACTCATTTCCTCCATTACCCGGGCGGCACGGCGGCTGGCTGCTTACCAAACAAACACACGTGCGGCTTGGCACTTGTGCTGTACGTAATAAGTCACCTGACGTGACGCTGTGGCTGTGATTAGTTCGGCTCTGCACTATTTAATTTGGATTGGCTGTTCTTCTTCTTCTACTTCTTTTTTTCCCTTTTTTTTTTAAGAGGACGAGAGATGAGGCCTATCGCAATAGTTTAACTTTTCTATCGAGAAAAAGTTATTTCGCAATACATATCGTTATCGTTCTATCTCCCAGCTCTAGCTAATAGTGCACATTGCTTATTTATTTGTGTACAGACTCAAAGACCCTAAAGACAAAGCAAACCCTTTACTTGATATAGAGCCCATCACAGAAGGCTGGATTGGAGGGCGTCCATGACGGCTCTGTTTTTCACTGGGTTTCCACTTCCTCCTCCTCTTCTATCTGCGGAAAGAGTTGTACAGTAAACGGGCCTGCTCCACAGAGAGAGAAACGCAGGCCGAGTAGGGAGGCGTGCAGGATGTTTCTGTCTCTCTGTGTTCTTCTCATCGTTAACCTCCCACTCCTCCTCCTCCTCCTCCTCCATCACCTCTAGCATTCAGCTGTCCAGATTCACTCTTCAGCATTTTTGGCTTTGCTTCACTTCTGTCTCTCTCTCTGTGCTGATGCTCCCTTTGACAAGCCTGTTGTTTTGGAAATATGCTAGTCCTTCATGTTTTTTGTTTTTTGTAGCTGAGGCTGAGGTGTGTGGAATGAGATTGAAGGATAGATTTCTCACACACGGTGGCCTTGCTTTGTGAAGTAGAAAACACAAGTGGTGTGGATGCCTGTCTGTTCCACTCTGCTGCTGCCCCCACCTCCCTTCTCTCCACCTTCCCCACACTGCACACTGTGCCCTTGTCACTCACTGATTCCTTTGCTCCTCTTGTCTTCCCTCCCCTCTTTTCCACTCTCAGAGCGGTTGGAGCCAGGGGCCTCGGTGACGGTATCCATGGGTATTGACTTCAGTGACTCGACACAAGCAGCCAACTTCCAGTTGTGGTAAGACAGCCTGACATCCACTCATATTCAGTCAGGTGTGGTTCCCCCCCCCCTCCCACCCCCACCCCAAAGACCTTCAGTTGTACATCTTCCTCACCACCTTTTTTCTGCTCCTGTTCATCATCGCAGCACCCTTACATGTCATTTTCTCTTATGTTCCTTTTTCCTCTCTTCGTGTTCTTTGTTAATTCTCCTTTTCCTACCTTTCTCTGTGCCAGCACTCCCAGGTGAGACATCAGGCACAATTGATCCTGGTTCACTGGAATAACAATTATTCCTCCAGTAATCAGCCCTAGCCCAATCAACCTGCTGAATGCCATTGGCACCGCTGTGCAGCCGATCAATAACCTTATCAGAAAATCAGTTTGAGATTGGGCGGACGGGGGGATCAATGTGGCCCAAAATGCCATTCACCCAGCATGGTTTACAAGATGATCAGAGAAACATTTCATACACAAACCGAGCATACATACACAAAAGTGCACAGATGTCTTAAATTATGCAGCAAAAAAGCAGTAAAGTGTTTTTGTTTGTTTGGTTTTTTGTTTTTTTGTTTTGTTTTGGGGGGGGGGCATTTTTGCTTATTTCTTTGTAAGAATCTGTTTTTGTTTTTTCTTCTGTAAATAACTCATTTGCTACTGTGGTATGTGCGTGTTTATCCTTCCTCAGCACCAAGGAGGACCAGTTCAGTGTGTCCATCCAGCCTGCTGTAGGAGAGTTGTTAATGGCCAGCACCATGACAGAACAAGACTTCTGCAAGGAGCAAGGTGAATTACTGTGTGACTCAAAGATGATTGTCGAACGAAGTAAAAGTGTGTCTTGTTTTTCCGTTCTGTTAGCTGAAATGAAACAAGGTGTTTAACACACAGAAGCAAACAAATTGAACCAAATTGAATCAAATCACCATATTTTGAGATGGAAATGTCAATTCATGATATATACTGAAATTATTATAATCTCACAAGCACTTTAGCAAAACTGGCTGATGAATTTGAGAGAAGCAAATAAATTTAATAGATCATATTTAAGATTCTGCTGCGCTTATCAGCGAATTTCACTTTGTTTATTACCTTCAAATGAAACCATTTAAACTGTTTTTCCTCTACTGAGGATAGTTGAGTTTTTCAGATGTTGTACTGTCAGGGTGTTAAAGTATTTGGCATCAGGCACTGCTCGAAGCAGTCAGGAGCTCTGAACGGCTCAGAAACTGAGCAGACACGGTCAGAACAGCAAAAGAGATTTTAGCCACCTGAAGGAAGCCGTAGGTTTTTGCTGTATTTAGAAGATCTCTGCTGCTGCAACTGCCGTCAGGCCACGCTATGGCAAGATGCTTTTGACAAATCGGTAATGAAGCTTCACAGAAAATGAGAAATATGAATGACTTGATTGGTTAGTTTGCAATATTGTGACTTTGTTATTCTGATTGTGATTGATAGATAGATACAAAATACACACACTCCACACACACACACACACACACACACACACACACACACAGGCAAATGTTAAATTTAGTCGATCACTAATCAGCATTTCCTTTTCTTTTCTTTCTTTGTCATTAAAACACTGCTTGCTTCTTTGAGGCACTTAACAGTGTTTCCAGCACATACAAACACCTGTAGAAGTGCATGCTGTTGTCGCTATTGAGACTGGAGAGTGTACTCTCATATCTGAGCCATCAGTGTGCTCTTAAGTGCCTCCTAAATGCTGCTCCTGCATTAATTAAGTTTCATTCAATGTGCTTTTTTGCCTTTTTCTTTGAGTGCCTCTGAAACGCAGACAAAAGAATTTAAAAAGAACAACTTGCTTTTCAGGACCATTTTCTCTCTAGCAGATTTATCATTCTTAAAACCAAATGAGTGGAGTTTAATTCTTATGGTAATAGGTTTTTAATATATTTGTCTCTTTTATTTTTACCTAACCAGTGATTTTCTTTTAAACTGCTTGCTCATTGCTGAGTGTTCATGAACCAACCAGGGAGTCTGTTTTTGCTTTATTGATGAAGACATCATTTCATTGGGAGGTTTTAATCTTGAAACCTGATTCCACAGTACTGCACAGCTAGGGTTGTGTTTTTTTTCTGTACTTGACTGTGGACTTTTGTGTAATTTTGCACTTACTGATTTAAAAATGCCGAACTATATTTTTATTGGTGGCTAAACATTTTGATCTTCTCAGGTAAGCTCCAGGGCATGAATGAAACATCTGCAACCATCACCATGGCAACAGCTAATGCATCCAGGCAAGCCATCAACAAGCAGGTCCTGTCTGTAGCCAACGTAGGAGAAGTGCCTTCCAGTCAAAACAACTTCAGCAGGTAAAGGTCATTCACATCTCCATTATTATCAAGCTCTTTTTCTTGCTATAGATTGGACCTGCAAATAGATTTGAGATTTTCTTATATAAGCACTATGATTTTTTTTTTTCTTTCAGATGTGTGTTTTTTGGGTTGTCTACCACCAACAGTTGGTTAGCTTAGCAAAAAGACGTGAAATAACGTTTGTGTGCCAAGTCAGTACAGACTCGGATGGCTTTAGCGTTTGGCTTAAGGGTCACTGTTAATTGTCCTTTACCAAAGTTAACTTGAACTGTAGTTATTCCTTCAAATACAAGGTGATTTTATTTCATCACTTAAGTCTTGTTGAGGTCTTATTTTCAAGGGAGAATACTAGTTACATAAAAGATTAAAAGAACCACTGTGACGACACCCACTGGATTGTGGAATATCAGTTTGAAGCCTCGAGATTACACATGGCACACAGCAGCAACTCAATTCATTTAGGCATGTAGTCAGGATGTTCTGCTGAACTTCAAACTGAGCATTAGAATGAGAAAGAAAGGTGATTGAAGTTACTTTGAATGTGGTATGGTGGTTGGTGTCAGATTTATCCAAGTCAACCAGCTCTAGAGTTTAGAGAAATGCTACATCCAGTGAGCAGCAGTTCTCTGGGCGATAATGGTGGTTGGTGCTAGAAGTCAGAGGAGATTGAGCTTATAGAAAGGTGACAAACTTTTTAACAACGTTTTGCATAACAGCATCTTTGAATGTGCAACAGATTAAGCCTTGAAGCAAGATGGGCCACAGCATCAGAAGACATTCCTGTCACCTAAAAACAAGAAACTCAAGCTACAGTTTGCATTGGCTCACCAAAATTGGATAGAAGATTGCAAAAACATCACCTAGTCTGATGAGTCTTGATTTCTGCTGCGATACTTGGATGGCAGGTTCAGAATTGGGTCTAAACAGCATGATGGTGTTGGTTTATTCTGTCTGATATCAATGGATCAGGCTGATGATGGTGGTCTTATAATTCTACTTTTTTCGGACACTTTGGGATCCTTAGAAGCAAGTGTTGTTGCTGTCTCCATCCCTTTCTGGACACTTTGTGTACTCAAATAGCTCCAGAGCCACCAGATCTCAATCCAATAACACCTTTGAGATTTTGGTCCATGTTACCATTCTGTTGTTCCACCACATCTCAGAGGAGTGTTTCCTGCAGCTTGTTGAATCTTTGAAGAATGTCGTAAACTTCAAGGCAGATGGCGAAAGGAGATCCAAGTAAAGTGTACCTAATAGTAAAAGAGTTATCACGTTAAAGTACATTATAATGAACCTTTTCCCCCTAATATTAGTATTACATTTTGAATGGAGTGCTGCATTCTAAAAAAACAAACCAACACTTACGAGCAAATCTTTCCTCACCAAAAAAAAGATGTTTGTGCAGCTAACACCAACGATAAGGACTCATATCAGACATTTAGTAGTCTTACACTACTGTCTGCGAGTTGTTCCCGGGCGCCCGGTGCATTTTAGGCCGAGTTTGGTTAAGCAGCGTGCATGTGGGTGTCACTGAGTGGAAGTGCTTGTTTGTCCCCAGCAGCCTCACATAGACATGCCAGGGGAATGCCCTGAGAAGCCTGGCTGTGTAATTGGTGTACACAGAGTGTGCTAATGAGCTTCCTCCTCTGTCACGCACACCCGAACACCTGATAGATAATTACACCTCCCTCTCTCCCTCTGTTTCCTGCTCTGTCTCTCTTTCAATTCATCTCTGCACCCCCATCTGTCTCTCCCTCTGCGCTGCTGTCTCTCTTTCACTTCCTCTTTGTCTTTCACTCCATCCCTCTGCACCGCGCTCCGACCTCCTCACGGTCTCTGTGTCTGTCTGTTAATACCGGCCCGTGTCTCTGTCTGCTCATCTCTGAGTGATCTTGTGATAATTTCTTTATGGATTAAGGCCACAATAGAGGAGAAATGTTGGAGAAGCTGGCTAAATAAGGGACAAGCGAAGAAGAGGGACACATTTGCACAAGGGTACAGGGAGCTGAAAGAGTGAGTGGAAATCAATGTTAGCCAGTAGGAAAGACGTGCATCCAATAAGCCCATACTTCATTCAGAATAACCGATAGCTCAAATGACTCCACGCTATCAATCTCCCTGCTACATTTGTGACTGCTGAAGAAGAGGACAGCATCCCAGCATTACCCCGTACCCTTCTAGTGATAAAGACGCTCTTCCATATGGTCCGCTGCTGTCCATACGGTGACCACCTCTTCCGCACTTGCTTCCCATGGAGGTCTGTCTGATGGAGAAGGTGGTGTTCCTCTCTGACAGTCTCCTCAAACATAACTGACATCTTTGACAGCGTGATCTGTAAGAGGTGGTTATATGTGGTAACCTAATAAAATGGAAAACATATAATAATCATAAAGTGATTTGGCAAGAGTAATGCTAAATGTGCTTGTCTAGTCTAATCACACACACACACACACACACACACACACACACACACACACACACACACACACACACACAGACGAACTGGTTCTGTAGTGCTTTTTAACTCTACTTGAGCATTCTAAGGGTTTTATACAACATGCCTCTTTCCAATGAACGCTCAGGGTTCAGGATACTTTTTCATGCAGACTGGAGCAGCCAGGAATTAAACCACCAACCTTTTAATTAGCAGATGACCTGCTCTACCTGCTGACCCTACTGATGAATGCGTTGGGACAGTTTATGGTTCAGTATCACACAGGATGGAGGAGCTCAGGAAGTGGACTGCTGAACTTCTCTTTACCTCCTGAGCTGCTCCTGAGATGCAAAAGTGATTTTTTTTCAATACAGACTTAACATACAGTTTTAAGGTTAATTATGAAAATAGTTTTGAAAAGCACAAAAGTGCTGCTTTTGGCTATTCAGATGTAGATATTTTGTTTGGTCGGCCAGACAATGAGCAGTCTGAAGTTTGCAGATGTGTCTTTCTTTAACAATGTCAGCAGACTGCTTTTAATCATCATTTCCCAACCCTGTGGTTTTGGAGGTAGAGCGGGTTGTCTGCTAAAGAGAAGGTCTGTAGTTTGATCCCCAACTATTTCTGGGCAAGATACTGAACCCTAAGCTAATTAATCTGTTGAAACAGTTTGTATAAAGTAGTGAAACTCGCCCATCAGAAGTCCAGCATTTCTTCTGAATCCCCCAAACAGTCAAATATATCTAGGGCTGGTCACTGGTTTCTAGAATCGATTCGATTACGATTCACAAGGTCCCGAATCGATTTGATCCACGATTCGATTCGATTTGAATCGAGGAAATTTTGCCTCAGACAGTCAAAAATATTATAATTCAGATCATGCATCAGCACATTTCCATATTTTTGTATCTATAAAAAGAGAGCTGACACTTGCGAGACTTTATCAAAGGTGTGAGCATCACAGCAGATGCCTTTGTGTCAAAGTAGCTGAAGATAAAACACAGAAAAACGTGAAGGTGATTTTCCTGGCCTGGGATTTTTATAAAAATATTCTGCAGTAGATCAAAAACAAAAGAAAACCATTAATCAACATATGAACAGTACCTGATGCTGCTGAAGTGAAGCAGAGCAAAGTTACAAAGTTTTTATTAGAGACACATCTTAAGCGTTTTGCAATTTTGCATAATTTTTTTTTAAGTTTAAATTTGTTCAGAAGCCTATTGAACAGCAGAAATGAGGCTTTCTTTTCAGAAGTAAGTAAAAGGAAAAGACAGCGGCCGGCAGCGCTGTAAACAACGGTAGACTTGTGCATAATAAGCAAGAGAATAATGCAGAAAACAGATTTTTAGACAGGAAACTGTTCTTGAAGTACACTGAGAGAGAGAGAGACACGAACGAAGCATATTTTTTTTTATCGTGATGGAAGCAAAACAGCAAAAGTCAGAGGGAATTCATGACGATGTTTATGTGAAGCGTAGTTTGGATCTTCTTTTGCTGCTGGTTCAGTCAATATTGTTTGGAGAGAGATAAAACCTACAGCTTCAGAATCAGCGCAAAAGGGGCGTAAACACAAAGCGCGGACCCGCCGAAACATCAGAATCGGCGAGCTGCCGGCTTTCAGCCCCGACTGTGTCCGTGCCGTCGGGTGAGAAAGGCGACATCTCACTGATTCTGATCCGTCGGCAGGTCCGAGCTTTGTGTTTACGTCTTTGTGCAGAATCCGTGTTCCTGCTCTCATTTACTGTTTTAGCTGTTTGGTGGTTGTTGAAATTTTGTGAGTTTTAACCTGAGATTCTGGCATCTCAGGCAAAATAAATTTATATTAAAAAATCGATTCAGGATTTTAATGAATCGATATCACGTTATCCAAGCTAGAATCGATTTTAATCAATAAATCGATAATCAAAACCCACCCCTAAATATATCATGGAGCCTGGTAAAGTGAAAAGCATTTGCAGTCTTGTTACAGTCCAGTGTCCTGCTGGGAGACCATGTGGATGTGACGTACCCAACATTAGACGGTGGTTTTAATGTTGTGACAGATCAGTGCATGAAGCAGTGTAAAGCAATAAATCTTTATATTTCCGAATCTGCAGTGAAAAAAAAAATAGCATAATATTAGCGCCGTGTTTGAGCACTGGTGAAAATTTTACTTGTGGTATTTGTGTGTTACTGTTTCCCCCCTGAATAACACCCCAACCCACACACACAAAGCCGAGTGATCGATCAGATCGGATACACCCACTGAGAGCTTATCGTAGAGGTCACTCTGCATTAAATGTGGTATGTGAGGTGACCTCCAATCCAGGCCCTGTTTTTCTGCTCTGATCTCCCTGGAGAAAGGCCTCTAATCTTGGTAAGATCACACAGGAATCTCCCCTTTGCAGAGTGAGACTTGGGCTTTAATGTAGAAATAATGGATGGGATTTCAATATGAAGCCCAAGAATGATACAGTTCACAACACACACTTCTTGCTCATGAGGCTTTGTGTTATAGATCACAGCGCTCTTGTCGGCACAGGTGCTTTTTAACAAAGTAACAGCCTGCCTCCTCCCAACCCCCCCCGCCTCCCATCTACATCCCTGCATTCCCCTTGTTTATCAGCAGGGTGCAGCACTGCTTTTCCCAAACAGGCGTGAAGGCTGAGCGGAGGTGGAGGGGTGGGGATGCCACTGAAACACAAAAATTGATTGCTGGAAAGGAGGATGGCAATAAATCAAGCAGGAAAGCAAATGTAGAAAACGCTGTTCTTGTTTATGTCTAAACAGGCGGAATAGAATAAATGTGCTCTATTTTTCAGTCCGTTTGAAAGCAAATTTGATCGAATTTTGCATGCATTGCCAATCCCTCCTGTTAGAGGCTAATTTTGAAAAGCGAAAAATAAATAAATAAATAAAAACCTCAGGCGCTTGATTTATAAGCAGTTCATTCTCTTTACTTTACAATTTGATATTATTATTTTTTTTGTCTAAACACTGGATTTTCCTCTTTTTCACTGAAGTTGTCTCTGTTTAAAACCGGCCTAATTACACAAATGTCCTCTGTGGCAGGTTTATTTTATCTTTTATCTTCTTGTTCTGGTCTGTGTTTGTCCTCTGCTGTCTGTCTGTCCCTCTGCCCTTTGAGTGCAGTGTTGCAGTTTGTCTGTATGGCTTAGCTCTGGAGATGCGCGGAGGGTTCCTGGTTCTAACCGGGGCTAATAGCTTTGGCCATCTGCCTGGCCGCGGTTGAGTCTGCTCGCTTGTGTTCAGCTCTGGTCTGGCCTCACGGACCACTCAGTTGAAGGACACTTGTCCACCTGGCCAAGAACCAGCATGGCTCTAGCATCCAGCTGTAGTCTCCACACAGTCAGCTTCAGCCTTTCTGATTTTGGTGAAAACATACATGATGGGGTTTTTTTTTGTTTTGTTTTTTTCTTTAATCAAACATGGTTGCATGTTTAGTTGAGATGCGGGTGAGGAGTGTGTACTTAATCCATTCTTGCGTGCCGAGCCGTATCCTCTGGGCCTTCGCTGTCTTCTCCGCGTGAGGCTGAATGTAAAGGTGAAGCCGACGTTGTGTTTCCAGTGACGGGGTGGAGGGGAGGCAGATGGCACACACAGGCTCTCTGCACTGAGGAGAATCACAGATAATTGGAGAGTGATGCTTAGCCGCAGCCCTGCCGATCGATGCCAATCCACCTGCTCTAAGTCCAGGGGTTATGCTTTGCTTTTCTTTCCATACACTGCAATTAATCCAGTGTTTAGCCCGATATGTGAAGAGTGCAGGAGAATACCAATGACCCATTTAAGGCGCGCTTGACCTTAATCTTTCCCCCTTTTAGTCCTTAAAAACGCGCAGAGATTGTCTGATGTTTATGGGGTTTTTTTTGTTGTTTGTTTTGTTTTTTGCACCTGCACACAGCTACAGACAGCAAAGTGAAAGTATTCAAAGCAAATACGCTCAGAAATCAAACCCAATCATGTTTCTTTCAGTCGCTCTTATTACCACACGTGAACAAAAGCCCATGGCAGCGTCTCCTGAGACGAAATAAAAGCAGCCTCGGGGTAGTGTTAACTGTCGGAGTAAATAAAAGATTTATATCCTAAATCTATTAGCAAAGCCACAGGGACCACATAGACACCTTAGGCTGTTTGACAGTGGGGGGAGGGAGGGTTAGGGAACAGGGCAAGGGACAAGCGTTTATGTTTAGATTTGTTCGTGATTCTCCGGTGAAAAAAGAAAACATTTCCTTAGCACAAGTAGGATTTTGTTGTTTTGATTGGAATGCAGTGCAGCTGCAGACACATCCTGCACACAGCTGGAAACCTAGATGAATACACATGCCCGGAATTATTTAAAGAAATAAGAGCGGGCCAAAAGAGGTTGGTACTTTTGCAAGAGAGAAATTCATCCTCTTCATGAATGGCTGCTGTTTCCTGCTGAAGTGGCTAATATTTTAATTAAGCCTGAGGAGGACTCTCTCTCTCCTCCCTGAGAGCTCCCTGATAAACTCCCTCTTCTCTGTTTATGGTAATTTAGCAGCATCCCCAGAGACACACCACAGACACACTGGGCTTCATTGTGTACGCATGTGCCCCCCCACCCCCCTTCCCATCTTTAACGTGTGCGCGCTAATTGGTGGATGTGCTAGTCGCTCCCACCACGCAGCCTCTGTGACGGCGCCTGTTCACGGGCCATCCTGTGGGGGCTCTTCACAGGCTTTAGTCAGGCCTAAGTGGAGCTCTTTGTGGGCTGTTTGTCAGGCCTAAGCGGGCTGCCACGGGGGGTCTTTGTTGCGCGATGTAGTGCTAAATGGAGGCAGATGGCTGAGAGTTAGCCACGTGAGGCTCAGAGATGCAGAGGGCCAAAGGGGGGCAGGAGAGGGAGCCCGGCACCCTCAAAGAGGGTCACACTGGGTCATAGCCCCTGTCTGCCTCTTGTTAGCACTCTCAATGGGGACCATGTGTGCACAGATATGCCCCCAGTCTACAGGGGATGGTATCCAAGGAAACGGGAGGCTGAGAATTCTCCTCACTGCCCACAGGGAGTTGGTTGGACGGAGCGTCCCCCATACTGGTCTCGGGGCTCCCACACACTCACAGACACTCGGAGTCCATAAAAACAGGAGAAATAGAGTTTGACTGACTGCAGGGCGTGTCTCCTCCCTAATGAACTGTCTGTTGCATTGCTCTCTGTATTTCCTGTCACATCGTTTTCCTCTTTTGTCTCATTGCCTAATTTAGGGCAATTACAAGGTGTGAGATGTTAGAGAAGCTTCCATTGCAAAGATTTATGAGTTTTGGGGAAACAATGCAATTATCATTTATCATTTATCAGTGTTTATGTGGATCTGAAGGGGTAAAATTTTAGTAAAGTTGTTGTTTTTTGTGCGTACAGTAGAGATTAATAGATATATGAGCTGATATCACAATAACATTTTTAAAAAGATACTTGCCGACATCTGTGCTAATGTTTCTGTTTCAGTTTTTTGCAGACAAATGTTCAGATGGTGTGATGAATGTTTGAAAGACTTTAAAGTTATTGGGTATGAAATAACACAAACTAATCAAGCAGACAAAAATGTCAGCACTGAATCTGCATTTTAAATTGCAGCATTGGCTTAATATCTTTGTTTACTTATAGGGGGTAATGTCATTCGCCTGGTTTATCTGTTGTTATCAGCCTCTACACTGGACAGGTTCAAAGATGGTCATCAAATAAGATCAGTAATCATAAAAATTATATAAATTTTTATTTATCGGTGGTATAGAATTAAACAGTCGCTCATAGTATGACCCATATGTGCCTTTTAAGGTCCCCACTTTCAGCCTTGCACTTCAGTTCCTGGTTTCTTCTTTGGTTGTTTGAAACTGATCCAAGTGTTCCTCCTCTCCTGCAGGTTTGCTGGGCAGACAGTCAGCAGCAGAGCTCTGGTCTTGGTGTCTCTAGAACTGAGCGAGTCCTCGGGAGCGCTGCTTACCATCAACACAGAAAAGAGCGTCATGGCCTCCATGCTGCTCCAAGACCTCAAACAAGCCTTCGCCCAGGCGTAGATCCTACCCTCTTTTCATCTCGCTGTAATAAAAAATAAATGGGGGCGACGCTTAATTGAAGATTTCACCAAAATGCAGAAGAACCATAGCGAGAAGTGTTCACAAAGAATGAAGTGTAAACAACTGAAAAATGCTATTCAGTGTTTATTTCTGTGGCCTATGTGTTTGGAAACAGAATATCTTCAAACACGGGAATAATTGAAATCTTAAATCTTTAGAAGCCTCATGGAAGTTAGAATAAATTAGAATTAAACTGAACTTGCTGTCGTTGTGTTTAAGTATTTCCAGACACAACTCCATGGTAAAAATATCCGACTAACTGGCCATTTTCCTCGGCACTAATTACTTAAATCTCATGCTGTTTATGGTTTGATGAAGCATGATAATATACCAACATCTGTACATACATTTGGGGGGAAGAACTGCATCACCGCTCCACTCACAGTGCCAACATGTCTGTGCCTCTGCTATGTTTCATTCGACTTCTTTGCTGCCAATAACAGGAGAGAGGGGGGGATGCTCTGTGGCATTTTGACCCACAAACACAATGTCAAATCATAAAACTGTATGAATACCGTGACACCAAACACTGATTTAGTTTTACATTCTAGCCTTGAAACGTTACCAAATCACATTTGTTACAGTGCCTGACATTATCAAGAAAACCAAACATCAGACTCGGATGTCCAAGAGTGTTTTTTTTATCTGTACTGCTACATCTCAACAATAAAAATGTGACTTTATTAAAACTAAGCTGTGTCATGCAGTCTAGTCTTTTAACAGAATGTGGCTGAAACAAAAATTGAGCTCTAATTGGCAGGCTGAGGCTGGTAACGTTTGCAAAAGCCCCTACTTGTTTGCACTTGTTTTAAACTAAAGACGTTGATTCCTCTTGAATCACTGCCCTCCTACAAGCTAAGGTCATTCACTTTTAAAAGAGAGTGCATTATATGTGGAAGCAGAGTCGGTATAAACATGAGAAGAACACCAAATTTAGTTGTAGCTTAGTTGCAAGCTGAGAAAAGTAAAAGTAAGGTGCAAGATTAGGTGCACCATAAAAAATGTTTTATGGTAATTTTTGCAGCGCAAGATGCATGAGGACTTTTGTGTATGTACAGCCATGAAAAGGCTTCAACTTGACTGTTGAGCAAAGCTGCTTCTTGCAAACTAAAACCTCTGTGCCGTCTGAAGGCAGTTCTGCCGTGTCGCTCATTGTTGAGTAAAGTTGTGCAGATGTACGTGATGTGTTTGAGCACTGAGGAGGCCGGTGGCGGAGTGTGCTTTTGCGTCTGGCTGTCTTTTCCGGCTCATAAATAGCGTCTCTCTGAGGGCTGTGGTGAACACCTGTTAGCTCATCTGTCACAGGAGCTCCACTCGCATCCATCACCTCTCCCTCTGTACTCATTCCCTCAGCCAGCTGTTCCCATTACACACACACACACACACACACACTGTGTCAGGCCTGCCAGACACACACACCTTGCATTTCATCATACAGATCCACACAGAGAAGGTTTCCAAAAATACTTGCATGCTTTACAAGTTTTCACACAAAAAGAAAGACTTTCTTTCAAATGAGGCCCACAGGAAGCAGTGGGTTGGGCAACTTGTTGGTGATTATATGATTGTGTCTATGTGACTGGCTCTGACACAATCAGCCCAGATTTCTGCCTAAAAGAAGACTCGTTTAAGTTACAATTTTATTGTGTGTGTAAAAATCGGATTCGTCAGAGGCTGAATGAGGATATCTATATCTGAGATAGTGAGTGACTTAGCTGGTAAACTAGAGGTGTTAAATGAGGACAGAATCATCCACTCATTCAGTAAGTCAAGCACCTAACCCTTTAAACGTGTACCTGTCCTTGCTAATGACTAGCCTCCATTGGCAAGATATTCACAACCATATGGACCATTTAAATAAACAATCATCATAACACACAGGTGATGCTCAAATTACAATTTTCTTCTCAGAGTAACAAAGTGAGCAGGTAGCTCCTCCACCATTTCAGAACCAGAAGCAACCATATTTGGATGAGAGAGTGGGGTGCAAACGAACAAGCTAGCACTAGCAAGCTTAGCAAGTGGTTTTACCAGATAGATACCTGATAATTAGTGCATATAGGATGAAACATGTGGAATATATGGAACATATGAATAAAATAAACCGTAACCAAACAATTATTAGGTAACTGGTTTTTTTTTAAGCTTCAGAAATCACTAACACCATCAACATGACCGAGAGGGTCAGATTAGCTGATGTTGAAGCCTAGAAAGCAGCTAGCGGTGGCTACAGACTAAGCAGCCAAGCCAATTTCCAGTTGCCCCCCATACGCTCAGTCAGCAGATTACCTTACTGACTGAGATATTTCCCAAAAAAGAGATATGTGTTGGTTTTCACAAAACAATATTGAATATTAAAGAATATTATTATAATTTTGTGATTTAGGTTCAGTCTGAAAACACTAGAGTACAAATCCTGAGGTTATTTTAAGTAAATAGCCCATGTCCATGTCACAGTATTGTGACTGTAGTCAGAAGCCACGAATACCTGGTTGGTAACATGATGATGTCATAATGTGTGATAGAAAAGAACCTTCAGCGGCCTAAAATATAAACGGGTGTCAAATCTAGTTGCTGAACTCCTGATCGTGTAGGTGACGTTGGCGTTAATATGTTGGTGTATTATCGTACGATGATGAGCATAAACGGAAGAAGAGAGCAGCAAATGGTGGAAAGGTTTGAATAAACATTAGAGCTTTACATCAGCGCTTGCTGACTTAAATAATCCCTTAGAAAGAGACTAATTCATCTTTCGTTTATTAATTTAATTTTTAAAATTATTTCCAGCTAAGGAAATAACTCGTTTAACATCCTGGTGATGAATAGATGCCTTTTGTCTGACTTCAACTTCATAATGTACATTTAATTAACGGAAGCTTAGCTGGCTCTGGTTTATTGTCTTTTTATAGCTGTGCAAACAGAATCACTTTGGAAACCTCAGCATAACAACAATATAAGACTCACAGATACTAGAGCAGAGCCGAAGGCCCCTACATATAGGCCAGGTGCAGGATAACTGATGTTGTGAAGAAAAATGTCATTATGCTGTCAATAGGTTGTATATGGACATTTTTAAGTAACTGGACTGATCACATGTCAAATCATCAGAGGTTAATGTAAACACAAGGATGATTGATATCGGATAAATAGCTATGAAAGCTTGTACAGACACATTAACTGTGGTGATCATCTTACTTTCAATAAGCAACTTTATTTTCCTTAGCATGTGGCCATAAAGCAAATACTAAGGAAAAGAGCGCCACTGCACTGGATTTTCTATCGATCAATATGCGACTGAAGTAGAGACTAGTGATCATGTTACACCTCCCAGCAACCTCGAAATCCAAAGCTCATCTATTGGCCAACTGAGGCTGGCTCCTAAAGCGCGTTGATCCCAACAGATTCAGATGTTCAAATGCTCAACTTCAAGCATCATTAAAGATTTTCTTTAGCATTTTTAATTCATATTCTGGAACAAAAAAAACAAAACAAAACATATGTATAGTAATTGTGTGGGAACATGACCTGCTGTGAACTGCGGACATTTAAAAAGTTTGTGCTTCAGCTTTAGTGAGTAAAGCTTTAGTATGTCATCACTAATTATCAGATATCTGTGTGTGTGTGTTCCCTACTGAGTCCCTAGTTCCCTAATGAGTGTGACTTGCTAGCTAAGCTTACTAATGATAGCATTAGCATTTCACCTTCTCACCAAAATAAGGTGACATTTTAGGGTAAATAAAATGTAAAAAAAAAAAAAAACAACACATGACAGAGGCTAAGATGCTGACACTGAGATTAAAAAATGGGTCTGTGCTACTCTGTGCTAGTAGCTCATCGCCTGCTAGATTTCAATCATATAACTTTGAAGAAAGAATGCTAACAAGCTAAACTAAAGCAGACATGGTAATATAGCAGAATAGAATTACCTTTATTTTCATTGTACAACCTCACTTGGGCTGACAAAATTAAGTCGTCATAACATAAAACATTACATTTTCAGGGTGAAGACTTGGTTTAAGGTTGGATAAGTTTCTAGAGGATGAATGTAAATCAGTGCCATGTGCTCTGAAGTAATGGAAACAACACTGTGTGTGTGAGTGTGAGAGTGTGTGTGCATGCGAGATCCGTCTCCCAGTGTTGGCACCTGTTATAATGGGGTCTGTGGAGGGAATGGGAGAACAGGCGGCTACCTCTCTTCCCCTTCACCTCTCCCTCAACACTCCTGCACGGTGACAGCTTGATTCAGTTCCCCTCACTGGGCTGCAGCACAGTGACATGATGGGCCTGTTCACTTGGTCTTATCACAGCCTCTGTTTGAACAGAGCAGAGCGAGATGAAGGGAACGATGGCGCAGAGAGAAAGAAGAGCCCGGCTCGGGAAACGCCTGTCTGACCTTACCACCGAGAGCGACTTCTCATTAGCCTGTGCAGTCTGATCAACCTCTCGTTCATCTGACAAGGAGCCACGGATAGTGCAGACAAAGATACAGCACGCGTAAGCAAAGACGGCAGTGGCAGTCCAAATTATTCCTTCGCTACATTTCGAGTTTTAGTTCTGTCATAACAATAAAATTACATTTACATTTGTTTAATCAACATGTCAGCTTCTCTTACAGACTCAAACAAAGCAAATAGTACTCTTAGCAGCTCTTTCTTTATCATCGTCTCCCACTTATTTGATTTATCAGTACCTAAAAAGCCATTCACAGACAACACATGAGCTCTCTCGCTTTATAACCCTTTGGAAGTCTTTACTGTTCAGTTATCTTTTACGGTGTGCTCTCTTCCACTCTTACAAAAACCAATAAAGGTCATGTTGTGAATTATAATTATCCAACACTTTTCATATCCCCTCTCGTCCACGGGTGAAGGCTGAGCTCTAACAGCACGGATGTATTATAAAGTGATGGTAACATATTCATACTATATACTAGCCGTAACTGGGACTTCTACAGCTATGACCCACTGGTTTTTAATGGGTTTTTAATGACATCATTAGAACCACAATGATTCTCACTATTGCCATCCTGTTCACCATTATTGTCACCACCACAATCATTATCACCAACATCACCTATTGCCATAATCTTTGCTATCATCATCAGTGCTGTCTTCATTACCATCATAGTCACTATTATCACCATTATCATCATCATCATAAACAACGCCATAACCAGTACTATGAGTAGTAGTGTAAGTGGTTTGGAAGAACTATCCCTTATGCAACATTTTAAGCGCTTGGTCAGGCATTGGAGTTAAATGTGCACACACACATAATAATATATATATATATTATCCAAGTCATTAGCTTACTCGCTAATGGCTTGCGATTGATAAGTTAATAGCTAGTAAGTGTGGGTTTCATAATAAGATCTGCCTGTTGCTAATCACTTCCTGTCTCTAGAAACACTCATCTTGAGGTTTTAAAATAGGACTTCACAGCAGCTGCCTCCATCTCTTTAACTGTCTGTGGTTTGCACACATGAGCCCCGGACAGTGTCGGGAGAATCCGATTAGAGACTGTTGGCCTTCTTCATGTGATGCACACGACAGGTGTGCTTCAGCTATGTCCTTACTACTGAAAATTCTTTGGTTTAAGTGGGGGAGTTGTCCGGGCACAGCGTGGAGGCTACAAAACACATGGCGACCCCTCGCTTGCTGTGAATTAACCGGACTACTACCCGTGCTCATCTCACATGGGTGATCAGACTTCACACACACTTTGTACCAAGGTAATGGCAGATTAGAGACTATTTAATGTCCAGGCCAAGTCCCTCAGACATTTCTGGTGTCACGTTTACCCTTGTTGAGTAATCTATATGGGGGAAAAAAATCAGGGTTGCACAACAGCTTCATGTTTCCGAGGGTTCAGTTGTTTTTATAGCAGGTTAACGTCATCAACGCAATACGTTATCAATGGTTAGAAAAAGAATAGGGGAATGCCTACAGTCAGATTTGAGATATTCATTAAGATATTTTCCCCCAATATTTATTTATTTTTTTTCCTTTTAAGAAGCTGATTGAGATCGCCCATTGGCTGATTCCAGCCCTCAGACCATGTTTGGCTCACGTGTGGCCTACAACAAATAATATCACATAAGACTTAAAGTTCTGAAAGTAAAAAATCTTTCAGGAAAGTACATTATGTCAAAAATAAAGGTGACACCTCCTGTAAAGAACCTCACATTTTGTTTCGATTTTTCAGTTATTGCCGTTATTATGCTTGAAGGTACAGTGTGCAAAATCTCACCACTAGATGTCAGTAGATTGCAGATGGCAGTCAGCTAAGTTCTGTTTTCTGACCCATCCCAATTTAAGTGCATAATCCTGGCTATGGTGGCTGCTGTAGGACAAACAACTCGTTCATCTATTCAGTTTTTTTAAAACATGGTAAAATGGTAAATGGCCTGTATTTGTATAGCGCTTCACTAGTCCCTAAGGACCCCAAAGCGCTTTACACACTCAGTCATCCACCCGTTCACACACACTCACACAATGGTGATGGCAAGCTACATTGTAGCCACAGCCACCCTGGGGCGCACTGACAGAGGCAAGGCTGCCGGACACTGGCGCCACCGGGCCCTCTGACCGCCATCAGTGGGTGAAGTGTCTTGCCCAAGGACACAACGACCGAGACTGTCCAAGCCGGGGCTCGAACCGGCGAACTCCCAACTCTTGAGCCACGATCGCCCATAAAGCTATACAGGGTCTAATCACAACAACAGTCGCGTCAAGGTGCTTTATGTTGTAAGGTAGACCCTATACTGTACTGTAGTGAGTCTGAGCTGAGTCCTCTGTTTACCTCAGCTGGTGTCCACGTCTATTCGCTGTGGAACAGGCTATAAAACCTTGTGAAAGGAGTTGGTTAAGAGGCGATGAGTCAGTAAGTGACTCATTGACAATGATCATTGACAATGATCATCATCGACAGTGATACTGAGGTGAGTTGTTTAGGTTATCCTGAATTTTTCAAACATAAAACGTAGCTATTTTTGCTGCTGTTAGCTACTATTAGTGAAACTTTCTTTGAAATGGATCCACTTCAAAGACAGTTAGCAAATAAACTCATACAATGTGAGAATGTAATCAAAATGTTTATCAGAGGGAAAGAAACTCAAGCCTAAAATTAGATGATATAATGTTAGCTCATAACCAGCTGTTGTTGTTTAAGACAGGAGGATAGCGTGCCTGATCTGCTGTCAATAAATAACTGTCACAATATCGTGACCTGACTTTAATTCAGGAGATGAGGCCTGAGGTGTGGAGGAAGAGGATGAAGTGGAAATGAGGGAGGAGAGAGGCAGAATGAGAAAGAGATGATAAAAATATACACGTACAAATGTTAAATGGTCATATATAGTTTAAAGAGGTATTTTTAAACTGTGAATTAAAAGGAACTTAAACCGATCTGTAACCACAAACCTTAAAACACAATTAAGTGGGATGGTGATGTTGATCTTACCCACGTTTCTATTGTATAACCTCAAAAAAAAAAATAAAAAAATCACCTACTGTGCCTTTAATGCTGTTAGCCCATGAGTTTAGCTTTAATAATTCTGCTTTCTGACACAAAGAATGGCCAGACATTCCTAAGCTTTATAACCACAATTATTACCCAAGCTTCGTGAAAGAGAGCTGACTTAAAAGAAGGGGCGAGGAAGTGAACTGAGGGGCTGGACCAAGACCTAGTATGAGATACAAAAGGAAAGTTACTGGAGTCCCAGAAGAGTCACATTACCTCAAAAACGTTAAGCTAAGAACTTTAAGCAGAGTAGATTTGCTCCTTTCTCAGATTTAGATGACATAAATGTGGTCGACGATGATATTTTTGTTTTCTTTTCACTTTAGCAAACACATTTAGAAAATCTCCTTAAACTCAGTCAAAAACTCCCATTTTTACTACGCTGTTCACTTTGGAAGTGTTATTTTCCAGACAGCATATATTTTCACTTTTCACATGTATTTACAACACAATTCTTTCCTTAGATTTCATTTAAGTTGCCATAAAAAGTTAATTTAAACAAAACGATGTCTGTAATTTCCTTGAACTGACCCTTTAAACTATCTCATGAAACACACACATATGCACGCGCATTTGATTTGTTTCGCAGGCTGATTGGTAAAAGTCTGCAGTGCATAAACAGCAACTGATCATTTCACAACACGCTAATGCAGTTAATCCTCTGGAAACACAAAATTATGCTCCCTTGATGAGCTGAATGCACTTAAAACACAGACCCGCACAGCAACGAGAAGATGTGTGACATCTGAGGAATAGGTGTCATATCTTCGCAAAGACGTTTTCTTTCTTCTTCTTCCCTGAAAACAATCACAGTGTAACTTCAGTAGACCCATGGGAGCAGTAATTGTGGTGATTATGCTTAAATTGATGCTTCACAGCTATTCCTGTGACTCCTGTATTGTAATTTGATTTTTTTTTCTCCTACTGAAGTTTCTTTTAAATGCTTCCTTGGAGCACAGAGACTAATGACTACATGTTTGCCCAGTGAAATGTTCAATCAGAGGCTCATTATGAGGACAGACACATTCAGCTCTGCTGATTTGATTTTTCACTTTCTTTTTTGGTTTCCCACATTTATCGATCTACAGTCCAGAGGAGATGAGGAGCGAAGGGTTTCTGATAGGTTACTTGCTGAAATATGCTTTTAAAGATGTCACTGATGTAGTCTGAAAAAGTACTTACATGGTATTTCACAAGTGACGCTATAAATGAAATGTGTGATAACAGTTAACAGGTATTTTCTATACTAATATATTTTTACTTTTTTAGTGAAAATAAAATACAAAGTAGAATACATATATCGGTTTGTGCTTGCCTTTTAGATGTTTCAAAAATAAAAAAAGTGCCTTAATCTTAATAAAAAGAGTATTCGCTGCCCGCTTGACCACAGTTTGGTCAGCCGTCTCCTGTTCTACCGTATCCCAAAGCTGCTCTGTTGGATTGAGATCTGGTGACTGTGGAAGCCGTTTGTGTACATTATCATGTCTGAGATGATCTGAGTTTTGTTACACGGTGTTGAAAGATTCCTACCCATCAGAGGATGGGCACACTGTTTTGACAAGGACTGGGAGTAGTCAGCAACAATTCTCAGGAAGGCTTGGGTGTTTTAGCAATGCTCAGTTGGTACTAAGGGGCCCAAAGTGCACCAAGACAATATCCCCCACACAGTTATACTACCACCAGCCTGATCCTTTGATATAAGACACGATGGATGCAAGCTTTCATGCTGTTTATATCAAATTCTGATCCTACAGTCCAAACGTTGCAGCAGAAATTAGCACTCATCATACCAGGCACTGTTTTTACAATCTTCTATCATCCAATTTTGATGAGGCTGTGCAAATTGTAGTTTCAGTTTCATGCTCTTAGCTTACCGTCTAACTCAGCGGTCCCCAACCTTTTCTGTGCCATGGACCAGTTTATGTCCAACAATATGTTCACAGACCAGCCTTTGAGGTGTTGCAGATAAATACAACAAAATAAAACCAGTAGCGGTACCCAAAAAAGATGATTTATTCATAACACACGGTAAAAGACCTGGGGAAACTGAGTTAACAATAAAAATGATAAATATTTAACGATAAAAACCCTTAAAACCATACATTTCACACCCAAGCCTCAACTCTCATGGCCCGGCACCAAACAACTCATGGACTGGTACCGGTCCATGGCCCGGGGATTGGGGACCGCTGGTCTAACTTGCACTCAGTGTGGGCTTCTGATGCTGTAGCTCCTCTGCTTCAGTTGCTATGTGTTCAGGTTGTAACGAGTGGCTGTTTAAGCTACTGTTGCTTTCCCATCAGGTTGATGCAGTCTGTATATTCTTTTCTGACCTCTTACATCAACAAGGGTCTTTCTCCCAGAGAACTGGTGTGCAATTGGGAAAATCCCAGTAGATCAGCAATTCAACACGACATGTTCAACGTTACTTAAATCACTTTTCTTCCTCATTCTGAAGCTCGGTTTGAAGATCAGCACCTCGTCTTGATCATACCTAAATACCTAACTGCACTGGGTTTCTTTCATATGTTTGGCTGAGTAAATGTTTGCATTCACAAGCTGTTGAACAGATGTATCTAAAGAAGTGGACAAATAAGAGTACGTTCCAATTTGTTTTTTAAAAAGAAAAAAGAAATCACAGTGAATCCCATTTTTCACAATGAGGTTTTTTTCTCTCAAACTCTCCAGAAATCTCCACGTGACCATCCAGTTTGATTTCTATCAATATTGCGAACATTTCAACAGGTGATGTTTGCTCAGATATCATTCAGGCTGCAATTTGCCGAACATTGAATTCTTAAAAACATGATGATTTTTTTTTCTGGCTGTTAAATTTCTAACGTTCCAACAAAATGAAACAAGAATTGAATATGGCTTCAGATTGTGTTCTGAATTTCGTATTCAAATTGGCTCATATGTAGGTACATAATCGCTTGTTTTCATCATTTATAATTGTTATACAACAGAATTTGTTTTAACTGGGTGAGAAAACTGAATAAGATTCATTGTGAAATCTGCCAATAAAAATAGTTGCAGTTTCTCATCTGAACTGAACATTTTAATATGATTTTCTTAAAAGAAAATGTGGAACATACTTGAGGTTTAAAGGCCTATGCTCTAGTTTACCCACCCTTCAAATGAAAAAGAAAGCCCGGCCACTTGCTAATTCTTTCAAAGGCGATGTTCTTCACCTTCTATTTTCTTATTCTTTCAAAAGAAGCACAGCTCACCGAGGGCCGTCTTGCAGGTGCTTTTAACAATTGACTCATGCTTGTAGTTCCCCCTTGTTACAGTGAAAGCGTGCACAAAAAGAAAACACATTTATGGTCAGGCTTTAAGAGAAAAAAAACCCCGCCACTAGCCTTTAATTAGCATTTTATTGCACTTTAAAAACCACTCAAGTGCATTAAAAAGTGATCACGCAGTCAAAATGGAGATTGGCTGCTTTAGTAGTGACTAGGGGGTAGTGGGGGAGGTGGTGGGGGAGGTGTGTGGGTGGGTGTTTTTAAAAAAGGCTTGATTGTGTGTGTCTTCACACAGGGGTAAACACATTTTGCACTGAGATACACTCTTTTGCACGCACCGCTGTGATTTATTTGGGGATACACACGCAGCGCAGTTGACAGGTTAAAATGAGTTAATATAAGTTAATAAGTTAAAAGGGGTGAGAAGAAGGTGAGTGCTGTTAAAGTGCTCCGCTGTCCTATTCGCCACCAATTTGCCCCCATAAAGGCTTGCACTAAAGCAGACTCCATCTGACATAGTGGCATATTAGTGGTGCAAAAAGACACATAAACCTCAGTGATTCACGCGCACAAAAGCCCCCTCGCCAAGTCTCTCGACGCTCCTAATGAAGACCTGTATGTGACAGCGAGCGCACAATAAAGCACAGCGAGCAGAGTGCCAGGGCTCTCTGCCTGCAAACACTTTGCATCTGCATCAGCCTTCCGTTCCTCTCAATGATTATAAAAGCCAGAGCGGAGCCTGGAAATCAGAGAAGAAGTGCCTCTGTGTGTGTGTTTGTTTCTGCTTTCAGTGAATGGGATGTTCATTCAAGGAATTTAGTGGCATTTAGAAAATTGACTGTGCCCTTCCTCATGATTTGGTTACTGACAGCGGTCGTATCTGCTGTTTTTCTTCTTGTTACACAGTGCATTATGTTTGCATGAGTTTATTTCCCCTTAGAACACAGTGAATTTCTGCAGTTATTGCTAATAATCGGAGCTTCAACCACGCAGATGAGAACAGTGAGGATTTGTACCTTTTGTTTGTTGGTCTTAATGTGCATTCTGGACTGTCTGCCTCTAACACCTCCGGGAAGTAGAGAGTTTACACTTAACAATTCACTGATTAACTGAGAAAATAAACAGCATCAAATTATTTTTGTTGGTATTAGCATCTCTTAAATCTTACTGAAGCTACCTGCATTTATCGTGAGGTTTACCAAATGCGCTTTCATATTAAAAAACATATAGATTTTGCCAATACTTAACTACTTTATGAATACACCATGATAAAACCTGCCAAATTTGTGATCTCTGACTATCTTCTGACTTAAACTCATAAATTTATAACTGATGAGCACCAAGGTAAAAAAAGAAAAAAAATATTGTAAATTATAATAATGAAATAAAACATTAAAAAAAGATAAAATAAAATAAAATAAAATCTGACTGCATGGTTTCCCACCGTCAAAGTCAACCCCCCGCTCATGAATCATCATAAATATCCATGAACAGAATCTGTTTTGTGGGAACAATGATAGCAGTTTCTTTTAATTGTACAAGCTTTGCAAGTAAATACAGGAAACGTCTAATGGAGATGCTGCTTGCATGGATCCAAACATTTGAATCACTCCACATAATGGAGTGACTTCTAGGCCGAAGACTGTGTATACTGAGTGCTACAGGGGGCTGATGGTCAGCTAATCACCGCCATGCGTGGCACTGACACTGTGGAGCTGCTGTGAAGCATTTTTAAGTGTTGTGGCCCGCAGACTCGCGCTCACTTGTTTGTGATGCGTTCACGCATGACTACTGCGCAAATATGGAAACAAACCTCTGCTCAACTGTTTCACTGTGCACCGCTGAATTCTTAAACCCCGGCATGCTGACATTGCTGTGCATCAGTGTTAACTTTAGATGATGTGAGGCTGAAGAAGATGTATTGACCTCTAGTCATTAGATGGAGAAAATGAACGCCTCCCCTCCCCGTGGAAATAAGATAGTGAAGGCAATTTCAGACTGAAGATGGAAACGGAAAGGGTAATCAGCTGATAATTCTTTCTCGAGGAAGTTACTAAATTCACTACATTACTTTTTTCCGAGCTGCACTGTGAATGAATACGGAGTGTGTTTGATAAATGCATGAAAAGAACAGCTGCTCTTATCAGATAACTGTAACTATCACTTTTTTTTTTAATAATTTTTTTTCTGCTCTACCTGAGCATTCAAACTGCTCATTGACACCCATTCATACAAGTGCTTTATTTTCCCTATGCATGCTTTCTATATAACATTCACATAGTGGATGAATCAGAGAACAGCTTGTCAGAGGTTTCTTCCTGTTAAAAGGGAGTTTTTCCTTCCTCCTGTTGCCAAGTGCTCCCTCAGACTGAAAAAAGGGATTGCCCATCTCTTGGATTTATGTAAGCATTTATGTATTTAACACAATTGCATCATGCTTTAAAGTTAAGCGTAACTATATAGTGTAGATACAACATGATATGCAGAGAGGGTATATTAAATTGTTCATATCATGTTCAAGTGAAGTAAGTCAATAATAAAGCAATGTTAAATCTTGCAACACCGCACGTGATTTTGGCTCGCGCACTTTGGATCTTGGTTTGAGGAAGGCATCCATCTCATTCAAGTTGAGCAGCCAAAAAAAAAGAAAATGGGTGGTTGTTTTATTTACAAATTTGTACAAAATAATTTCGTGTTTCTATCTTGAACGTAATTAAATCATGTAGGATCTGTATGAAATTCAACAACTTAATTTGATCTCGTTGAGATGACATGATACAGTCTAGTAAGAGTGGTTAGTTGCTAGTTATTAGAGTTAGGTTAACTGGTGAATGTAAGTGGAAATGGTTGTTTGTCTCTATGTGATAGACTGTTGAGCTGTCCAGGGTGTACCCTGCCTCTTAACCTATCACTTCGGGGTTATTTCCCTGCAACCCAGGTAAAGAAAGGAGGAAGGAAGTTGTTGTAAATCCATTCAATTTTTATGTTAACCAGACTCTAGACTTTGTTGAACAATATGTTAATATGAAGACAACATGTAGTATTTAAGTAACCAATTAGTATTGGGGTAAAAGTTATTGAATAGTGCTGGAATAAAATGACAAATTTGTGAAGGATTAAAATATTCCAAGAACTCAACTTACTTCATCTAAACATGTTTCAATCATGTTTTATAAACACAAAATGCACAGGTTTATTAAATATGAATAAGTTGTGTTGCTTTAACTTAAACAAGTTTCTGCCAAAGCAAAACATCTGTGTGCAACTAATGTCCACTATTGAATTAAGTAAATCTAACATGCTCTTTTTTCAGTGCAGGGTGGGTCACCTGATTGTTGAGGGTTTCTCTATAGCAGGTTCTTCACCTGACAATATAAAACACCTGGAGGTGACTGTTGTCGTGATTTGATGGGTTATAAAAAAAAACTGAATTGAATTAAATACAGTGTCTTCCTGTCCATCTTGGGCCCACACACGTTGCAGCTCTTCTTTTTGTTGTTACTGGATCTGGAACATCCCAGTATCAGGGATAGCAAAGTTCAAAATCCGATTTGATGGCACATGAGTAACCATCATTTATATTGGCTCTGGTTGCACCACGCTGGCAGTCATGCAGGGTGGCCCAGAGTGTAGCCTGCCTCTTAACCTATCACTAACCTATAACCAATCTTTGGGCAAGAGGGCCAATCAATTTCATAATTTCACAATTTTTTGGCATCCATATTTCTCTCCTTAATGGTTGCTGATGAGCTTGTTTTGTAGTTGACAGACTCTGAACTGACAATGCTGCTATAGCTCACCTGTTAAGCTGATGACCCATGTCCTGAAGGTGAGTGACCTCACTGCAGGGCCTGGATTATACCCCAGACCATTTCCTGTGTGTCATCCCTCCTCACTCCCCACTCTCCTGTCTAAAGTCTGCATTGTCCTGTCCAAGAAAGGCGAAAAAAGCCTCTTGCTCTGAAAACTCTTCCTCTTTATCATGTTCCAGATCTTTACTCTCTTCTAAAATCACTCCTGTCTGAGCAGGGACTCTTTTTGGCATCTTGATCGATTAACAGCCACCCCAGCAAAGCTATTTGTTGTTTCCCAACTTGAAATTTGCAGCTGGGATAGAGTATGAGAAAACAAAGGCTGGGTCCGGCAAACACAAAGTGTAAAACGTGTGGCATTGTAGGAGGAAAAGGTGTAGGTGCTTGAAATGTGACAATGTTCGAACATTGTGAAGGAATAGCAGCAGCACAAAGAAAACATACACATGGTAAGAGCAGGGTGTGAAGGAGGACAAGAGAGTGGAGGGACACCGCGTTTCCACACCTTTCTAACCCGAATGCAACGTATGTAATGTTAACGTGTGCGTGTGTGGCAGAAAATAAGCGAAAGGCAAGGAACCTGAAGATGAAATAGTGATCAATCACATCATTTTTTTTCTTTTAGTTAAATACTGAAAAGAAAAACCACAAGATTAGATTACAAGAAAAAAAAAAAGACAAAAACTTTGCCTCGTGAATGCAGGCTGTGTCACAAGCACTCATCAGTATCTTCCCCTGGACATAAAAATGTATCATCTTTAACTCTTCCTCTGTCCCGCTCTGCAGCCCAGAGCTGTAATGCACCTCATCTGAATGCTAATTTACTGTTTAAAAATCCTCCCTTTATACGCAATGGGGGGGTGGGCGGATGAATTTGCTAGGAATCACAGATGTAGAGAGAATCAAACCTGAACTCTCCTTCTCTTGCAGCTCTGAAGGCCGCTTAATTAACCCCCAGGCGGGGCAGGTTTCCTGGCAGCGCATGGCCACAGGCGGCGGACACTGCTCTCAGATTTAAATGCGCATCTCATTTCCACGGTGCTGATCACGCACAGACAGGGCCTCTTTAGCACAAAGAGAAAAGAAATAGTTGGGGGAAAGAGAGTGTTGCAACCTCAATTCTCCTCCTAAATCCAGCATCTAATCCCCTGAGATGGCCTTTGAGTGGGCGGATCTAGGTCGACCGGAGTCACTTTTTTGGGGGGTGGGCGGGGAGGCTAAACGCTTTGGAAAGATCCTTTTGTTTGCGCCACGCACACAGCGGAGATCCTTTGAGGCGGCTTAAATAGAAAGCAACTGGCCTTTAATTGGAGTGGTCTGTGAGCAGTTGTCATATGGAAATATTTGAATAGAGATCGTGTGCAGCACTTGAGCCCAAATCCACTGGCGGTTTGGAGAGTTTGAGGACAGCGAGGAAACTGAGGGATTAGATAAATGGACTCGTTCAGCCAATTAACAATTTAAGCGGCTTCAAGAACATGCTGGTTAACATTTGAAAGGAGTTTAAAGGCCCGGCCCCCTCAGACCGACACCTTTGTCACATGTGCTAATAACAGATGTGTCATAATACTGCGGGGGGATTACACGAGAGGGCGGCGGTAATCTTGTTAGGTTAAGATTACAACTGTGATCTGGACACGATCGTGTGGATTTCGGTTTCGTGCCTCGCGAACGCTATTTGAAGTTCACAGAGAGGGACCCAGTGTTTGGTTTAAGTGTCAACTTGTTCCATTTAGTTTCATTTCTCATTGAAGATGATTTCATATCAGCTCGCCGGGCTGACAAGGTTACACGCTGCATTTGTTTGAGTTTGGCATCTCTAATCATGGCGTTTCCAATTGTGTGATTTATGTTCGCCGTCCAAATGCGGACTATGATTACGAGGCCTGGTGGCGAGCGCAGTTTGGATGTCTGTGGTGGGCGAATGCGGGGGGTGGGGGTGGGGTGGGGGGGGAGTAAATGGGCGTTTTATTTATCACCGGTGCCACAGCCCCCCTGGAGCGGAAGAGCGCCCTCCCAAATTGAAATATAGCGGAGTTTACTCTCCTGATTAGGGCTCTCTCCGCCGTGCGCAACCCAAGGCTATCATCAAACTGCGAACAGCGGCGCGCTGACACCTAATTGCGTGTGGATTAATGTGGCCCAGAATGACAGCCAAGACACCCCCTCCCCTGCCCAAACCAGTCAGTGCACCTCCTCTGTGGGGACAATGAATTCAAGAAAATCACTGGATTTACGAGCTTCTCCGAGAAATAAAGTACACATTAATGCGTCTATGTGTTGCCTCATTTGAGATCATTGAGCTAAGTGTTATCCACTTCTTAAAATTATTATTATAAAAATAATAATAATAAAACAAGTGTGGACCTGTGCAGCAAGCAAACATAAATCTGACTAATATCAGTTCTGAAAACATCTTCTGTGATCCTTGAGATTAAGTTGCCACCAAGACACAAATCTAAAAAACTATTTCAGCATGAAAGCAATACAGTAACCTATATTACAACAGCAGCCTGGATCTGGTTCTGGTACCTGTTGGGTGTCTAGGTATTTGATCTTTAGGCTTTAAAAATGTGTAATTAGCAATAAAAATAGACATGATAAAAAGTTTTGTTATTAAGCTTTCTAAACAAAGGATGCAAACGATAATAAATATAATTGACAGTGTAGTACTTGCTCAGATGTTGGAGATGACAGATTTCCTTACTCAGCTTCATCTATTTGACTTCTCAGACCTGAACTTCACCAAAGCTCTGAAGGTTCCCTAGTGCACATTTTACATGGCATTATTAATATAGATGTTATAATAGCCGGATATTGTAATTTTTAAAAATGTAAACCCCCAAATCAAGAAAGAACAGAGCCAAACTGGACTACAGACTGAACATGTTTAATCACCACTGACTGTTGTTTTCTTTTAATAAATGTATTGTACTCATGTATTGTCAGCAAGTAAATTACTTAGGAAAGAGTTCTGCGTTGGGTAGTTTGACAATATTACATTACACAATTAAAATAAAGATTGGCTTTATTATAACCACATAACCCCCAGAGTAAGTCTGCAGAGGTTAAAGTGACGAGTATCTGAAGTTTATTATTATAAGTGCTTCCTCCTCCTCACACTCACCGATATTCTTCTACAACTTGTTGCCAGAACAACAAACACCATACAGTTACTGTCGGTACACTGCTGGTAATGTGGTAATTGCAATTACAGTAACTGTGTGTTTGCTTTTTTTAAGTACAGTTGAGTACCACTGTGTACATTATGTGTCTACATCATGTTCCTGTTGAAATTAAATTTTATTCTTATGAATTTATAAGAATATAGAATATATAAGCATATATAAGAATGACAATAAAAAACTCACTGAACTTGAGTTTGTTAAAGGCTGATGAACTTGGATGATAATGTGACTGTGATGTCTAAAAAGCAGATGATTTTAAGATAAAGTCTGGGTAAAATGAGATCCACAGGGGGAACAAACATGTTCACACACGACTTAACTACTTCTTTAGTAATGTTCATATTTAAAAAGATATAACAAATTAATATCATCTTATAAGTTACAAACATTTAAAGGTTTATACGTGCAATGAATACGTTTAATACAGTTACAGGTACATTAAAAATGTTTGCACATCCTGATTTACTGTCATAATAAGAAAAAAATCAATGTTGTGTTTGGATGACACGTTAAGTGTTAAATAGAACTTTATATATATCAACCAACCAGCTATAGCCAAGGAACATGTCTTTATTACCATTACAAATAAATACATAAAAAAATCAACTGTAAATGTGCAGGAAAAATAAGGTTGATAACTATAGCACTGGGTTTTTTTTGGGTCTTTCATTTTTATAGCGCATGAAAGATTAACACCAATAACAAGAGAAATACTGATGTACTATCAATAATCACATAAAATTATAATTCCTCTTCTTGTACACTTACAGAATTAAAAATCTGATATCTAAACCAACAATGTGAGATTCCTCTGGTTCATTGGAAAGTCATGGATAATGAAGAATTCCAGTACAACACTTTTTACTGAACTCCGTGATTTATAGCACAGAGGGATTGGAAATGTATAGATATATATTTTCTAATAAACAAAACTTCCTGTTTATTTCTTTTACTTTCAAAACTGAGGGCTGTTTATCTCACTTGTTTGTTTCCCATATGCTGAACTTAAATGTAAATAGGAAAGGTAAAGTTGTGTTATCAAAAAAGTGACCCCACCTCCACTTTTTTTTCCTCTTGAGATCAAAAACCTCCAACCTGATGGTTTATGTGTGAGTGTGCGAGGTACCTGCCTGGCTGGCCAGCCGACCCTGGAGGCAATCACCTGAGCGTTAACATACAAACCCTCCATAAAGCACCAGCAGGCTATGACCTTTACTATAATTCATCACACGGCGCGAAGACAGAGGGGCCCTTCACAGGCCAGTAATTTGATTACTATAACATCTGTAACATCAATAATGTCCGATGAGATTGTTTTGCGCAACCAAACATGCAGAGGCCATAAAGGATTGCTGTGGCGGGGAGGGGGGAATGAGGGTTTGTGACATTTAACCGCGTGCAGCCAGTGTATAGCTTTATGAGTGGAAGATGATGGTCGTGCTGATAGTGATGACGATGGTGATTCAGCATGATTTGGCATCACCTTTTACGCACAAGTGTCAGTGCGGGTCAGGGATGTAGACTCAGTAGGAGTAGGAGCTTTAAATTGAGCTGAGCTGGACTCCAATAAGCCAATCATCCAATCATCTAAGCCCTTAGCCACGAAGTCGTGAATGAATTCGGATCACTCAAAAACAAGCAAAGCCAAATTATTGCGCATGGCCTAGAGAAGGGTGAGCAATTAAGCACGCGCTCCCGCAGAGCTGTTTGTGACGTAACAGCGACAGTATGAGAGAGAGGGAGAGAGAGGGAGAGATTGTGGGATATAAATGTTTTGCTTAACCAGAGGAAACACTGTGCCCGCTAACCGATCGTCGAATCCATTAAGCTAATTTATTAAATGCAATTTGCCGTGTGTCATTGAGCTGAGTAATGCCGGGGAGAGCTGAAAACGGGGGCGACAAAGGGCCATTGGGCGGGACAGCGGGGATGCAAAGCCCTGACACACGGAATTAGAGAGGAATTAAGAGACTCATTGAAGAGCTGCTTCCAGGATAAACAGCACAGCCATCAGACAGACAGACAGATAGACAGATAGACAGACAGACTCAGGGAAAAAAAAAATCCAGCGGCCTCTGAGCCCCTCAGTGGATTTCTGCTCTCTTTTCCAAGGTAGTTTGATTATTGAATTTCCATGTCCAATAAAGCCTATATTTAGCCAAGCATACAGCTTTGATTTGCAGGCGCTTATTCCCACTGGCGACCATGCATGATTAGCACTTCTCTCTAGAAGCTAATATGCTCGAGGTTGTTTTCCTCCACGCACCTTGCATTAAATCATCTTCCAGTGTGTTTTGCAATCCTCTTTGTTCTGCTCTGCAGATTCCTTTATTCCGCAGGTATCCCCGGTGTCACCAGGAGGCATTCAAGGCCCCTATTTAACCCACAAATGCAAGCTTGACATTTTTCCCCCAACTAAATAGTTTTTTTTCTCTCTCTTCGAATTCCTCTCTCAAATCCTGAGCAGGCTTTTAGTCTCACCCGTCACAAAAGCGTCTTATGTTTCATCGTTTTGACCAGTGCAAAAAAGAAATGTGTTCCAATTCCCACACTGGAGAAATAAAAAGAAAAAAAATCTAATGCGCCCCGGTTATTAGCTCAGGCAATCTATTTGTGTGTCAGAAAACAAGAAGAGCAGAAAAAAAAAAGAATATATAGGCTTTCTTTTTCATTACCAAACATTACAACCTTATTTCCATCACTGCACCGTTAAGTAATTTGCGGGGGAAAAAAGCCAACACAGCCTGGCGGCATTTTCGCTGCGTGTGTTTAAACCCATTACTTTGCCTTTTAATCAAACGGCGCGCTGGTGTCAAAAAGCACTATTTTCTCCATGCATCCCCCCCCGGTTCCAGTTCACTTGGTGACCTTGAAAATGTTTGCTCTTCTAAACGTCTCCCTTCGCCATCCCCTGCAGCCCCTCTGGGCTCCGAACCTCTCATCAATCGTCAAAAAAAAAAAAAAAAAAAAAAAAAAAATTTATTATTTTAATTATCATTAGTATTTATATTTTATCATTATATATATATATATATATATATTACTTTAATTATATATATAATCCACTGATTCATCGCTGGACACCCGGGCGCGGTAATCAAGTTTAAGATGATGACGGTGTCGACGATGGTGTGGGGCTTTGAGGTGGAGCCATGATTAGGTGAGCAAATGACCTCGTGGGATTATCAAGATACTAATATCAACAAAAAATATATTATAGTTCCAAAAGGCGCGCAGTTAAACCCCCCCCCCCCCAATGATTGATCGCATTCATTTATGTCATTTAGATTTATACGAGTTTCAAAAGGGCCCGGATTATTCATGAGAATTTGAGGAAAGGACGACGACAGGAGACTTCACCTGTGCTCATGCTATCTATCTATCTATCTATCTATCTATCTATCTATCTATCTATCTATCTATCTATCTATCTATATAGATATATATATACAAATGTGTGTGTGTGTGTGTGTGTGTCTATTAGCGCAAAGAATCAGATGTAAATTAATAAAAGGGAATAACTGTTTTGCTGTCACCGTGATGGACTAGTGCTTCAATTACACTGCTGATCGGTTGATTTAACCCTGCGAGTGCAAAGGTGAGAGAGAAGCGCGTGGCCAGGCAGCACGTGATACTCTACTACTAGTGAGCGTGCGCGTGCCAAAGCGAGACTGATGTTGGGAGGGAGGGGTAAAAAGAGGGAGGGCATGATGTGAGTGTGAGTGGAACAACATTGGGCCGTATGATTTATCGCAATGGGAACGCGGCTCCCGTTTTTTGGTGCCCGGCCTGTCCTAACGCATTTCGCTCCAGCCATCAGCTATGATTAAACACCTGCTTTTGCGGGGGAACAAAGCGCACTAATCCAATATGTATTTCTGACATCTTAAATATCACCCAATCCCCTGACATCACGGGCTGGGCTTTTTCCAGGGGATGGAATTCTAAAACATATTTTTCTAATTTATGGACGGACTATAAATCAAAATTAAGGCCGGCGCACAGCGAAATATACATCAGTGCAAAAAAAAAAAAAAAGACTGGAAAAAAAAAACTGACGATGAAGGAGGCTTTCACAGCTATCGCACACACAACACTGAATGCCCTTGTATGCTCTCTCTATCTCACAAACACACTGTGGTGCCTCTTGATAGATTCCTTGATGTGTCACATTGTTCGTAGTGAAATACTGATCCAGTTTTTTGTGATGATGATGTGTAACATATATATTTATTTGGTCAGAACCTAATGGCAGCACACAACCTGCTTTGTGCTAAGAGCCCATTCAGCCATTTGAAACCCTTCAAATGTTCATTTAGCTCCACAAATCGAATCAGGACTAGTGATAAGTCACTCATTCGCGCCTTTTAAACGTGCTCTCAGTCGATTAGACACAATTTAAAAGCTAAACTGGACAGGGACCTGTGGGCTCTTCCTTAATTAGTCTGCGATTTACATCCCTCTCTGTTGCCTATACACACCATGCACCATGGGGAGCTTTCATCGATGGTTTCAGAGGCACATTTGGTATTGTGTTGCACTTTTTATCAAGTAGCTGAGTACTTTTACTTGGTTGTGAAGTACTTGTAATCCACCTAAGGGGATCAATGCATCAATACATGCAAAACCTAAATGGAACATAAAACGATGCCAACACGATGGCTGTGACATTAAATAAATACTTTATTTCTATTTCCTGACAATTTTATATTGGAAATGTCAAGATATTTTGAAGATAAGCCTATCTTAGTAACCTAGGCACCACAAATGTTGCATTTTTCTATTGTAAATGTTAGCAAGACACTGATCATAGTCAGATTTCAGAAACATGGAGCAAAAAATTAAGGTGTGTTTGTTAGTGGTTGACATTTGGTTGACAGTTGTAGTAAGATTACACTCATCAACAATCCTGTCATTTCTTGTACTGCATTGGTTTCAACCCCAAGTCGGCCTTTTACATTGTTTCAATAAATATCAGCTTTACTTCTTTAATTTAAGAAAAACCTATTTTTCTGTCATTGCTGCAAAGTTGCAGCAGTGTTTCCAAAGGTAATGCTGAATTTGCCCCCCGGGCTCCCCCACCCTCCCACCCGCGGTCACTGTCCCCCACCCCACCGCTAAGGTGACGCTTATTGTATGTGACTCTTCAATTTCGCTGCTTCCCTGCATTTACAGCACATTTCTGCCGCTGTATTACCGCACTATGAACTATCTCGACAACCGCTGTTTGCACCAGGTAATGGATTGTTTTTTTCCTTATCCTCTGGACCCCACTGCTATTGTGCTGAGAAGCCATTTCTGCCACAAAAAGAAGAAGAAGAAAAAAAAACACCCATAAAGCACAAACATTATTCCATTTGTTCTTTTACTTGCTGCTGGAATTCATGCCCTTTGTGCTGTCCTAAGTAGCTCTGTGTAGAAATTAGTCTCACCGTGGTGCTGATTCCATCACAACAATGACCCATTCAAGGAATACTGAGAAACTAACCCAGATAATTGTTTATAGTGGCCTTAATTAATGCACTAATGACTGCATTTCATGCCTCCTAATGAAAATAAAGTATATTTTCAAGCATATAAAGTTTGTGGCCAATAGGGCGGATAATTGTCATAATGTCTTCTTATTGATATTTATGTAAATAAGCGAGTTTCTTTAATCCAACAATTTGAATCTGGTGAAAATGTTCATTACAATGCACACACGGTGAATCAATGCAGCATTAAATTTTAGCACCACAGACAGCGCACTTTAAGCTGAGGACGTATTGGCCAATTTGCATCTAAAACGACTCTGTCAAACATGTTTTGGTAATGCGTTTATGAATGTTATTCAAGCATTAGTGTTGTGGATAAAGAGTGATATTAAGGTGGGTTATTTTCCCTTATAAACACACGCTTCAGTTAAATAGTCTGGACTGGGAGAATGTTAAGTCCTTTAAAGTGGGCTGAAGTTACAGACTTTAGTGCTGACAAACTGGATAATATCCCTACTTGGCACACAAATAACAAAGTCAGATGAAGACTTTGGAACATAATAGTCCCGTTGGATCTCTTCTGGGCTTTTGGGCTTTTTTTGTAGGGAAGCCAGTAACACAGCAGGTGATCCGTTTCTCTCCTTCAGAAATGATTCTAAAAGGTTTTGGGGAAACAGGTGGCATTAATTAAGAGAAGAGTGAAAAATGTTGACGTTCCCATCCATTCAGCGACTTTTATGTCAGACAGCACAATTTAATGGTGATGTCGATGTACACAAAATGAATGCTTTAACTATGATTTTCATCTCCCTGACAAATTGGGTTTCTTTTGCCTAACATGTGTCCCAGTGAAGCTGTTTTTCATTTTTCACCCTTGCGGCTCCCATCATCCACCTTTCTCCTTCCTAAAACTCCTAGTACTGAATTACTGCAAGTGTCCTTTTCTGTCTCATCTCATCTCAAGGCTTTATCACAAATATGCAATGTTAAAAAGCAGTGCGTTTGATTTAGTATTGCAGTTAATCAATTAATATACTTTCACGTTACATTAATACCAACTTCACTTATTTCACAGCTACCTATCTAGTTACTTAAAAAACTCTTACATTAATAATTAGCTAAATTTACCCTTTTTAAGCAGGAATTGGCATTAATTATAGCTCATTACTTTATATAGTGCAGTATTGGTGCTTTCAATTGAAGATCAGTGTATTCACATATGTGTGCCAACCAAAGACATTTTACATATACAATTTAAAAGGTTATAGTTTACTTGTACTTCTTTTCATTCTTTGAAAAAAATTTATTCTACTGCACATAATTTGTGAATGAGTGGTTGGTGAATATTCAAGGTTTTCCTAAACCTACGATGAACTCATCACATAGTTATATGTTAGCATAACTTGTAAATCACTAAAAACCAGCAATCAGTGACTGGAACTTAAGATAATTATAGATGAATAATAATATAATCAGAGGCATAAGTAGCTTTTATAAATTATTGAGGCCCAGATTTTTTTTTCTCTTTATGCACCATAATAAAAATGCTCCAATGAACAGTAGAAAAAGCTACACTTTAGAAGAGGCTGGGTCCTGGAGTTGCAATACAACCAAAACGTAAACTCAAAATCAAAACCAGAGACAAAGAAATATAGAAGATGACTGTTGTGTTTATAAAACAATGAAAAAAAGTAATAAAAGAGTTATTTCATTGCTTGAAATGAAAATGGCACGATGAAAAAAGTTCCTTACTTCCCTGTGGGATTTGTATAATTTGTAGAATTCCCAAAGAGTCTTTCACATTAAAAGTCACGTTGAAAATCAGACATTGATTCATGGCATTTTTTACTGTCTTTGTTTAAAAAAGCATACTGAAGTTCAGACCTTGATGACATCGTAGGTGGTTACAACCATGAATATAATTATATGTACATGACTCTAAATAATACTTTTATAGAGTGAAATATAACGTTATAATAGAACTCTTAGATTATCCAAACATCTCAGTCACCACTGAATACATGTACTTTTACATTTTATTTCTTTTATATGACATAATAGTGAATTTTTTTGCATGCATTCACCATTGGTGGAAAATAAGTTATTAGAAGTGCTATAAATACACACACAGGTATATTTTGCACCAGGAATCGCTGTGCAAAAATTAAGGATAGGGATGAAATCAGCTTTATGATTATGGACTGAGATGATTGAGCTTAAACTAATGTGCTTCTTTGAATAGTGGCAGTATTATTTTTTTGACAGTGACTGACTGAATGTGAGAAAGCTGAACCATACTGCACACATGAACTATAATCAGGTCATCACGTGTGATTTAATAAAGTAACATTTTATACAATATTTTGCTCATTATACTAAATCAAAAACAATGAAACAAAGTATCAAATACTACTCATACAGTAGTCACCATTTGTTCTAACTTGAGATGATAAAATGATAAACTACTGGCTACACAGTGATGCCACAATGATAATAATAAAAACAATAAATTTAAAATATAAGATGTTTATGTATCATCAGTGGCATCAGTGCAGTCACACGGATAAAGTAATGAAATACTTCTTGCACAGCTGCATTTTTAAAAATACGCGGCATTATGTAAATTAATGTGTTTGTATATATTTTCCAAAAAGCCACATATAGTAACAACACATGTACAATGTCAAGTAACTGCTAAAACATTCAAACACAGGCATCCATGAATCTGTGTGCAAGAGAAATGAGAAGTGCGTGGGGAGATGATTTTTCATTTGGTGTTTCGCTTCAGCTCTGCCCCCTTCTACAGAGGATCCAATCAATCTGCCAGCTATTAAGTTTGTTAATTGATAATGCATACTAATTAGGCTGTGCGCAGTTACTTTGGAGACTCTGAGGAGGTAATTGTAGGCACGAGTCCAAATGGAGTTTAAAACAGCCTGTGCCAGGTAAAAATTCATTAGGCGGATAGATTGGAGAGGACGAGGAGTGGGAAGAGGCGTGGAGCAGAACAGGTGGAGGTGGGGGAGGGAGGAGGATGGGGGTCAATGCTAATGCCAGTCTATGGAGAAATTTCCCGCCGTGATCCAATCATTGTTTCTTTGCTGCGCGGTTCAACACTTATGGAAAGAATTTGTTGTTGTTCTATAAACTTCTCCATTCAGCTGGGAGGTCAAGAAAGAAACGCTGAACTGACTTTTCTATTCTGCGTAAGTGAAACTTGTTTGATTGTTTCAAACACTGCAAAATATGTCATTCTTTGGAACTCACAGTTAGGGCCGCGGTTCTCTAACTCGCTTCTCTCCAGCACCGCCTCCTACGCTTTGTTGCCCTGAGGCTTGTGTGATTGACATCCATTTAACATAATGAGACCTATCTTCGGGATCCATGCGTGACAGCTGTGAATCAGCTGCTAATTGAGACGGTTGTGGTGTGTTTACTGTCCCCTTTTGGTGTCAGCCCGATGACCCTTTGAACTGTCTGTCAGTCTCCTCGACAAATGAATGTGTCCCTCACCGTGAGAGGCATGTCTGGGGATCATGTCAAAAGCATGTTTTACAGCTCGGCTCAGTGTCTTTGTCACTGAGACAGAGTGACAGAGATATACTGTGCAGAAGTGGAAATAGATTTGGCTTAGAAGCATCTCCACATCCCTTTAGGACTCAGAGATTGCAAAAGGGAATTGTATTATAGTGGACAAGAGTGCATGGATTGTTGTACTATAACTCACTTGAATCCAAATCAGCGGTATAAATGGCCTACTCCAGAGGGAACTTCTGCAGTAGACAGGGCCTACATGGAAAGATGAGCAACTGTAAGCAGACCTGAACAAGTCTGAGCAGAACAGTTAACTAAATCAAATTAATAAGTAGAGAAGAGTAGCTCAAAGAAATGCATAAAATATTAAAGGAGATAATCTTTAAAAAGTGAGTAAAATGTTAGAAAGAGTTTTGTAAAAGTCTAATAGCTGAAATTATTAGCTAGGGGTACAGATAAATAAATAGACTACACACATATGCTTTTCTACTCTGAGCACTCAAAACACTTTCCTACTTCCTCTTTAACACAGTCATTTAATTTTTGTTTTTTAAACAAATTCAACATTCACAAACACATTTAAATAGATGATGCTATGATGATGATGCTACTTGCAGCTAGCTTGCACAGGGATACTTCAAAAATAAAGAATAGAGGAGCCAGGAATTGAACCATTAAACTTCTAGTTAGTAGACCGCTATCTCCTATGGCAAAATTAGGAATTAATGTTTAAATACAGTAGTTACCTAAAACTTAAATAAAATGTTATCAATTAGCTAACTAAAGTTATAGCTAGAAGTTAAATTCTTTAGCAATATCATTATAGATAAGCAAAGAGAAAAATAGTAGCTAGCTAAAATTATGAATAACATGTAGCTTATATAGTAGCTGTTCGGTTCTTTAGCAATATCATTAGGCCTATGAATAAATTAAATATAGTAGCCAGCTGACTAAAATTGTGAACAAAATATAAATTACCTAGCTAAATTCACGGCTAGCATGTCAGTTATTTAGAAAGAATATCATGGATTAATAGTTCAAATTGCAGGATAAAAATACTGACTCTGTTATCTAAAAGTGCTAATGAAACATTAGCTGAACATAGGAAACAGGTGAAATTGGTCGCTAAAAACTACAAGTAAAGATATGAATAAAATAGTAGCTAAAACCAACATCGTAAAGTATGTATGGACTGTTAATACTAATAAATCTAGCAATTACTGAAAAAGGGTTGACTAAAGGTTATCCAGACCCAGTTTAAAATGACTGCAGCTGAACTCATTTGAACATGAAAGATGTTGAGGGAGCAGACATTCCTGAGTCCATCTCACAGGGCTGAGTGAGTAGATAAAAACAATGGGGACCATCGGCCTAACTGAAGAGAAAATAATCCAAGTACACACAAAAGCAGGCATCTTGAGTACAGTGTTGATGGGACTTTTTCTGTCAGACAGTCACGTTTGTTTTCGTCTGTTTCCCTGTTTTTGTAGGTGAGAAAGTGAATTAGCTATTCTGCTGCTGTAATATGAAAAAGCAGGACAATTTATGGCATCCCAAACTCGATGAAGAGAGACCGTAAACTCTACAAATTGCTTTGATGTTCTGCTGTTGTCACATTATTTATCCAGCAATATCCTCCATTTTAAATATCGACGGCCGCCTTTTGTTGCGTTAATAATAATTCATAGTGAGAGATTTCACTTGCAGTGTGAGCCTATCCTTCACTCTTTCCCCCCCAGTGGTCACTTGTTAAATAATCTCTCTCTTTCTCTCTCTCTCAGTTTCTGTTTCTCAGTTTTGTTTGTTTCACGCTCGCCTCACGGGACACCCAGAGACAGACAGCCTTGCCAGATTCATTTTCTGATCAAAGCTGTTTGATTTGGTCAATTTTGCCACATTGGAGACGTTCTCTATTACTGAGATAAATAGCCTCGGGCTAACTGTCAACGAAAACTTGTAAGCTAATAAATTATTCCAATTTCTTCCAGCTGGATTTCTCTTGGGAGTCAGCCTCTAGGAAATACACTTTTTGATTAGTAAATTTCTGCCCGAGTGTGTGTGTGTGTCTGTTTGGGCGTGCAAGCATGCGCATGTGTGTATGTCCGGACATTCGGATGTGTCGTTTTTGATTAGCGGGCAGGCTTCTGGAGTGGAAGGCGGCAGAGGGGGCTGTCAGGAGAAGGAGGCCTCTAATGCATTATGCATTGACAAGGCTTTGGATCCTGCCACCTTCGCTGGCACGCCTGGGAGAGGAGGCTGAGTCTGGCTCACCTAAGGGGCTGCTGCTGCTATATGCTCTCCTCCTCCCTTCTTCTCAGTCCTCACTTGTACTCGTGGGAGAGGAAACTTTGACAGAAGCCAGCCCCCGCCGTCTTCAGCACTTCTCCCCTTGGACAACCCCCAGGTGTGTGCTCTCTCTCACTCTCTCACTCTGTTTCAGACTGACACACACACAAACATGCACATTCAAGACAAACACACACAGCTAGACTTTCTTTTCTCGCTCTTGGCCTGGAAATGGGCCGATGGGCAGAGAAAGTGTGTCATCAGCAGAAACGGACAGAGTGAGAGGACATGACTGATAGGCTGGAGGAGAAAATTGATCGGCTCCACGTCTCCGAGCCAGGCGGTCTGTCCTCTTTCCATCGCTCCATCCCGCCACCCCCTCCCATCCTCCTCCTCCTCCACCTCCCTTGGCCTGTCTCCTCACTCAGCTAGCCCTGGTGACTCAATAAGGCTCAGCATGCTCCACATCTCTAGCCCTGCTCGGCTGGGTTTGGGCCGGAGCAGATAAATAGGTGTGCATGTGCGTACGAGCACCAAAGCCACACACACCATTCATCAACCTACCAAAACTGTCCCTAGATGATTACCTCTTCCAAGCTCCCCAAAACCAGGGGGAGGGAGATAGAAGGGGGGAGATGGTAAATGAAACTTTTGAGGGGTCAGTGGTTTTGTACTTTGGCTATTCATCTTCTCTCTCACCTCGCAGGGCTGCAGAACGGCAGGAGTGCTGCTGGGTAATTACCTCTCAGCGTGCCGCACTGCTTCATTATGTCCTGCAACTCCAATCCACTGAAACATTTGTAATTTAGTCTGGGAAGCTTCGCGCAGGCCATGCTGAGAGCAAGATGGTTGTGTGTAGATGCCTGCAAATGTGTGTGTGTGTGTGTGTGTGCGAGAGCAGCCGTGTATGGTGTCTGTGTGCCTCTGAGGGTAATATGTGCATGCATATTATTGGTTGGGATCACTTCTATCTCTAGCTAGCCCATTTAGGAAATGATTTGAAATTTAATTCATCAGCGGCAAAGATTGCCCATTATTTTCGATGAGTATTGTTTTTCAAATCTGCGATTGAATTTGCATCCACCAATCCTGCTAGAGTGCCGTATACATGATGCTTATGGAAGAACAACTTCATCTTAATATTGTATTATTTTGACACGCTCTGCAACTAGTACTTGAGGTAATTGACCAAAACAACCATTCTTCATGCTTGACTTCAGGAGAGACTCTGGAAATCAAGCTAAATCAAGCAACAGCTATGTCTCCAAGTTCCACATCTTACCTGTCATGACCTCTAAACCAGGAATGAACCCCTACCATACACACAGACCAGTCATAACATACCTCCAGCCCCCACAGAGCTGTCGTCCATGCTGAGGCCCGGCGTCTCAGATGTGGACTCAGATGAGAGGACTGATGGATGAACAGGCCTTTGTTTTGACAGAACCGACGGGACTGAGGTTACAGTCCCTGGCACAAGTTGTGTTTTCTGATCTTCTCTCTGAGAGAAAACACAGCGCTGTCACTCAAATGTATATGATACATGTTTTACCTCTTACTTATCTCAAAGACTGCTCAAACCTTGTGTACCAGGTGCAGGGGAAATATGCTTAAGAATAAGACTCTTAAAGCTCACTGAGCACTCAGTACTTAGAAATACGTAGATAATTTCATTATTTTATCATGTTCTTTGTGCATCATTACTTTGAATTTGTCAGCAACTATAGCAATGTACTACTGCTCAAAGAATTAAAAAAAAGTGTCCAGAACTCTGGGGTCCACTTTGATACAAATTGTGAGTATTTCAGATAGCACTTAACTCATTAAACTAATGTGTTTTAATAAGAATGTTGATGTATGTATGTTGATCTATAATTTTAAATGACAGTACTGAAAACACATTAGCCACTCGGTACTTCATGATTTCCCTTCACAATTTGTAGGATATTGCCCTAACTCCCTGATAGATGCCATCCATCCATCCATCCATCCTGCCATCCATCCATCCATCCATCAGTAGCCTTGGTCTGCTCTGGGGGCTTCTGCCAGTACGACATGGGAAAACCTCTCCCTAGAAGGCATTCTCCCTTGGGAGAAAACTCATTTTCATTGTTTGTAACCACAATTTTATTCTTTCAGTCATTACAGACAAACAGCGATTCACATGACCTCAAAGAAAAACAAAATCCAAATGATCCTGCCTGGGACGAGGGTTCCCAGGAACCTGCCCTGGAGCCTGGCCTGGGGTGGGAGATTGAGGGTGATTGGCTGGTTGTCAGGTCTTCGTTCTTGGGGCCCAGCCAGGCGCAGCCCAAAGAGGTAACATGGGCCTGCCTTTCTGCAGGAGGCCCCGGCAGTCCGAGCCCCAGCTTCTGAGGCTGTCTGTAGAGACAGTGGAAGATACAAGTCTTGTACCTGCCATTTTTAATTAATTTGACTTACTTTAACTTACTTAAATTTGTTGGAAAATGTTTTCATCAGCAGTATAATGCACATTTATTGGTTTATTTAACTTTATACTGTATATAAAATAATCATAATCTTTGGATCTGAAACATAAAACCAGTGCAGAAGTACCTTATACCTGCATTTTTTCTAATTTCCAGTAAGGCGTGACCCCTATGGTCGGCAAAGAGAACCCTAATTCTGTAAAAGTCTTGAAGAATGTCATATTTTTACTCCATCTCTAACCTTTAAAACTTTACTAATGAGTTTATGGCCTCTAGCAGTTTCAAGTCTTCTTTAATGAAACACAGTGTTCATTGTGTACATTTATGCCCATTTAAAGTAAAATAGACAAGAAAGCAAGGAGGTGGCCACCTCGAAATGCCCCCCCCACACACACACACAATCACACACACACCCTCCCTCTAACTAAGCAACTCCCAGACAAGTCCCTATTAGAGACCGCTGGCCTCTAATCTGCTAATCAGAAAACTCATTTTTCCCTTATCCATGAAGTCCCAGCAGGCCACAAGCACACACACATTATGCTTCTTCACTTGGATGTTT
>NW_024582468.1:1731230-1743800 GCF_018398535.1 Haplochromis burtoni
CACACACACACACACACACACACACACACACACACACACACACACATGGTGTTGTTCCTGTTAGAGGTGGGGCCTTACAGTAGGAAGAAGACCCCACTTCAATTCCTCCTCCTCTCACCCTCAGTGGAGAGGAGAGAGTGTAGGGAGGGCAGGAGCAGCCAGCTGGGTTGTAGGAGTAATAAAGAAGGAGAATCAATAGGGCATGCAATGGAGCCAAGGTGCTGCCATTCATCACGCCGCCTCCCTGACTCCCATCATTCATCATGCTCAATGAGGCAGCAAATAGGAAAATGACTATTTGTATCAAACACATCTGCACTCATCCACCAAGGTATTTTATTCCCATTAACTCTCAGAGTAAAATACGCACAGGGTTGTTGTTTTTCCCCCCCTCCCTGTGTGTGTTTGAGTGCGTGCCGTCTCTGTGTTGCATGTGTCTCTCTGTTTGTAAAGAACGGTCGTGAAAAATTTCTCGGGAAAAGAACATATTTGTGGTGGCGTTAGCTTCCGTCCTTTTTTTGTCTCATTTCTTCTCTGTCTTTTTTTTTTTTTTTTGAGGGGGGGACTTTTTATGATTTCACCACACCCACATCCCCACCCACCTCAACCCCTCCCCTCCCAGGTCTCACATCCGCCTCCCCATCATCCTTTATGAGCTGTCACTGGTGGATTCTTGTGGATGTCTTTATTCTTGAACGGGAAATAGCGGAAACACACACACACACACACCCCAGCATGTCAATCCTATTTGCCTTTTGGGTTTACACTCCCATAATAAATCTCTTCGGCTGACTCTAAGTGCTAGTTGTATTATTCCAGAGCGGCTTATTCACGCCTTCGCTCTATAAATTACCCGTGCCAGGTAAGATGGTGGTGCAGCTCAGCAGCTAAAGGCTGGATGGGATGCAAATGTCGAGGACTATCATCATTATAGTGTAATACCCCATGAAATGGTGGGATCATTACAGTCTATGGCAGGATCATTATCGTCTATGAGCTTTATGAGGTTCTGGAGGTGGGGGTGGCAGAGAAGCACGATACGATGAAAACAGGCTCGTGTGCACGTACGCTCGCATAAACTTGTGCCTCCTGTTCGAGCTTTTGTGATCCAGCCCCTCAACCTTTACATTAAACCAGTGCTGTTTGTTTTGAGGCTGCTCCCCTGGTGGCAACCCCATCACATCATTATGGGCCCACAATTTTAATTGGATCTGTCAAATTCTAATTAATGTGGATGATCCTCAAAACACACAACATAAACAACCAGATTCTCATTAAGATCAAAATAATGCAATATGAGCTTTGAGGGACTCTTTTTTTAATTTAATGTTAATAGAGTGGCCAAACAGTAGGTAGGCAGTGAACAACTGATCAGCTGAGCATATATACTATCTGTATTTCACAAGGCCTGTAGGTAACATTTTAGCATTTCTAAATAAAGTTTTAATAAATATCCTCTAAATCTTTAAGTCATATACAGCAAAAGTCCTTTAACTGTTCTGGAGATACAGAGCAGTGTAAAATATGCCTTGATTAGAGATTATAGTGCTGACAAATACTGTAAGACAGCATATCTGTTTACAATTACATTATGCTTTTTTATGTAATTCTAGACTTAAAGAAGTTAACTTGTTGTTTATTTTTTTATGATACCGTATAATTAAAAATACTATGAATTTAAAAGGAGGAATAACTGATAAAAGTTAAAGCTACAAATAACAGCTAAAACAACAACAACAAAGCCCCCCAAGAAGTTAGTAAAAAAGTTTTTGTAATCATGTTTTTTTTTTTAATGATTTTGATCCTGATCTTTTTCTTTTTATATTTTTACTTGCCTTCATACTTAGAGCAGAATGAAACCAAGTTCAGATGAGGTGAGGCCGGTGGTAAAGTAGCTCTTCACTTCTTAAATAAACTGCATCCTTGTTTTGGTTCTTAGATGTGACTGCAGGACTCAGAGAGACACTGATGTTCAATCATATATAGAACATAACCTGAACATGCTTTTAAGATCAATCGTGGGCCATTTAAAACATACAGACAGCAGTTTTTACACTGAGTAATGATTTGAAAGAAAATTTTAACTGTAAATCTTTAAACCAAGTATGTTGTGTTCTTGAGTAGGTGTTCCAATTAAAGCAGCGAGATATTAAGGCTGCAACAGTGACTGCGAACACGCCCAGCCTTTGACATACTGTAAGTGTTGCTAAACATTTGCAGAGCACTAATGCACACAGAAGTTTCTGATTAGTGTTAAGAGCTGACCTTATCACAGTTCTCACCCAGACTCATTTTGCTGCTGTGCAGCTAGATGTCCCAGTGACATCGTGGAAAGTCAAGGGGAAATCTAAACTAAGAAGATGTAAATTAAAAAATATATACTTACTTTAAACAGATTAGTGTAAATAATGCAGCTACATCTGCTCTGGTGGACAATGTTGAAGTTGTAACAAGTTATCAGAGGAAAATATTATGTTTGCAATGTTTGCTTTAACAAAATCGCCACTGCCCACCTCAATCAGGGACATTGTAGTTGAGGGAATGGTGACTGACTGCCCGGGGCCTCCAGTGGAGGGGCCCCTACAAGTATGGAATGAAAATTTGTTTTTGTTTGCAAAAAAAAAACTGTGAGCATCATAAGTTGCAAAGTTGCATGAATAAATTGGACAAAGCTGGAATATCACAAAAAAAGAAAAAAAACACACATAAAAAGAAATGGGAGGCAGAGAAAGCAAACTGAGAGAAGTCAGCTATAACACTATAACTGTTAAATGATGCAGCACAACTGAAACACATGGTTCTTGCACACATGGGTCTGAACTCATTTAGAGGCAACTAAAAATTATTGAAAGATTTGTACCGTTTTAACTGAAAGTTGTGCAACACCAACATTGAGCAGCATTAAGCTTTATTGTGTGCTGGACCAGCAGTTCTCAGCTGGTGTGTTATAAGGTAAGCAAAGCATTCTGCAGAGGCATTTTAAAATACCACAATGACACGGCTTCTTAATTAAAAAAATAAATACGTTTGCAGTTAGTCACTTGAATGCTGATTTGATTTGTTTAGTGCACAAACGTACCCGAGTACACGCTCGTGAACATTTTGATGTATTACTAAATCACCCAGAATATCCACAAGTCTAATTTAGTGCAATATATAGCAAATGACAGAAAATACAATTTATGTTTCAAATCACTACTCAACAATTTAATCTAATGCATTTTAAAATACTGCTATTGGGTCTATTTAAACAAGAGTTTTAGTGTTACACTTTCATAAACACAACTATGATTGGACATTTATTTAAACTTTAAGATAATTGCTTTGTTTCTAATTGTTATGGTCTACCTTGACCTCTGACCTCTGATGGGCATAAAAAAAACCTCCTGTATTTTTCCTTCTGTGTAGCAGACAGTGAACAAGAAAATGTGATAGAGGATGATGAAAGTGCATTTTAAAATGATTTCTATCTATCTATCTATCTATCTATCTATCTATCTATCTATCTATCTATACACCTTTTGAACTGTTATTTGAAGCTGATTCTTTTTGTCTGTTTCTGAAAATAAGTCTTGCTTAATTGCATTTTTCATGCTGTATAGTTTTTTTTTTTTCAGTGTGAAGGTTATAACACCAACACTGCATTTTTAAGCATTTGTATATATGAGAATTACAAATATTAAAAATAAAGAACATATCACACCCATTCACCTGTAAATTATACATTATTTTTAGTAATGAAGGTTGAAATGTGGTGATGTTTTAAACTGTGCAGACAGAGACCGCCTATGTTTTTAGGGGCTAGAGTTCTATGCTATGCCACTGTGCATAACTCAGCAACCTAATGTTACTGACTTAGAAATCCAATTACTGAAATATGATGCTGTTAAATTACAACATTATGGGAATACATACGTTTTAAATGGTAATGTAAATGACGTTACTGCAGGTAAATGTTATTGTGGTCTTTCTACTGAAACTGATTACAGATAATAGACTGCTGAATGGTAGGTTATGTTTAAAGATAGCAATTATCGTTGTGCCAAAGGGGTGCAAATGGAGCTATAGGCATGTCTTAAACAATATTAATAAAAGTGTTTAGTGCTCAACAGTGTGATCAAACTTTCTGACCTTTTCTGCCAATGACCTGGAGTCTAGTGGTCTACCCGCATATACATAGTTGAATTTTGTCAAATTCTTTAGGGACAGTTTTTATTTGTACAATATGCAAAAACACCTTTTGTGTCTTAGCATAGACTTTAAGTAATAATAATAATAATAATGATAATAGGGTTTACAGAAAGATGGATTTATCATTGACATGACATGATAACTACTTGCATTTCTAACAGTAGAACTGTGCTGCTCCAAAAGTATATTTAACTTCAGTGAATGTAACAAATAAATGTGCTCAATATATAAAATTTAAAAACAAAAACGTGATATTTAAAAGTGTAAAATTAAATGATTTTATGTTTAATGGAAAATCTAAATTTGTGTTTGTCTCTGCCATTATTCCAGCTGTGAACATTATCATTATTGCATATTACACATAGCTAAAAAACAAACTAACCCTAACTTTCTCACATGCTTTCTTGCTTAAATGGCATCTAAGCATCTTCCAGTATGATCAAACAGCTCTTTTTGTTCCTATGACTAACTCTGGCTATTTTAAACTCTCAGTTATCTTAGACTGCAGACATAAAGTTCTGTAAAAACCTTTCTGCTCCCTCTTTCTCTTTTAAATCACCTCCATTTGGCCTGCTCCCTGTGCCCTACTTTCCCCCGGCTCCTCGGGGAGCAGCTAGCAAAGTCACAGACTGCAGGAACAGACCTTTCAAATTCATAAAATTCATAGGATTTTTCACAAATGAATGAACACAATTTTCTACCAATTTCCTCATTATGCAAATATGCAAAATATCGCATTTAGGCCAATTAAGGCTCCACACAGTTCCAAATTTAACCGTTTAAGCCGTAATTGCAGAAACTATCAAATAATTACCGCCGCTAATTGTGAATATTTGTGACAGATACAACAAATTCTCACACAAATTACATTTTATTCAAGAAGCCACTGAATGCCACTGCAATTTCTTTCTTTTTTTGTGTAAAGTCTAATTTAACGTACATAATAAAGCAGATTGAGTGCTTGTTATCGTATCTGAACAATTCATAAGGCTGTAATGCGGAATGATGAAGTAAATTGGTTAGAGATCGGCGCAGTATTTTACTGATCTTCTTCACTGGCCTTTTCATTTATGGGAAGAATGTCTCCCATGATTACTGTAGGTGTCACAAAATCCTTCAGTCTGTGATAGAAGCTAGTAAGTGTGATAGTCTCTCGTCGCCAAGCCTCACCCCTCCTTTCAGAACTGCTGCTCTCTATATTTTTTTGATGAAACAAGCCTGTTAATAACAATATAATAAAGCCTTTTGTGACAAAGTCTGTCTTTCTTTTTTTTTCTTCTTTCTTTTTTCTCCCTTTTCTATAATAAACTGCAGGGAGCACTGAGCTCTGCATTCAGGGAAGGTCATCTTTGGACGTGGACATTTATCCTACCCCCAGTAGTAGACACAGGCATTTATAACTGTCTTGCTGGTGACCCGTTAGTGGATTATGGATGTCCCCCTCGGGCAGTGATTTGTTTAATCCGTGGAAATGGTCCTGGTGCTATGTAAACAAGCCAAGTGCGGAATGAAGGTGGCCACCCAAGCGTAGCAGGGAGGCCCTATTTGTCAGGAACCCTTCAAAAATATGGGGATGGTGCTGGAGATGTGATGTCTTCATTTTATACAGAGGGCAAAAAAGACTCAAAGGCTATTTCAGTGAATTTAATAGGTTCTGTTCTGTTCTTAGCCACTGAGTGGAATGAAAGTATTTTAGAGTTAATTATCTGGTTAGAATATATTTTTAGATTACACTGAAGTTAATTAGTTAACATTTGCAAAGTCGAATTATTTTTTTGTGTGTTTTCTAACCTTGATCAAAATTACTTCATTTATCTCACTGACCTTTTTTTAAATTTTTTATTATTTTTTTGTAGTTTTATAGGTTTTCTTATGCCAGTACTGTTATTTAAAGATATATTTCAGGATTTTAGTATCTGTCTTTCTTGCTGAAAATACAACAACCAGTAAGTTGCCAGGTGGCTAGCATAAAGGTTGCTAGCAGAGAAAAACAGGCAGTCTCAGCAGAAACCATTAAAACTGATGTATTTAATCTGTAATTGTAGCTGTCAGTGCCTATTCACCTTAGCTGGTTTCCATATCTATTCACACTGATGGAGGCTGTGACGGTAATGACGGTAATACTGAGATGAGATGTTGAGGATAGCCTACACTTTTCTGTCAGTAAGCGCTGCTGTTTTTGTCCGTGTTAGCTGCTGTTAGCTAGCGTTCATATCCACTTTAAAAAAAATGTATGGAACATTGTTAGACACAGTCATTAAACTCTCATACAATGTGTGAATCTAATCAAAATGTTTAACAGAAGGAAAGTGTGATTTGTAGGGCATTCGAGTCTAACATTAGCTAGCATATTAGCTTATATATGAGCTTATAACAGCTGTTGTGAAGGAGGAAGAGGATGAGGTTAAAATGAGGGAGGATAGAGGAAAAACACATGATGACAAAAAAGTTGATGAAAATATACATGTACAAATGTTAAATGATCATATATAAAATACTGTTTGTGTTCTTTAACTAGCTTTAACTAGCTAAGTACATAAAATTTCCATCTCTGCCACTGTGTTTAAGATGGCAGGGCAACGTGGTGGCTCCCAGAAACCGGCTCCTGCTCGTATTTATTTTTTCATGGATTAATTATAAGGTCATAAGACCAGACCAATGTTTTGGTAAATGCCATTACACACCAATTAATGTATATTTGTGAATACAATGTTCTTTTTTCCTATTAAATAACCTGAAAAAATTACTTGATGTACCTTTAAGTCTATTTTACAAATTATGATCTTCCTGAGTTCCAAAAAGGACTATTATTCAAAGCATGCTCAAGCAATTTCACAATCAGATCAGTCAGATCACTCGTCACACCTGACTTTTAAAATACAAAGTCATCGTGTTAGCTAAGACCATGTTTTATACTGTCTTTGATCGGGCAAGGACACTCATTTATCACCTAAACAATACATGATATTAGTAGTCTTGCATTCAGTTTCATTTTACATGTTTGGATCCAATTTACATGTGAGGATCATAAAGGTACAAGCAAGCAGATGAATACCACATCTGATCCTGCTTCATAACCCCTCAGTCACCCTCTTATACACACACACACACACACACACACACACACACACACACACACACACACACACACACACACACAGGATCCTCACAGAGAATGATTTTGAGAGTGAATATAGATGAAGGAAGGGATATTAAGTCACTCTATATAACATCCAGGACACAATGCTGCAGTGATTGATGGGGACAAAGTGGGAACAGCAGGACACAGGGGGGTGGGGGGGGTCCTCAGCAGACAGGAACAGTATATATGGAAAAGGAAGGAGAGGAGAAGAGAGAAAGAAGAGAGTGAATAGAGAGAAAACACATTTCGGGAGGGACCAGGCAGACTTTGGAGTCTATTTGTATGAGTAATCAGACGACCATCTACCATCCAACACACCCACATACACACTCACAGCTCTCTCACCCTCTCTCTCTGTCAGCCGTGTTTACTCACTGATTTTCTCAACAAGACAGCCATTGACACTGGATGGATGGGGCTAATCCGACACAGAGAGGAACAGCTCTGCCAGGGTTACAGGTCTGAGATAGAGCGCCCTAGACACACTCTCTTCACCTAATCTTCCGGCAAATATTTATCACTATCAATTTGGCGTGACTCCATGACATTAAAATACCACGTATAGATAACCTCTTGCTGGAGAATCGATTGTGGACTCCTGCTGGCTCTTCCAGCCCTATCTCCCTGTACAGCAAAGGATCAGGTGGAGAAGGTCAGTAGTGGCACATCACACCTGATACCAAACAGGTCATCCATGCTACTGATGCTGCTGCTGTGCCCACGGAGGCCCTATGCATTTTAATAGGGGTTTTATTATACAGCAGTGAGTCCCAAAAAGAGATTCAGGTGCCAATTGAGTTCCTAAGGAGAGGGGAACACCAAGGGCTAGATGGCAAGAAAACTGAGGAACTCATCACAATGGAGTTTAAAAGCCACGGTCTATGCATTTATCTCCCTTTAAACAATTCAGAGCCTCCTTATTAAAGGTGGGATTTACAGAGTAACACTTACCTCAACACTGTTTCATATATTGCTTAGATACATCAAAATATGACTCTGCAATAAGCTGACAGATATTACAATATCAGTTTAATAGGACGAGGAAAACCATAATAATTATTCATGACTTTATAGAAGTTTTCAAACGTGCTTTTCTAAAATAATACATTCATGTCATTTTTTTGTTGATGTGTGGCTGTTTTCTTTATTATTATATTTAAATATTAGTCCAGTTCAACTAATTTGCTGTTTGATTTGCATCCCCTCACTGTCAGCCGTATCGACACTGTGAAATTACAGGTGAGAAGCTGGACTGATACTTTACCCTCAATTATTTGAAGAGTCAAGATGTAGTGACTCTGGTCAGTCAGAAGGAAAATCTGTTTACAGCAATGGTATGATTGGATACAAATATTGATATCTGGCACTAGTGCATCAATAACATAATGCAGGAGGAAGTATGATGTCCAGCCTTATTGATATTTTGCGACACATATTGTCCTTGTTTTTGGCACAAACTCAACACAAACTCATGCATAAAAAAATTAAGCCCAACATACACACACATTCATATACATACATATGGAAAATTTGTAGCTTGAGATACAGCTGTTCTACACATTTTTCTTTGAGTCTGTTTTTTAAACAAACAAACAAACAAACAAACAACCTTTTTTGGCTTTTACCATCACAGAAAGGCTTTATTTCCCCATAGCTATTGTTGAACAATCATTTTTAAAATATTTTAATTAGTTTATTTGTAAACCTATTATAAACCTACATAGGTTTTTATGTTTTTATTTTCTGTGCTAAATGCATTGAATTTAAGTATCATTAAATGTGCTATATCAATAAAACTGCCATTGCTATATGTGTAGTTTTGAGTAATAAGGTCACTCGAGTGAGAATACTTTTCATGTGCTTGCACTGTGTTTGAGAATTAAACAAATTCTGAAGTAACTTTGACTGCACTACATCGTGGTTAGTTACATTATAGATTTTAAATAAACAAAAAAATATATAACAAAAAATCTGTGCTTTTTGTATAATGACACATTATACAAAGGGCAGAAATACAAATTTGGGTAATGGATATCTGACAAATGAATCTTGCATGCCTAGATGCCACTAGTGGCAGGGTTTGCTTAATTTGAGTGAAATAGCACTTTAAGGTCTGTGGGAAAAGAAAAAAAAATCACATTTCACTAAAATAGGTCTAGGAGATGCAAACAGCCAATACAAAACAATTGTCTTTTGTCATCACGGCCACAGAGGTTATTTCTCCAACTTTATTAAAATACAGAGAAAATCACATAAAGCTTCTGAGATGGAGGGTGTGTGTGTGTACTCTCCGGACAAATGTTCACTATGAGAGTACCAGCTCTTCCTCTCGCTTGTCGCTAATTGACCGACAACGTTCATGCGCACATTTCTCACTAATTTCGCATTTGTTATTCCAGCAGTGGCCGAAGCGCGTCTCGAGGAATACATTCCACCCTCACGGCAGCGGAGTCCGTCATCGACGTCCCCTCCCCTCTTACAAATGTGATGTTTTGTTTGATAATCAAATCTCTGCGATTTAGACACACACACACACACACACACACACACACACACACACACACACACGCTTTCACAAACTGCTTCTTATAGAAAAAAAACGCCAGCATTAAATTTGGGATTTTTGGATTTTTTTTTCGATTTTTTAAAGCCAGTTGGAGAAAATGTGCGCGCATGCTCTGATTTAAAATATAAAGAGTACAAGGGCGCAGATAGACATGCGCACAGGCAAGGCAACACATTTAGAAAACTCCAAAGTCATCCAGTTTGCTCTAATCATTACAATTAGTCGTGAATTATCACCGGACTCTGACAGACGTTCCTTGTAACTCTCTTTTATTTCCACCCCGCGCTAATCAGCGGCTCTCATTACAAACGCTGATTAAACTGCAAATTACCCAGCAGCGGCCCCGTCCGCGCCTACCAGTGCCTCGCTCAATATCAATTAAGTCTAGCAGCCCGTCTGTAGTCTCACGGCGCCTCCAAATGCTTGATAGTGCCACTTATTAGTTTGGAAAACTCGGAAAATACCAATAATCAACGGCCATGAAGCTGTAGGGAAGGAGCCCGGGGTTTTCCCACCACTCAAATGCAATCACAGCAGCTTTGCCCAGTAAAGGATTTCTCCTCCGCTGCTGAAGGAACACCCATCATCTTTTATTCATGTTTACTCGGGAAGACGAGGGAATAATATATACTACAGGAGCTTATATCTTTAGCTTAGAAGAAAAAAAAAAAAGACATCCATGGCAGATCTCCAATTTAGCATCATTAGATCGATCTGGTTGCAGAGAAAATGAAACACTCTCTACCCTCTTATGCTAACCGATTTAGCCTTGGTATAGTACAATTTAAGAATAACTAATTATAATGATTTTGTATTGGAAGAGAATCCCTGTCTTGCCCCATTAGTGCTGCTCAACAAGAGAGCTTTGAAAACATCTACACAAGCAGTGGAAACAGTATTCACACTACTTTTTATATAGTAGTGAAACATGGAGGTAAATCACTACATTACTAGCACAAGTCTTCAATTAAAATAAATTCTATATTGATTAATCATTAATAATCCAATGATGATAATAATAATAATACCATAGTAATGAATTATTTTTCATATGATGCTGGGTTTTTTGAACTATAAATGCAGTAGGAAGTGTCATATGCAAGTATTCAAGTACAAGCAAATTCCACTTAATTAGCGTGTTTTAACATAATTATCATATTTGTAATCATATATTAAACACTGCTATGTAAAAGTATCAAATAACTTACCTTTACCATGTTAGTTTAGCTGTGGTTAAACTATGTTTGGTTTCACATTTGGTTGTATAGCAATATGTTTATTTTATCATATTTTGGGGACTGAGCATGTGCAGTGATTAATGAGTCACCATGTGCCAGGGTTTAAAAGTGCCACATCTAAATGAAAATCTTAAGTTCAGGTGGTAGAGTATCAAATGTAATCACATATAAACTAAGTCTGCAGATTTTTGGCAGCACAAATATTAGTGCCGTAAGTCAACACAGCATGTAGATTTTATCCACTTGTACATATTTTGAGGCAGGATATATATAAAAAACAAACTAACAACCAAATTAAAAAATAGATATTGTATATTGAATAAAGGCAAATTGCTTTACAAGAAACAACACCACTACTAGCCTGTAAGTCTTTCGACCTACTGCCTACAACAATTAAATGGTAAATGGTATCACATTTACTTTATGCTAAGGTAAAAAATATTCCATTGTAACAAGTAAAAGTCTTGAATTAAAATGTAAACAAAGCAAAATTATTACATTTAAGAGAACTGTACCATAATAACAATAAAGTTTTTCTTTGGACGTTGGCTGCCTGTTCACTCATTTTCAAGCCATTCCTTGAATCTGACTGCAGACTTCAGACTAATATTTTTCTTTGTTTGTTGAATGATTATGAATCGTTCAAGCTTAAAAGAGGCTCCTAACTCAAGGAGTGTGTCTACACACGTAATTGACAACTTAGCAGAGAAGTAATTTTATATCGTACCTTTAGGCACTAGCACTAAACATTTTGAGGAAACTAGACAAAAGAAGAAGCATCAGGCTTAAAAGATATCTGCATCAGATATACAGATCTGAAAGTTACATCCTTAAAAAATAGGAAAAAATATAGCATAGACCTGACACAGGACCTAAGAGATGCATCTGACCCTTCAGTTGATCCATCTACCTAAGCCTCATCAGAAATGGTCTCAGTGGAAGGGTGGCTGTCGAGAAGCCATTCTTAAGAAAAGCAAACAGAGAGAAAAGGCTGAGATATGCCTAACTACACGAGCACAGGACTGAAAATCAGTGGTAAAAACATCTTTAGTGAGCATCTAAGGCCTTCTGTCTTCTAGACAACATCCAAAGAAGAGCTTCAATAAGCCTGGAGAATTATTCCTGAAGATTACTTCAAGAAATTACAAGAAAGCTTACCTAAGATATTTCAGACTGAATTGTAATAACTCTGGGGTTTGTTTTTTTTTGCCTCGTATTTCCATTTAAGTCTGTACCTAGATTACCACCTTTACTTTACTACTTTCCAAGCAAAATATAATGAAATTAAGGGTGGCTCAAGAGTTTTTCACAGTACTGTATGTTTGAATTTCTACATAATTTGAGTATGTGCACATTAAAACGAGCAAACGAGCTGGCCCCAGTGTTTTCTGGCATCTTCAACTCCTCACTGCAGGCATGTCATGTGCCTGCCT
>NW_024582468.1:1745199-1752108 GCF_018398535.1 Haplochromis burtoni
TTTCCTAATGTTGTAAACCTCAACATCTGGCAATAAACCCCATTCTGATTCTGATTCTGATTCTAAAAGATCTATATGACCCAAAACTGGGATTTATTAGATGAAGTGGAATTGCATTATGAGACACAACACCATCACTGCAAACCTGATTACTGCCTCTAATCCAATTTGACCTGATACATACAACAATCTGTTGTGTGGCCCTGTTTCCTTTTATTTCACTTTATTCTGAATGTAGTTTCTTACTTAAATTATGCTTGTGTGCATAATTCTATCAGTGACAAGATTCAATTAAATTCACCCTAGTGCATGAAAAACAAGACTACTGAAGCTGTATTTAGCACAGTTTCTCTTTTATGGATAATGCGGGACATTAGGTGTCTTTTTGCATTTTGTGAGAGTGGGTCTCACAGGTGGAAACTTTTTCTCTTGCTCAAATAAAAGAAGTTGTACTCCTTTCCCAGCACTAACTTCACAAGTGTGCTGCTGTTCCAAAGCTTTTAATGTGCAAGAATATTGTAAACCCTTAATGTTATTGGGAAAGCTGAGGTCTGTAGTATATAAATATATATATTTTGATACAGGCAGCCATGTAAAGTACTGTGAAATTGATTCATTTTGTTATAGATCACACAAATCAATATTAAATACACAAAGATTCAAATGATATTGAATTTTGTGTCTTTGTAACACAGCTTTATAAGGCATGTCAATCGTATCATTTAAGTGATCTATTGTGTAAATAAAAAAAGGCTCATTTTGAGGCTTATAAACCTTAACTTACACACACAATATTTGTGTATACACAGTTTAATTCTTAAAGAAACTAAATATAGAAATCTTGTGAAAAATAGCAAGGAATAATATTATGGACATTTCTTTCTTTTGCTTTAGAAAAAGAAGATGCATTAATCCATGCAAATCTATAATCTGACATCATTAGATTATTAGATTCTTATTCTCTATTCAATTCCATTCAGTTCAATTAAATTCAGTTGAGTTCTATTCAATTGTTTCTTCTTCACTCGCCTTTTTCATTCACTGTGTTTATACACAACTCTGAATTGCATCATTAGTTATTATTAACATTTGGCTCTTTTAGACAGTGTCTTTTGTCCTGTCTTCCCCCCATCAACCACAACAGGTCATGGCAGGTGAGCCTGGTTATGCTGGAGGTTTCTTCCTGTTAAACGGGAGTTTTTTCTTCCAACTATTGCCTAGTGCTTACACAAAGGGGGTCATTTGATTGTTGGGGTTTTCTTTACCTTCTGGCTGTAGCTCAGGATGCAGAGCAGGCCATCTACCAATATTGTTCAATTGGTGGCTGCTCCAGCATGCATGTCAAATATCCTTGGGCAAGATACTAACCCCAAGTTGCTCTCCGATACATCTGGGTCTGAATGTGTGTGTATGTCAGATAAAAAGTACTCAAGCATGGAAAAAAGTGCTTGTATGACAGGGTGAATGAGATACGTTGTATAAAGTTTTGAGTGCTCACGTAGAGTAGAAATGTGCTATATAAGAGCGATTTATTGTGGGGTCTTTAGCTTACTGTGATTTGGCACAATATAAAACATCAAATGCAAGTATTCAAGTACCAATAAATTGTACATGTGAGATATTTCCAAAAATCTCCATATTATTAAATTATAATGAAATATTACATATATAATGAAATATTTAAATCTTCATAATATTAAACTCACACCAATCAAACAGTGATGGTTGATTAGTTTGGGTGTTTTTTTGTTTTGTTTTTCTTTTAGATTAGGTTTTTAAAGTTACCCAAAATATTTATTTATTGTATATTGAGAGGCTCATGTGTAAATGTAACTAACATTGTTAATTGGTATTAGTGTAATCAAATGCTTTGGTCCCTTTTAGTATAGAAGGCTTAGGTTAGGCTTGCAAACTTGGAGTACAAGGCCAAGCTTAATGGAAGAGAGGGATCTTTCATATTAGTTACCCTGTACTGTTCCTGTTATGTATAAATGTTTCCTGGAAATGTCTTCAGTTTTCTTCAATGCCGCAGCACTACCTATGCAGACACACAACAAAGCTACTTTACTTTAGACAGTTGAATATGTTTAGTTTTTCTTTCCTGAAAAAAAAAAGGCATCAGGTCAACATTTCAAATGATCCTTTTCTTCGCAATCCCTACCAATCATATAACTACAGATGTAGCTCTGACTGGCTTAGATACTCATATTTTGGTGCTTACATAGTATTGATGCCCACAAAGTGATGCTGACAGATATCTTCATTTCCTTACCCAGAGTATCTCAGCTGTTTTCTCTTATCTAGAGGGGCAGTAGTTGGCCATTAATTCCTTTGTTACAGCTTCATGAGGTAACCTTACTTTACCCCAAATTTGGGATCACTGATGAGCAGGTAGCTGAAATGGGCTAGCTGTCTTTTACAACAATTATCAGACTTTGTGGAAAACCAACTACATATAACATAGAGCTCCCAGTCTCCGTAATTGCTCCTGATTTAATTAACTTAACCACCACAGTATTTATTTATTTTCGTCATTTTATGATTTCGGTTTATCGAGGTGTAATTTGAAGAAAAATAGCAAAAGCATGCACAAGAACCAGAGAAACACACTCACGAAACTGTATTACCTACCAGATCTGTCATTCAGACCAGAAAACTCGACAATGAGTTTCTCTAACGATCGATTTATCTGCCAGCAGCTCATCATCCTTCCTTCCACTTCCACCTGCATACCGTTAACACAGTAAGCTAGCGACAACACGTTACTTCCCAGTAATACATTACATCTACAGCCATGGCAGATCCAAGAACACGGCAGATTAAGATTAAAACTGGTATTGTTAAACGGTAAGGCTGGCTCTTCGTTTAACTTAACTAGTATTTCGTATGTTATGCAAGCTACTTATAGATGCTAACGTGAGGTCGGCGTTTTTGAGCTAACTAAGTTAGCCGGGCGGCCAGGCGAAAACCTACGCCGCAGGTCGAAATGTGTTACCAACCACATTTTAACTTTAGTGCGGTGTTGGGGCGCGGCCTATAGCTAGCGGCTTGAATGACAAGAAAGTGTATTCTGTTCAAAGCGGCTATTTCTTACCGTCGCTTAACCCTGAGTAGCTAATAGTTATAATGTGGGGGTTAGAGTTCACTGTTTGTTCAACCATAGCGCTGTATCATAATTGTAGTGTGTGTAATTCAGCTCAATTCAAAGTGGTGGTCGACTGATCCCTAATGTTAGCTAAGTAGCTAACACACTGCTGATCAAATAAGTGTCCATTTTCTGGCTGCATTTTAAAACTTCCACGTGCTGATATCAACTGGGTCACTCGAACTCAAGTTCGTAAACTTAAGTTATCGCAACATAACATTAATTTTAATTGTCATTATAAAAAAATTTTCAGTGGAAACTCCCTCATCTTTGCTAATTGGAGCTGCTGCATGAAACAGCCCAACGTAGAAGCACCGTTATATTATTATTATCATTAAACTCTGCGGGTGTGGGAAGCACCTGCTGAGTAAGCTACGTAGCTCCACATTGGTACCATGTTAAGGTGAGATGGACTTGGGGTGAGATTTTGCAAATCCTTGCATCCCATTTTGGGGTCAGAATTGTTACAGGCAGGCAGGGATGACAACACAGTCTTGACACGTACATATTATAATGAGGAGTAAAAAAAATGACAACTAGTTAATGAATAATACAGGCCAGTGCACCTTCACTGCACTAAAGTACTGCTGCATATGTACTTTGGACTCCAGACTTCCTTAAATTGGTAGATGATCATAACTGGTTTAATAAAAACTGTTGTTAAACATTTTTTTTGGTGGGGGGGCTGGTTCAAGAAACCGTTTTTTCAGGTTGTGGATTTTTATTCATACGCAGTTTGTACCCAGAGTGTTGGGTAATTTAGGTTGAGTCGGTACAATTCCTACTGTAAGTTGCTATGTGAACGTTATAAGCTACACAAATGGAGAACAACTGGAAGGAGTTAAATCCTACTGGCATAGGGACTAGTTGGTAGCCAGCTGGCAACCTTTGATCACTCTGGAAAAATATGTATTTGCAAACCTTTCAGTGAGTGTTCCTGGTGATTACTGGCTGTTGGTGGGTGAAATTGGTCGCTAAGAGGGTGCTACATTGAAAACCTTGTTGTGATTGCTTTGGTTGCAAGCATCTTGCTGTGGTTGCCCATAGTTTGCACTATACTTTGAATGGAAGATGTTGGCAAGTTAGGATCTTCCATTCAATCTATGAGTAACCAGAGTCATCTTTTAGCAGTTGCCACAGGACCTTGTAGCTTTTCTTGCGACCAGTTTCAGTGATCGCAGGCAGCCTCATGCAACCACTCACCAGCCTGCCGGGGAATACACATTTTTCCCAACAGGTGGTGGCTAACAGGGCATAACTGACCAGTCTCCAGCCCAGTGTGACTGAGGCTTTGGCAGTCTTTTTCACAGTGACTGCCAGTAACCACAACCTGCCAGGAGAGTACACATTTTTCCCTAGCGACTGGTGATTCTCAGGCAGTTGCCAACTGACCCAAGGCCATGTGTGACTAGGCCTTAAATGTAACTCTAAACCTAACTGTAGCTGGTTGCCTGATGGAGTTTAAGAAGTTAAAACCTGGTTTGATGTTGTAAATAAAGTTTGTACCTACCTAACCCTGACCCCTAATCCGCATCAAGCATAATTTAAATTATAATTTTTTTTAAATTCATAAAACATATACCGTATTTCCCGGACTACAAAGCGCACCTAAATATTAGCCGCACAAGCTAAAATCAGGGGAAAATCCTGCTTTGTACATACATTAGCCGCACCTGACCAAAAGCCGCAGGTGTTTCAATGTTGACTTATCATATGTAAGAGAATATGCACAAAGGGAATTGTCAGGAAAGAGATGGCTGTTTGGAGACATCACTTTTATTAATATTTTGAAAAACAAGTTATGGGTACATATTTGCACATGTTACATGTGCAAATATGTACCCATGTGACATGTAGTACATGTGACATGTAGTACATAACAATAACCTACAGCACACCAGAAAAATAGATTCGGACTACCTTTTAGGCTCAGGTGCAGTGACACAGCTTTAACAAGAAGAAAAGTCAGTCATTCACCACCATCTTTCTCTTCTTCCTGCGCACTAAAACCACCAAAGTCCTCTTCTCCAGTGTCGGATACAAACAGGCTCAGGATGGCTTCGTCATCCACTCTTCTTCTTTCCTTCGTTGTCACTTTCAAAACCAAAGAAATCCTCGTTGTCAGTGTCAGAGTCGAACACCCTCAGAAGGGCCGTGGCGGTGTCCTCCTCTCCATCATGCAGCAGTCCAGCCCTTCGAAATCCGTTGGTGATCGTGGATGTTTTCACACTTTTCCACGCTGTCAGAATCCACCGGTGGAGTTGGGCATAACTTGCTTTTTGGGCATAACTTGCAAGTTTATCGCCGCTCATCATCCACGACTCCCGCTGAACGCGTACCGCTACTTTGAAGTTTGTTTTTCGCGCTACTTCGTACGGCACTACGTTGCCTGGCGGACGGACATGTGACTAACATACCACTCTTGAACCCCGATCCTTCCGCCAGGCAACGTAGTGCCGTACAACAGCGGAACACACAAAACAAATCGTCTTACGATATGACAAAAATCACGGACAATCCATAGAAAAGCCGCACCTGACTAAAGGCCGCAGGGTTCAAAGCTTGTGCAAAAAGTAGCGGCTTATAGCCCGACAACAACGGTAAGTAAGTTGTTTGCTTAGTTCTTCACGATCACCCAGTACACTGGAGGGCAGTGGTACTGACAGTGAAGTCATGTGATTTGTGCACTGTGTTTGTCTGTGGATGTTCTCAGTCATCCAGGTCATCGTAGTCTAAGGAGCTTGGAAAGAAAGGCGTCTGGACTTCTTTAAGTTGCTTGAAGACGTTTCACCTCTTATCCGAGAAGCTTCTTCAGTTCTAGGGTCAAATTGTGGAGAGTCCCAGGTTTAAGCCCTGTGAGAGTATCCACAAAACGGCGGCCTTTACAACTTATGTCTAAAAATGTATCGCTTCATGCATCGGCTAAAAGTCATAACTCCAGGTACACGACGCCCAGCTGAAAACACTTCATGCAAGTCGAGCTGCCCGAGATTCACAGAATTTACAGAAAACTTTAATTTTTTGTGATTTATATCGTTATCGGGATGATAGATGTCTTATATCGGGATATGAGATTTTGGTCATATCGCACAGCCCTAGGTCGCAATCACCCTATCGTGTAATTTACTGAGGTCAGATGGCCCAGGATGTGAGTGGGCGTTAAGGCATCTGGGAAGGGATCTCAGAACTGGATTATAGATGGCAGACAGTTGGTGTCATAAGCCACCACCTCTGTTCAAAGATGGTCGTTCGCAGTTGACATAGAAGGCTTCTTTCACTCCTAAAGAAAAGAAACCTTACAAGAGAAAAGTTCTTTACAATTAAATTAAACGTTTTTCTTTAAAGATGTGAGCACCACTAAACTGTTCTGTGTGCAGTGCAACCAGGACATATTCCAGTTCACAGTTACACCTTCCTTAAACAGATATCCTGTATTACACGCCCTGCAATAAACTTAGCCCTTGTTAAAGGCTTTAATGTAGAGTTTCTGTTTGGGCTTGGTGTAGAGAGATGTTTGTTATGCTGTTAAATTATGTTGCAAACGGCTGATGAATATCTAATGTCTTCTAATGTATGACAATCAGTGAGGACAGGCTAGGTAATAGACTCACCTTTCAAATGCAATTAAATTTGAGATCAAGCATTTTCAGGAAAATTTGAAATAGTATTCATAAAAAAAGAACTCAGGGATGTTTCTGGTTTGTGATTTATGAGCTGTTTAAATGACAGAAAAAAATTAGGCTAGTTAACTACCGTATTTCTCG
>NW_024582468.1:1753129-1773443 GCF_018398535.1 Haplochromis burtoni
AAAAAAATTTAAAAGCACAGAATATCGTAAATGGACAAAGTTAAATAATGGCAAAACGAACATTTTGTGTATTTTAGGAGCTTCATGAACCAGTAATTGCAGTTTTACATTATTAAAATAACTATAATAGGTTTAACCGACTTGTATTTCTGGCGGCAGTTAACAACGGCATCAATGTTTAACATCAAGTTGGCTAGTTGCACAAACTCCTGGCAAGTTCAGACATCTTGTATTGCTTTTTAACTTTAACGGTACAACTGGGTGTACAGTAGCTGTTTCGTCCCATTTGTTTCTTCATTGTTTGCCTAGTTTTCCAAATTTTCTAATGAACATATTCCATCTTGATTCTTTCTCTTTTCCAAACTGTAAATCCTGTCTGTAGGCAAACACTGCTCATCTATAATGGTTTAGTGTTCGCTTCACTTCTATTGATATGGGCCTTTTGATGTAGGACCTGCAAACTCATTAACTAGTCTAAGCTGTCCTACTAAAAGAGTTGGCATCTACTTCGAGCTTGGCTCCACATTTGTACAACGGCCAAATTTACCATGCTGGAATAGAAAATGTTGTAGACATTATGAGGATTCTTGAGATAATGGGCTCAGTTGTCTGTGAGATGGTTTGAGTGTACCTATCGTCAATCAGGCAGACCTCTAATTCCCTCCTGTCAGTGCGGTTTGTGTAATACGCTATCGATTGCACTTTGATGAGGGTCAGATTACCAACAGGCTCCCCGGTGGTAATGATGGAGGCTGGACATCCCAGAGAGGATAATGTCACAGAGTGTCCAGGAGTGGTCAGTATAGGAAAAACAACAATGCAAGGGTGCAGTATTTTATTAGCCAGTATCATCCCTGCTTTCTCTTCTGAGGTTTTTAAGTTGAGTATATTATTTGAACAAAAGATAAGATTTAAAATCTTACTCCCTCAAGGCCAACAGCTGTACATTGACATGAACCTTTTATCAAACTGTTTAAGTGTAGAGTGTCATTGCTCTGTGTTGTGTCCTTCTCTTATAGTCTCCTTTTTGCCTCTGTTCCCAGCTTTTTCACTTCCTCTACCCTCCTTCTCTCTCTCTGTTTTCTGTCTCTATTGCACCACCACCACCACACACACACACACACACACACACACACACACACACACACACACACACACACACACACACACACACACACACACATTTATATGTACGACTTTAGAGGAAACCTGCCTGCTCTTTTAGCCAGGCCTATTTCCAGTGGCTTCTGCACATTCCAGTCAGTGCCTTTCTGCCCTAGCGAGGCGGATGCCCTTAATAAAATGACAACAGTAATTTGCCTTTGTCATTCCGGTCCCAGCGCAGACTACATCGCAGCTCAAAAATACAGTGCTAGAGCAGGCGACCGAATGTGTGTGTCGGCTGGCTTCTAATTCCTTTTTTTTTTTCTATTTTCCAGAGAGCTGCCTTTTCCATTAAGCCTGAGGTGGCAGGTCTATTTAAAACCAGCCACGACCCCACCCCTTATTCGCACAGCGCTCCAAGTCTGGGAGAAATAAGAAATTAACATCAGGACTGGAAAGGGGAGGAATGGACATTTTGTTATTAGACTGTCCTTCAGTTTTATTCAAATTATTTCAGCCTTCCTACCTCCATCGTTTCTCCTCTCTTTGCCACCTTCTTTGACTCTTAACAGGTGACATAACTCATTCTACATCAAGCATGAGAGTGAAAGACAGGATCTGCTATTGCATACGGTGCCTGTTTAAAAGCTTCCTGATGGAACCGTATTAGAATGAGTGGTAATTGATGTAAAATATGACAGAGTGCTATTGGCTTCCTTGGCTAGGCAAAGAGCAGTGCAACGCGTAGGGAAGGGTCTCCAGTAATGTGACTGACTAATGAAGGATTACTCACTTACACACACACAGCTGATTTTATGAAAAATGAAATTTGTGTTGTCAGTCCCTCCAGCAGGCGCAGCCGGAAAAAGACTGTTAGTTGGAAATCATTATCAATAGCTATATTTTCAAACTCCATTATGCCAATCAGGGTCGGAATCTATTTAAGAGATTTAGTTCCATTTGGGCCGTAATTGATAAATAATCAGAATTTATCAATGTACTCAAGCCTATTTTCACTAATAATCAAGAAAAAGAGGCCCATTTACCACCTGACTTGGTCTAAATTAGGGATTGAATTGATGATCAATTAATGTCTAAAAAAGAACTAGTAGCTTCTGGGAGTGTGTGTGTGTGTGTGTGTGTGTGTGTGTGTGTGTTGTGTGTGTGTGTGTGTGTGTGTGTGTGTGTGTGTGGTGTGTGTGTTTGTGTGTGTGTGTGTGTGTGTGTGTGTGTGTGTCGAAGACAATAAAGGTGGATAAAGGAGCCAGATAATCATGTTGATAGGATGTGAGCTGGATGGCAGTATGCAGGTTACGCTGATTTCTGTGTGTTTTTCTGTGACATGCTAACACAAAAGACATGAGTGACATGATATAATGTCCTACTTTGCACATTTCAAAAGTGTATTGATAAAAGTAATATGTATGATGTAATATGATCTTTAGATGAATTCAGGGCAGAGACCTACTATTAATATTTTTTAAATAAAGAATGAAATCTAAATGTGTTTTCAGAGGCTTTCCTCTCTGCAGTAAAAATCAAAACACAAAAAGATCTGTAATTGTCCAAATTCGTCTGCCACAGGCTCGATTTTCCAAAGCCTTTGTTAGAAGATTGGAAATCCACTGGGATTACTCAATTTTAGAATTTTTAAAATTCTTTAGTTAGCTTTCCGTTTCTATTACCCATTTTCCCTATGTATGTAAAGGAGAGAGTTAAATCATTTTAAAAAGAACCAGCCAAATGTAATGAAGTAATGCAGTTTCATGCGTTCATATATCATCACTAGGTAGATTAGGCGAAATCATTTATTGCTATTAGATATGCAAAGGAAGTTGACTGACTTGTTGCTCTCATGTAAGCTGTATTGCTTTTTCTTCACATTGAAAATAAACCCTCCCGGCATTGAACAGCTTTTCCATTTATTCCATGCAGAATGCTGGAAGTTTCCAGACAGCTACATTTATGTGCGTATATAGATTAGAGATGAACAAAATATTTGATGATTACAAAAAAAATTCTGTGTTTGTTGGTCAGCCTTCTCAAAAATGACGATTTGCGATTTTTGCTCTTTGACTGAGAAGTGTGTATATATATTAATTTCTTTATTTTCAGTGCACAAGACAAATGTGAACTTGGGCTTTTGAATCCCTTCTTTGGCCATTATGGCAGAAAATTTAATTGAATCATTTAGTATTATTATTTTTTAAATCTAAATTCAGTTTAGTTTAACATTTGTATCAGTGTTATCCTGTATGTAAGTTTATGATGTTGCATTCTGTGTACTTGTCGTTAAATAAGAATCAGATCTCACTCACTAGTGACGCATTCATATATTGTAATATATGAAGTTAAATAATATAATTAGTGAATACTGTTGACTGCAAGATGCATAAGTTCAAGGTTTAAGTGCTGCAAAAACAATAAGAGGATACAAAATGAAATGCATGTTATACAATTGATATATTCTTCCATTTTAGAGCAGGCCAGACCGTGGACATCAACTGCCCCCTAAAGTTTTTTTTCTATAAAAGTTAACAAAAAACAATCAAATATATTACATTAAAATATATTGCTGGCAGCTCACTAACACTGGTGTACAGGCTAAAAAGCCCGATGTTTCTCTGATGGTTGTAAAGAAACCAAAAACAAAACAAATCTGACTGCAGATGAATGACAGTGTTGTGCTGTTTAATCTCAATTTTAAAGAGTTTAATAAACTCCGTTTTAACAAGTGAATAAAAATAATAAAACCTCATATACTCATATAAACACCATAGTTCTCATCCACATTATTTTCAGGCTTAGATCTGCTACTGCCAGTTATTAAAGAAAAAAACTGTTATCCGGTTTAAATTTAGTGTAAAGTGTTGCTCCTTTCCAGAAATAAAATGTCTTTCATGTAAATGCATCCTATTTTAGCCACTGTTAGAGCGCTGTGTAAATGATAAGTTGAATTTCAAAGCATTATTTAAGGCTGATCTCCACTTCAGAGCAGTGAGGAGAAGTGATGTGTTTGCTGCGTGTTATTGAGGTGTGTTTCTTGCCATCCTGTGGGAGATGATCTCACTGTGTCCTCCTCAGTCACAAGAGTGCTGGGGAGAATGAGGATAGATGGCCCTGTCTGTAAAAAGTGACCATCACAGTCTGCTTTTCTTGGTTCAGCCTATATTATCCGTCTGAGAGGCTGTGCGTTTACGTTTTATGTTTGATGGAACAACACTGTATGGCTGCCTTTAACCGTGTCTTTTCCGTCTTCTTGTTTCTGTGCAGGCTGGCCAAGGAGGAGATTGCGTACATAACTGAAGCGAAGCAGCAGGAAGAGAAGATCGAGCGCCTGAAAACAGAGGCGGCAGATGATTATGTCATCAAGAAACAGGTACATTTTGCTTCTTTGATGCTGTACAGCAATTATGTGTCTTAATTTGAAAGCCTTTGAATTATCCATTTATCACCACCTGTTCCTTCTGTTGATCTCAGCCAGTAAAGTGAGGGAGGGTTGTTGCTCTCGCATAGTTAGGGAGTGAATTGTGTCTTGATAATTCAAGTAGCCCTTCGTTCATGTAATGAGGTCAGTCCACAGTGATAATGAAGAATTAGGTTTTGAGAGGAGAATCATTAGTGATTTTGTAATTTGCTTGATTCAGATGTAATTATATCATGTTACTTTAAAAGAGTTTGATAATTACTGACACATGCTGGTAATTTAGTGTCCCTAACAGATCACTGGCCCATATCCTGCTCTCCATTCTCACTGTGCCTGCATCCCTCCATCATTTGTCTGTACACAGGTTGTGGAATTTTCTCACTCCAACATGTTTCTTATGTCTTTTAAAATATTCAATTCAAATAATATAATAATATTAACGTTAGCTAGCAAAATGGACAGTCGTGTGGGCAGTTTTTGAGTTTTTTTCTGCTGTACTTATGTATGACACAGACATGTATGGATATTAGGGCTGTTCGATATAACGATATATATCTGATGACGATATAAAAACGTCTATTGTTTCATTTTACGCTATCGTTTGTTTCGTGGTGTCTCAAAATAAACTGTTTACGGCAATATTTTTTCATCGTTTTGATGGTCACTGTAGTTTCTTAAAATTCTCTCTTTCTCTTATATTTAATATAACCACACTACAGACGGACAAGCGCCTGTTTTTATGCGTTGTCGTTAGCAACAACAACGGTAACACCATCGTGTGTCTGCTTGTTTATGTTCCACATAAACCTTTCACAATAAAGCTCAAGATCCTGTTGAGACTTTTCAAAAATAAACTGAATCACGTGAAAGAGCAGATTATTTATGGATGAGAAGTAAAAAAGAGAAGCCTTAGACTCAAACGTTAGAACAGGCTTTTCCTCGCAGCACGCCGTGTAATAAATACTCACAAAGAAAACGGCGGCCTTTACTTATGTCTAAAAATGTATAGTTTCATGCATCGGTTTAAACACTCGACTCCAGCTACATGACGCCCAGCTGGAAACACTTCATGCAAGACGAGCTGCCCGAGAGTCACAGAATTTACAGAAAATGTTAAATTTTTGTGATTTATATCGTTATCGGGATGATAGAATTCTTATATCGGGATATGAGATTTTGGTCATATCGCACAGCCCTAATGGATATTGTATCTTGTAATTCTAAACATTTTCATTATACCACTGTATATAATCAGATGGCAAACACTTGATGGTTTATAAACACCAAACATCAGAATGATATATACATAAATATATTAATGTGTCATCTTTGCAAGCTACATAGTCAAGGAACATAGAAACCAGTTTAGTTTTAAAGGTTTTGTCCTTGTGAAGCACTGCATCACTTTTAGCATTTTTGATATGGAAGCTGGAAGTCTGGTTCTCTTCCATGTGCACATTTACCCTTTCACCAGAGCAAGGTCCAAGGTCTGCTTCTTTGTTAGACTGGACCAATCCTCTGCTGATGAAAACAGTCTCTAGATATGGTGTCCAGAGCTTATAATGTCAAAGCCAGAAGAAAAATTTTCTTTTAAATTTGGCACATAAGCTCAACTTTGTCACATAGCACTGTGCCGTGAACCCAGTTGTTGTCCACCACCAGCTCTAATTGCCAAATTTGGCTTTTTACCATTTGCTTCTTCACAAAATAATATTGAAGTTAAAGTTAATGACACTACATCACTGTTTTAATCTAGTCGAGGAAATCTGGTGTGTCTTGCGGATGTGGAAGTGATCAGGGTGATCAGGTTTGCTGTTTTTTTTAAATAAATAAGCAGATGGAACTTTATGATTCCATGTGGTGTTGCAAGCACAGAGACATTTCAATTATGCCTCAAAATATATAAACAAATCATTACCCGCCGTGTACAGAAAATAAAAGGAAATGGCAAAATAATTTAAAATCGGAGCGTTGCGTTATGGGATCTTTATAGCCCTTATTTTGTAGGCTAGCGAGGGGGTTTATCAGCTTTAAATGTTAAAGGAATTTCTGAATTTGCCTTTAATGTGTGTTTAATACCTGGGGGAAACTAAATTCACAGCTTCTCTTGATGTCTTTGCTTCATTCCAGTATCACAACGATAAAGAAATAGTGTGAAAAAAGGTAAATAATACAAATATTTCAAGATCCTGTCAAGAGAGCCTGCTGCTCATATATAGACAAATATGAGTTTTGCCTATTACGGTATTTTATGGTCAGCTTACACAAGATTGTTGGAAGGACGTGGTTTTTCATATAACTGCCCTTTATTTGGGCCAGTGTTCGCTGATGCAGATCCAAACTTGATTCAGACGGGGAGGAACTGAACCACAGATATCACATCTGATTATGTTTACGGCTTCCATTAAAATTCAGTGTGTGTGTTGTTTTGTTTGTTCATTCATAGAGTGGCAGCTCAGGCTGAGCAGCAGGCTTGGTTGGTGTTAAATGGGGAGATTGGGAGGCCAGATGGATTATGGTTGGAGATGAGAGGTCTGAGGCAGGATGGATTACAGGTTTTTATTTTAATGGAATCAATACGCTGTAAGTGTCATCTTTATCCTGTGCTGATGGGATCATTCCACCAAACCGGGAGGGCACCGTGACTTTTCTCTGTTTCAGTACTCTTTTGCCTACTCTAACTTACCTTGTCACATCTAGATGGCAGCCAACTTGACAATTTGTCCACTATTTTTCGGTATGTCAGTTTAGGCACTTGGATGAACTTGTACGCCATCAGGCAGGCAGACTGTTAGTGTGCATAGCCGTGTAATGTACACATGTGCAACTGAGTCCATGTTTTGACTTTTTCCAGCTCGACACAGGCCTAGCTGAGGAAGCATCTGTCATGAGTGACTGTGTCTGACAGTGTTAGCCAGCTCTTCTCCGCTCTTTAGGGTGCCAGCTGGGGGAATTCCACATTAGCCGCGGCTGTGAAAGTACCCCAGGCTGCAACACAGTTACACTGCAGGCGTAGTAATACCTCTTTACGCCTGATCACAATGCTCTCGGCTCATTCATCCAGGTGTGGAGCCAGATCGAGGTGGTCCCCCGCTGCCCAACTCCCGGCCCGATCAATAACTCAATAACATTTTTCATACTGCCGGCTTGTTGAGAGATGTTAACCACAGCAGAGTGCATGAGGGACACCCTGCATGTCACTGCCAGGAGTAAAGCTACAGCACAATCCAGCCAGTGAATACACTTTGTCTAGCTGTTCGAATTAACGGTCAAAGCTTGGAAAATACATGTTCAGTAATGTGTTGACTTTTGTGAAGACCTGTAATAAAAGCTGGTAATAGGAGCAGTGGCAGGGGATTTCGGATTAATAAAGGTGGTGATGGCACTGATGCGGTCTCTGTGTGCTTTCAGATGGAGGTGTTGCAGGAGTCCAGAATGATGATCCCAGACTGTCACCGCCGGCTGGCCATAGCACACGCAGATCTGCTACAGCTGCTAGTAAGTACCACCATGAAGTGAACTAAATTTTCATAAAACAACAGGACACAAGCTATTGTGATAATTAATTCAGTTGGACTTCTAATATCTCATGGCCTCCCTGAAAAAGAATTTCATGCCATGCGTTTGTGGGTAGAAGAAAAAATGTTCAGCTTATTATACTTTAAAATTCCAGCATCAAGAAAAATGGTTAACCCCAGCATTCAAGTTTTATTTTTAATCTTTTTTTCTCTTTTGTAGGTATCACAATATCTAATAACTAATTATGTGTTTCTTAGTAAAGCTTCATTAAAAATGCAGATTTGTAATTATAATTGTATGAAAGACACACAACTCTCATACTCTTGCTTTCTAAACATAGTATGGTATTAGTACTAGCGAATACCTATCCTTTTTCACATCTGGTAGACATGATCAACACCTGGATCATGCTTCATCCTTCCTGTCAGGCTTCATTTCACTAAAATAGTTAATAATTAAAATATTAATAATCAAAATAATTAATAATAAAGAATGAAAAGGCCTAAGATCCCCATTTTAATGTGTTTGGATTTCAGTTTAATGCCAGATCTTTAAAAAGTTGTCTTTCCCAATGAGACCAGCATGTAACAGAAAAAAAAAAAACGATAATGGAAAAGACAACATCAGGTTATGGTTACTGGTGTGATAACAAGCTACATAGTTCCCTTAATGCTGTACCATAAATAAGCAAGGATGTAGTAGTAGTAGTAGTAGTAATAATGTTCCTGTTAAATTTACTGCCATGTCACAACAGGCAGGAATGCTTAGAGACCAGTTAACCACAGTTTGCTAGGAAAAAAAAAAGTTTTCCTTTACTGGTTGTGAGTGTTTACTGAAGGTTGCTCGCAGTCGCTCTGAAATTGGTTGCTAAGCCCCAGTCACACAGGGCCAGAGACTTTATTTTGAAGGTGAATGGTCATTTTTTAGTATGCATTATTCCTTTTTCAAGTTTTTACTACAGTTTAGTAGTTAGTTAGCAAGTATTTGCAGACACATCTGCATATTCCATTCAAATTACGCAGGACAGCAACAGACTGCTAGTGACAGAAGCAATCATAAGGAGTTTTTTAGTGCAGCACCTTGTGGCAACTGATTTCACCTACCGGCATCCAGCAACCAGTGAATCGGAGAATGCAAATTTGAATGCACACTTGTGACCAGGGGTTGCCAATTGGTCTCTAGCACTGTGTGGGTGAGGCTTAGCAGACACTAAAAGCCCTTTTCCACTAGTACCTACTCAGCTTGCCTTGACTTTACGCTGTTTCGGTCGTTTTCCATTACAATCATTACCAGCTAATGTGTGTAGGGTCCTTATAGCAATGCTGCCAAAAGTCCTGTGATGTCATTTGTATGCGACACAAACACCATAACAAAAGTGGACATCGAGGCGATTGTACACCTGCTGCTCAGTGTATGGCTTTTTGTCACACTTGGGGACCAGGATGTTGTTTTTTGTGCAGCCTTTTCCCTTGTTGCTGGGTTTCAAAAATGGTGGTTTTGATTTTTATGAAGACTCTCATGACTCAATAAGTGACGCCACTGACTAGCCAATTGGGGGAATGCTGTCTGTTGATGTCACGTTTTCGGATAGTCTCAGATCACTTGGAGCCCTGGCTAAGTGGGTACAAAAAAAAGTAACTGGTGTCAGGTACTCCCACCTAATGGTAGACCTTAAAATCCAAGTCGAGCCATGCCAAGCTGACTCAAGTACATACTAGTGGGAAAGGTCTACAATTGGCTACAGTTTCATGCCAGGACACTTGTGGCCACATAATTTAAAGTATATTGTGGTATCCTGGATATTCCAGTGTTGAGTCAGATGTTTTTCTTTAAATGTGTGTAGACTTAATGAACTGATCATTAGAATAAGCTCAAGCACCACACTTTGCACTTATATACAGATATATATACAGTATATATACAGCCACAGAGCATGCCAAACCCTCCAGGACTTAAGCTGATATGGTGAGAGGCAAACATCAGCATGGATGTCTCAGGGTCATCGAAATTAATGCAGAGCAACAGTCAGAGAGCTGGAGGTGTGAGTCACTCACATGGGAGCTGAATGCTGGGCAGGGGGAGCTAACCTGAAATTAGCAACCTGTCCCCTTCCCTGTTACTCATCCTCCCTTCTTTCTTCCCTTCAGACAGGCATACGCATATGCACATGCTCATCACAGGTCATTAGGAAGTGCTGTCACTGTGGTGACTACCAGAGGAATGCAAACACACTTCAGTGTCAGGTTTTACCTCATATCAACCCTTCCTGGATGAATTTGGTTCCTACCATTATGATACAGTTTGAAATATTTCCTCAAGAATGCTTTTATATGAAGACAACAAACCTGTTTGTCTAGTGAAGACAGTTGTAACTCCTTCTTTGGAAGTATAGTAGATGGCACTAAAACAAAACCTATATGTGTGTTTGTGTGTTTTCAGGAAACAGAAGAGGAATTGGCTGAATCAGAGGAGTACAAAGAGGCTAGAAGCATATTGGACTCAGTGAAGCTTGAAGGATGATTTCTGATGCATTTCTGTTCTCACTGTGAGATTCACTTGCTTAAATGTCCATTCCTTTCGTCAGGCCTTGTTTGGAACCGTGGAGGCCAACTGAATCCATTCAAAGTCTCTTTTCTTGATGTAATTCTTTTCTTTACTGCTAACGTGCCACCACATTTTGATCACGTTTCTCCTGTGTGAAAAAAATAAAATAATTCCACAATAATAATATAAAACCTTCAGTTTATTATAGTAGATTAGTGTAGTGTTTTCTTTAAGTGTTGTTTGACCCTTTTATGCACTGTTTACACATTGAAACTGGGAGAAACACATGAAAGTTTAATGTTGATCTCATAGATTAATGAGATTAATGGCATTAACAGTGCTGTTATTCCTGTTAGCAGCAGTGAAATGGACTGTGTCTTGATACCTACAATAAAGGCAAGAGCTCTTTTGGTAACCCTGTCAGTCATATGACAAATGTTAGTGTGAGCCATGAATGACAAAACAGGCCTGTAATGTCGCCTCTGCAGTTACATCTATTACCCAGATGGCCTAAAATAATGACACCTTACATTAAGGCTGAGGGAGTCCTTCCTAAATAGTCATACTAATAAATGAACTCAATTGCCAGACAAATTAAGGTTACATTTGACTTGATCCTTATTTTACAGATTTCGATAATTATCGGGATCACCCCAAAGTCTCATTACCGCCCTAATGAGGCGCTGCTACTCCGTGACATCTACCCCGCTCCATCTCGTTAAGGAAATCGCTCTTCAATGCTGATTATTTTATTTGGAGGTATAATTATATTTCTTTCGGATAAATCACGGGCCTAATCGAGTCCGTGCAGAGGGCAGCGGCGCTAATTGAGGCATGAGATGCGGCGGCGGGGCGCTGCACCTGCGGGTTTGTGTGACCGGAGGACCCACGCAGGCTGCTGCTGACAGCTCGGAACGTGTCGTGGCCGGATGAGAAAGTAACGTGGAGAAAACACTGACCCGAAATCCTGTGTTCAAGTGGACGGAAATACTCGCGTAGACTGCTTATAAAAATAAAAGCACTAATCAGACGTATTAAAGCTAATAGTGGCATGGCAGACGGTGGGCTGATGTAGCTTTTTCCTGGTTAATCCGTTGCAATGCATTTTAATTTGCGTGCTTTGTAAACATGTTGCTCTGTAGTAATACATTTTTCAGACTGAGTACAAAGTGGACTACACATTTGCTTCTGAGATGCACGGGAACCCTGCGTCGCTGCTTTTTACAGCTGTCACCTAGAAGTTTCATTTCGCGCCTTCCAGAGTCACGTGACTTATCAGGAAATCCAATTAAGTCTTCAGAAATGACTCCTTAATGAGCTAATTGTTATAACTTCGGAGCATGCTCGATAGCCATTTCCAACCTGAAAAAGGTTCCTTTTTATTCACCTGTTCTTTATTTGAAGTATCTACACTTAATTGTGGCATATTTTTTATTTTCCCCTATACTGTAGACAGTAGCCTTTATTTGCAAACTGTGGATTACTGTTAATAAAGTGGGTAGAGCCATACATATTCAAATTTCTATGCATACAGTGATTTTACATTTAAGGAAATGTTTTAAAGTAGGATATTATGTAACAGGCTACATGGTTTTACGCACAGCCCCCATCAGTCATTTCGGTCGACACGTTGTTTTCGTCATATTCTGCTCCTGAAACTTTGTCTGTGTCAAACTTCTTCTTTTTTTTCCTTTTTTTCATTTCTTTTCTCTCTTTTTTTTTGCCTGACGCAGAGCGGAGAGCTGTAGGTTGCAGCCGAGTTGCAGCATCAGCTGCAGCCGTTTCTCAGCTCCCTCGCCTCTGTATAACTTATTACTCCAAATACCCCAGACAGCCACCAAATCAGCTGCGTGAAACAAGAATCTCATTTGTTAAACCGGGAGCTCGTGCAGATGGAAGATCAATTGTTTTGCTCCTCAGAAATCTCGAACTGAGTGAATCCAGACTGCAAAGGCAAAGCAGGGAGAGCGAAAGAGAGAGAGAGAGAAGTTGCAAACAGTGGCCTGGGCCATGGTTTGGAGAGCCTGCACTGTGAACCAGAAGGTCACGGGTTCAAGTCTGGCCTGTTATCAAAAGTGCGTCCACCAGCAGCAATAACACATGGGTTTGACTACACCACATCGAGCAGTGTTACATTTTTATTTTCAGATATTTTTTTTTACTCTCAGTTTTATTAAAAGTCAGTTCTCATCTCCACAATGCGTGAAAATGTCTACTTTCCACTCAGATGCGCCGCATTAACTTTCGCGGGGGCGGGGGGATTTGTTTGTTTGTCTATTTTTATTTATATGACGGAAAAGATTGATTCGAGCATGTTAGGAGAATTTACAGGAGGATAAACGCAGTAATAGCTGTGCCTAGGTCATTTGCTTACCCTAATTAGCCAACAGCAGCAACACACACACATAAAATCTATTCACGCTGTAAGGTGAAAGGTTGCATTTAATGAAATACACTGTTATATAAAAGTAGACACTAACAGTAATAATATTAAGAAGGAATTAAAGATGTATGTCTGAGTCTCCATTGCACTGAAAACATGAAATATTTTTGATTTCATATTCTCGGTAATGGCTAAATCATTATATACAATCTAAAACAATTAAACCAGTTAAATAAACATGGGGGCCAATATTCCCAGCACTGATATTTAATAATAAATACATTAAAATAAACTTTGCATCCATAAAATAACTATCTCCTCTCCTTTATCTTTGTGCATAAAATTTTTAGGATTGGTTTTTTTTCCCCTTTTCGTTTTGTATCTCAGGCCCACATTCAGCACAAATATCTCACGCTGCTTGACATGTCATCATCACCTCTCACGTTGTGTCGACCTGCCGCAACGAGAGGAGTCATTCGCTCGTGTTTGTACAGCTATAAAAGCGTGCAGCTCTGGACAAGTCGTAAAACGAAGCGCACGATCCATCATCGGGGAATGTGAGGATTTGAAATGATCCTCACAGCTTTGGGGGCGTCAGGAAAACTTCCTCAAACACGATGCCAGAAGAAGAATATATTTCACTTCTGCATTCGAGTATTAATGCGATCAGTAATGACATAGACCCTTTTTGGTTTGTAAAATTTGGATTTAAAACGGTTAGCTCCGGCTTAAAAAAAATCTTCACAGCTACCTCAAGTCCGGCTTTCAAATGGAGCCTTGGAGAGAAAAAAAATAGAGACGAGAAATATCTCCAAGTCCCCCCCCCCCCCCCCTTTTGTTAAAAAATCTCCTCCACATCCCAAACAGACCCCCGAGCACGACTCCTCTCCGTCCGTCCATCCACCCATCCCTCCCAGTGTGTCACTTGTGCCACCAGATTGCATGCAAATAAAAGCTGCGCGGAGGCAACTGAAGCCCGGACGGACGAAGAAAAGAGACCCAATCGAGCCCCGGGTTCACGCTCGGACGCCTCCTTTGTGTCTCTATTTTTCCCCCCAGCACACAATAAATAAACCGGTTCTCTCAAAACGTTCCGACATCTGTCTTAAGTTTTTTTTCTTTTTAAATATATAATGTAGCAGACTGTTGTGTGCATGTGTGTGTAGGCTAGCAAAATAAAAATAAAAAAGCAGGCGTGCTAATTGAGTCTAATGGTGGTTTACTGACAAAGAGAGTTTTCAGTTAATTTTTAAAAGCTTTTTCTTGTTTCTTCAACATAATTTAGACAGATGATTTTTAAAAAAACAACTGATGCCTCCCCCCATCCCCACCTGAAACTGTTGGAAACATGATTACGTGGTTGCCCGTGTTGTCAGACTATCTGTTCAGGTGTCAGACTTTCGGGTATATTAGGCTGACTGTGTCCCTTTATCAAAGGCGAGCATCCTCACTTTACTGTTCGCTGAATTAATTTGCTCACACATCATTTACACCGAGTCCCTCCCTGCCTGACAGTTGGAACTATACAGGAGATCACATCCACTTTATACTGCTTTTATTTCAAAGTGCTCAGATATGACGAATCTTATATAAACCTGCTGGCCTTGAACATTAGCCTGGTCACAAATAAAGTTAGTTGATTCCAGTAACGGGAAATAAAAAAAAGAAAAAAAAAGTCTGACCTCCAAGAGGTATTTAATGTCGTAAATAGGTGGATGATATCGTCAAGCTGACTAAAAAGAAAAAAAAATGAACAAGAAGAAGCAGTATTAAAAGATGCAGACTCGTAGCTGTCATGTGGTATCTCTTTATGTGGTTCTTCCTAATACGAGTAATAATAATTCGTGTCCGAGTGGCTTGCTGTAAAAGCACACGCAGAGCAGCGTGCGCAATTAAACAAATATTGTGGTGATCCAACATTTCTTGAGCGGGTCGAAGCTTTCGCTCAGATATTAAATCAGGTTATTTTATTGGATGTAATTTGGGGGGAGAAATCAAAGCCAATTACAGGAATGAGGAGGAATGAACTTGTGGATGGAGAGGATGGAGAAGGAGGAGGAGGAGCAGGTGGAGTGGGTGCTCGGGTCTCGGGCTAAAGCTGACATACCTCAGGCTTCAACTCTGATTGGTCCTCGTTTGGAGAAGCTCATGGGTTCATTCCGTTGTTAAGCGCCTCCCCATTTCGCTAAACTACATTATAATGCAACGAACCTCCCTTTTAACCACAAACCGAATTTGCTTTCATTTAGGCTATATATTTTTCTTAAATAGGTTAAAGTCATAGAGATTTTTTTCTTTTTTTCGTTTCCTTTTTTTTTTTTTTGGGAATAGCATTTCGCCCTGGAGCGGTGCGCAATGCTATCTCATGCCGACCTCCTGGATGCTCGCCTCGGTGAGTTAACATCACCAAACTCCGGTCTTCAACTCTACTGTAAGCTGGAGGAACTTCTAATCTTAAATCAAGCTCAGAAATTGTCAATTTGCTTCTTATGTGATCTTAATGGGGCTGAAGTGAGCTAAACTCGCTTAATTCATTGGAAAAGTAATTATTATTATTATATTACTGCGTAATTTGATTTAACAATTTTCCAAGATACCAGTGTGATCAAATTGAATGAAGAGTATTTAAGGAGCAGATTGCAATGTGCATGCTGTCTCTTGAAAATAGCTGCAGTGGCTGTTTCTGTTCTTTCTTTTCTTTTCTTTTTTTAAATGTCTGTATTTGTGTTGAGGCGTTTAAAGCATGCACAACAACTGCTTCATCCTCTACTGCAGCCTAAACAATGCTTCAGCGGCTCCTAAATTCGCCTTTTCGCATGTAAGGCATGCTTGTTGTGTGCACTTGAATATGTCACTGCATTTGCCTAACATGTCCCTTTTCCTTCCTGTATAGACCAAGTGTTTAATGTGCAGCTCTCACCTGCTGCGGTTGTCTGTGCAGGGATGAAGGATGCCGCGGAGCTCCTGGGCCACAGGGAGGCTTTGAAATGCAGGCTCGGCGGTGGGGGACCTGACCCGGGACACTCCGGGGAGCTCGGCCCGGGCCCGGACGGCGTGGAAGGGACTACGATGCTCCCGGGTGACGATATCACCAGCGGCGGGGGATCCAACCCGGTGCAGGTGAACAGCAAAGAGCAGGACAAACAACAGCAGCAACAGCAGCAGAACAACAACAGCAACAACAACCCCAACCAGTCTGGAGGGCAGCAGCCCCAGAAACAGAAGCGACACCGGACCCGCTTCACGCCGGCGCAGCTCAACGAGCTGGAGAGGAGCTTCGCCAAAACACACTACCCTGACATCTTCATGCGGGAGGAACTGGCTCTGAGGATCGGCCTGACGGAGTCCAGAGTGCAGGTGGGAGGCGGCTGGGAGTGTGATGTTGATAAGAAATAAAAATGAAGAAAATGAACTTTTGAAAGCCCAGATTTGAAACATACAGGCGTTTAAAATAAAATCTCCCGGAGTACCGAAAATGCAACAAAAATAATACCTGCACATTAAAGTGATTAAATATTGAACTATTAAAAAAAAGCCCAAATGCTTTCATTTGGTGCTCAATAGTTACTGCAACATAACACAATTAAGTTACTCTGCAGACGCTACAACGGCTCTTTAGAGGAAGCTTACCGAAACACTTTATTATGATGCAAAACAAAAACAAAAAAAAACAAACAAAAAAACCTGTCAGGGTTAAGATTTTAGATTCTTTTGTTTAATTTACTCTTTTATTTTTTCTCACAAAAACCAAATTCTAAGCTAGAGGAATGTGTTATATCAATTTGTGCAAATAATCAAGCTTATTGCTTGGTTGACATATCAAAAATATTGCCTAAGAAGGAATGCAAAAAACAAGTTTTAGTATTTCACAGAATTGTAGTCACTGTAAAAAATAAAATAAAATAAACGACGTTTTATGGCATCCGCCTATTATTAATATTATTAGGTTTTTATAGTTTAATTATTTTTAATGTTAATGTGTCTGACACACACTGCGGTTTATCTTCGCATTGAACATAACGAGTGCAGGTGTTATTAAAAAAGCTTGATACTAACATGCCATCCTTTCGTTATAAAAAAAAGGTGCATTAATTGGGTTGTTTGTAGTATTTTATTTGATTTTATTCAAACTTTATAAAATATCACTTTTCTTTTAAAAACCGAGGTTGCTTTATTTTAGTGTTTACTTATTAAAATGGCCCAAATTCCAGTGTCTGCCGCATGTAATCCATCTACAGGGAACCAAATGCTGACGGCAGCTTTATTATACTCGATTAATCGCCTCGTATCAACCTTTTAACAGTCCTGAACTAACAGTGATGGTCAGTCTACAACTTCATCAGACTGCATTTCATTCTCGCTGTAATGCTGCCACTTCAGTGGCTCACTCTTGCGCCTTATTGGATGAGAACGGCAATTGCGCTTGGATCGCTCGCATGTGAAATAATACCCCATAATAATCATTACTATTATTGCAAGAGTCCATTCAGTCCCTCCGCCATTTACATAAAATCAAAATTAGCGAAATGACGCTCATCTGCTATTATGACAGCGCTGAAAATAAGAAGCAAGATCCAGATTCGATTTAGCGATGGGCCTGTCACCGCTGTCTGGGTCTTAATGCCGGACGCGCTGAAGATGCACCCTGTCTCATTTTTATTTCTGTTTTTTAAGGGGGGATGAGAAATTGCGTTTTCTTTCCTTTGAAGTGTAATGCATTTCAGGCCGGATTTCACGGCTGGGTTACTCCGGGGAAAGAGAGTACGATTGTCCCGTTCTTATTACTGCGCCCCACTTTCTCAACCAAATCTTCACATTAATCATAGACGCCCGCTTACAGCCAGACCCACAGAAGCACGGGGACTCCGGGACTAACAGAGCAAACCACCGCTCTACAGCAGCAATAACATTGCCTTTTTTATCCCAGGCCGGATGTAGCACAGGAATCTGAAAAAATGTGGCTCAAACTATACGACGACTGCTACTACTACTGCTACAAATAATAATAATAATAATAATAATAATAATAATAATAATAATAATAATAATAATAATAATAATAATAATAATAATAAATAGCCCACAAAATAACTTTAAAGTAGAAAATATTTAACATAAAAATCTGGTTGAACCTTAAAAAATAAATAGCTCTCTCTCTCTCTTTCTTAAAAAAAAATAAAAAATAAAAAATAAAAATCGGCACCACGATGTCAACGGCAATGAATAATTAAAATAATATAAAAATAAAACCTAGTACTCTTTAGTGTCATTTCAACATTAATGTGAATGTTCACTCATTACTGCAAACAGCTGTTATTTGAGAATTTAACCAAAATTCATAAATCTGTGTATTTCTGCTGTGATTTATTGCTGGTGCTTTTCCATGATCACACATTGATTTCATGACCTTTTTTAAAAAAATATATATATATATATATATATATTATTATTATTGGTGCTCCCAGCGTTGGTAACGTGACCTGTCACTAAAGTCACTGACTCAGCTCCCACTGACTCCTCCCGTCTTTGTCTGCAGGTCTGGTTCCAGAACCGACGGGCTAAGTGGAAGAAGCGCAAGAAGACCACCAACGTGTTCCGGGCTCCGGGGACTCTGCTGCCGACGCACCACGGTTTGCCTCAGTTCCCATCCGCAGCTGCGGCAGCAGCGGCTATGGGCGACAGCCTCTGCTCCTTCCACGCCAACGACACCCGCTGGGCCACGGCAGGTATGCCTGGCGTGTCTCAGCTGCAGCTCCCGCCCGCTCTTGGCCGCCAGCAGGCCATGGCGCAGTCCCTGTCTCAGTGCAGCCTTGGAGCCGGACCACCGCCCAACTCCATGGGTCTATCCAACATGTCGTCGAACGGCTCCGGGCTGCAGTCGCACCTCTACCAGCCCACTTTCCCCGGAATGGTCCCCGCGTCTCTATCCGGCCCGACGAACGTGACCGGGTCGCCTCAGCTGTGTAGCTCCCCGGACAGTGACGTCTGGAGAGGGACAAGCATCGCCTCTCTGCGCCGCAAAGCGCTGGAGCACACAGTATCCATGAGCTTCACCTAGTGACGACGGTCAGCGCTACGAGCTTTTCTTTCACCAACTACAGAGATCTTGTGCATTTTGTTCTTACCCACCCAGTCCACCCAAAGAGGCACAGTGGGACAAATACACCCGGGATATTTGTTCAGATAACATTTTTTCTTCTTCTTCTACCCAGTTCACGAGAAAGAGGGGGAGAACTGACATTATTCATTGGGCCCTTTGGCCTTTATTAACCATAGGACTGGTTCTGTTTTAGGCTATAATTTATTATTTCGCATGTAGCCTCGATCAGCTATTTATTTCTCTATTTAAACGAACCGATGCGTGAGTTCGGTATTTATTCACTTATTTATTTATTTATTGGGCACATCCAGCCCTGGCCATGATTGCCGCGGGGCACTCGGTTATATTTGCTCGGTGACTGAAGGTTTTTGAAGACAAATTCTGTGGATACTTTTAACTACAAAAACTAGATCACAGATTCAATCTCCCCCTTCCCCCCCCCTCCTGCTGCACAGCATGCAACTCTATAAGACCAAAGGGATGCACACTGGCCACGCAAAAGCCACACACCTGGAGATTTAAAAGAAGGAAAACATGGATGATTCACCAGGAGGGAGACTGATTTGACAGGAACGGGGGTAAAAAAATAAAATAAATTAAAGACTTGACTGCATGTGCTGTCCAAAGCAAAAATAAAAAGGGGGGAAATACTCTGAATTAAGACATTGAAAGTGACTTAACTATAATCTGTTATATAGGATGTTTTGTGTAGCGGAAGCACTCTTGTTCCCATTTGGTCAGTTTGTGATAACTTATGTTTCCAAAATTATGTCTGTGCTTATTCTCAGCTATGACTTTCTTAAATGTTTGAACCGTTTTGTTTCATGGACATGTTTATATCAATTCAGTGTAAATGATCAAATAAAAACCATTTTCAATTATGCCACAACACGAATCAACCCTCGTTTCTTTACAAGCTCAGTCCAAAAGGTATTTAGATTTTAAATGATTGTAGTGATGAATCTGAAATTTTTGTTTAGCGTTAACTGTATCAAATTCTCTATCTGGTATAAACTTATTTAAGTAAAAAAAAAAAAAGAGGCAGCAATGAACATTGAAGTTAGGCTTAAGTAGCAAATAATTATTCTACAGAAAAGTAAGTTTGCGTTATTTGTGATGCTGTTAACTTCTTTGCCTTACATCTATCTATCTATCTATCTATCTATCTATCTATCTATCTATCTATCTATCTATCTATCTATCTATCTATCTATCTATCTATCTATCTATCTATCTA
>NW_024582468.1:1773463-1832064 GCF_018398535.1 Haplochromis burtoni
CTATCTATCTATCTATCTATCTATCTATCTATCTATCTATCTATCTATCTATCTATCTATCTATCTATCTATCTATCTATCTATCTATCTATAGATAGATATATAGATATATATCTATATGAGCACTTCCACACTGAATGCTCAAAATCCAGAATCCACATTAGTAATGTAGGAGAGATCAAGCGTGTCAAACTCAATCTCAGTAAAGACCAAACTGACAAATTAGAGTCAAAGGTGTGTTTCTTCATTTTGTTATTTTTGTTATACAAATAGCACAAATAATGACCTCCAAAGCCCCAAACGTTATGGCTGCATCACAGAATGGCATTTACAAGCAACATGTAAGCATTTAATAAAATGTTTATGATACATTATGAATAATAAAGACAATTTTATTGGTGTACAGTATTTATCATCAATATAACATTTTCACATATTTTTATATGACTGCATTTTATTGACTAATCTCTCATTCTGCTTCTATGCCAGCCTCCAAATGTGAGTGCTTTAATACACTAATAAGCACTTCTGTCTGTTTCCAGCTAAATTATAGATTTAGTTGTAAGCAGACAGAATTAAATTACAGACTAAATTCAATTATATTTATTAGGTAAATTGATAATACTTATAAAACAGGCTTTATAAAGTAATACCCATCATTTATCTCACCTGGAACATCAATTAGACAAGGTTTATAAATCTCACGGACTCTTTCCAACTTGCTCCAGTGACCTAAATGTGACAACAGACCTGATGGCACTTTCTAAAAGGTCTGCTTTCTGTAATAAAAGAATAAAACAGTGAGAAACAGGCTGAACTTGAATGCAGCATTTGTGCAACCAGCTGTGAGATCCTGCTTTTTGTATGGAGTCTATGCCGCACACATTTCAGTGCACTTCACAGTGTTGTATTAATTCATTACCGAATTCTACTTTTTAGGCCTGATCTAAGGCAGCTGGTTTTTTGTTGTCTTAAAATTTCTATCAGGAAGCAAATACACAGTGATAAGTTCAGGAATTTTGAAAACAAAACAAAGCGCTAGCTTAATTTAAAGCATCAGTTAGCAATGGCCTTTGAAATCCCTTAAACTACATATATACAGATATTTATATGTTCCAGTGTTTAGTTTCTCTGATTGTATTCCAGTGTGGAAACGGGATACGAAGCTGCCACTGAGGTGCAGCACAAAATGTGTGTTGGAGTGTTTGTGCTCCACACAGCAAGTGCATCATTTTACTTTACGTTGTTAGGAATAACACATCATGTTTAAGTTTATTTATAATCAGTAAATAATGCACTGCCTCTGCAAGAAAAGGCTATGGTCAGAAAAAATTTAAATAAAATAAAAGTCATTTTGCCCACAGTTGGCAATTGAAGTCTTGGTTGGCTTTAGAGCTTCTCCTGTGCAGCACCTGTTTGTGTAACAGTCAAGTTTAGGGAAAGCCTTTTTATTAATTTTATGTTAAAGCCTTTTATTAATATAGTTCCTTTGTAAACCATCCATCCATCTTGTGCTCACTCAGTTCAGATTTGTAGGCGGTTTGAATCTACCTGTGATGAGGTAGACACTGGACAGGTCACAAATTTTTACAGGGCTAACACAGAGAGACAGATAACCATCCACACTCCCATTCACACCTATGGCCAACTCAGAATCACCACTTCTTCACCATGTTGCTAGATGTAGGAGGAAGCTAATGTCCTCAGACTGAGCCCACGCAGTTACAGCAAGAATAACGCAATCTCCAAACAGAGAGCCCCAACCAGCAGGCAGATTTGAATCCAGGACATTCCCAGAGTGAGGCGAGAGTCCTAACCATCACACCTCTATTCCACTTCTGAAATGTAATCTTCAAATGGAACATAGACATTAAAGGTGGACCTTTGAGTTGCAGTTCAGATTTTAATCAAGGGAACCTTAGTGACACAATGTTTGCTGATGAAGCTGCAAATCTCCAAACAAAGTGAGTGGAAAGTGCAGTGGAAAAGGCCCTTTAAGCACTCTAATGAGAGAATTAATCAATTACATTTAGAGTTCCCATGATTATAAAAAACTAGAGCAGTAACAGTAGATATCTCAAATGTGAGTGCTTGCCAGTGAGTATCTGATACAACTGTACTTTTAGATTAGACAAGCATTTTGGTCAGCATTTTGGCAACAGAGATTTCCAAGGTATCCATTCACCTCTAAACGAGGAGTATGGATGCACTCATGTCTGAAGTGCAAGCTGCTCTTACACTTTTGTTTTCATTACTGTGTTAGAGATACATTTATATTATATTGAAAACACCACAATATTTTCTCTATTGTGAAATCCAAGCTAAGTAATTCCTCTTCCCCGACATCATATTGGCAAGTCCCTAACCCATATTCTGGAGAAAGGCAAAATGATTATGTGAACAGATTTCTGTGTATGTCAGTCAGAACCTCCCTGAAAGCCAAGATTTTGGAAAAAAAATATAATAATAATTTAAAAAAACATACAGAGGACTTTTTGTACATGGATTTAGGATTTATGGAAAATGGCCCTGCCAGTCTTCCGGATGTGTTATGCTAAATGTATTCTTTAACACTTTTATTTTATTTTACACAAGTCTGGATTCAAGTGTTCCTATACTTTTATAATCATACAGAAAGTTCATTCACCTACATGAAGAAAAAGTGTTAGCTATATTACATCCAATTACTGTTAATCACAGGCTAACTTTAGACAGCATGCTGTAATGAATATATCCAGTTTTACACCATTCTCCTTTAGACAACTGAATACTTATGCCACCCCCGTGAAACAAACTCTCATCACCTAGAAATATAACACAGAACATAGCAGGTTATCATCTAAAGGATATCACAATACAGTGAGGCCTGCTGGGATGATTGACCCGTGTGTGTGTTTGATTGTATAATCATCAATGACTAAACCTCTACTTGCTTTATTGTGTATCAATTTTCACAGAAATGTTCTGACTTACTTCTTCTATTTGTAGAATACTACTACTTAATTAGCCAGCAGGTACTGTTCTATAAATTATTGTGAATCTTTTTATTTTGATGTAATTCCATGTCATAGACTTTGGCTTTCATTCGTGAGCCCCTCAGGATAAAGATTTTTGCAGTCTAGCAACAGATGTGAAATAATATTACATAAATGTAATAATTTGTTTCACTATCAGCCAGGTTAATTAGTTTGTGGAAATGGGTAACCTGTTTCTCATTGGGTAATTTGTCACACACTGACGCGGTAGCCAATCAGTGACCCTGCTGTTGGTGGGATCATTTCTCCCAGAATGCTGTGCAGCGAGGGTGTCGCAGAAAATGCGAGCGCGAGCCAATGTTTACCTCCTATTTATTCCACACAAATAAATGAAATCAGTCAATAAACCATCCAAGGGTGAATATGGCTCTCTCTATCCTGGATTATGAATGAGAGCTCATTAATTTTCTTGCGTGTGTGTGTGTATGTGTGTGTGTGTGTGAGAGAGAGTTTAACAGTTTAAATGTGTGTGTTTGCATGCATTTTCAGGTGTGCACGTGTGGTTATTTTCTTTCTGCACATATGTTTATGATGTGCACAAGAAGGATGTCAGAGGGACATTATGCACAAATACTAAAGAGCAATTAGAAATCAGAATGGTAACACACAAATATTCACACGTTTGTAATTATGTTTACAAAACAACAGCAGTAGACTGACATTTCAGTAATTCTGATATGATGATTAGCGGATCAATACAATACTCATACAAACTTGTCCACTGACAACAATGAAAACAGAGGGAAAGTGCTAACCTCTGAAGCTAGAAATCGGCCTATCAGTACCAATAAAGCTTAATAAATAGGTTTAATGTCTCTGTTTTTAATACTTCTTGGAATCTTTGTCAAAGCCACTCGGCCTAGTCATGAAACACAGAATAACTTCAAGTAGAAAATAAAATAAGGTACAAATATTAAACTTCAGATGTGCACAAAAGTTCTTTTTTCATGCTATCTACACTAAGTTAATCTAAGTTAAACAGTATGTATGAGAGGTGTATCCATAATACACACAGATGCTAATGAGGTCAGAAAAATGATTGGCCTGACTGAAAAAAGCAGGTTCAGCTCCTCCCTCTTTATGTAAGCAATCTTACTGACAATAAGATGAAATTAGTCTGCTATCAGTCTGCCATTGGTTTGCTACTGAATGGGGTCAAGTCCTCTGATGCAAAGAGACCTGTCACAGATGTGTTGCATTCATCAGTGCAGACTGACTGTTTAAGGAATCTGTCTATATTTATTTATTAGACAGCAATTATTTGCAAACCATCGCCAATATCTTTGAGAGTGATTGCAATCAGTCTGATTCCCATTGGTGCTGTCTGGAGACTGGTTACCTTGCGCCAGGTGATTTATGAAATCATCCAGAAACAAGCAGTTTTTACTATATTGTGACTGAGCGACACTGACTATCTTCTTCTCCCTTGTATTGATCTCTCCTCGGCTAATTGCATCCACTGAGGTTGACCTGTTCACCATGCTTGCAGTGCTGGTGTCTTTTGGGGGCATTTTTAATAGAATTATGAAAGGCTCCAGCCTTTCACCCAAATATGATTGTATCTATCAATGCGATCATATCAAACCAGACTTTATTTAACATGAGCATAATAAGTGCTCTTTGAAGTTTACATTGCTTAGTTATAGTCTAATATAGATATCAAGCTGACACTATCTACCATTAAAACCAATTGACCAATACTTAAATAGCAGTGTAAAAATTATATTAAAATTATATTGCAATATATCTCATAAAACAAGCTACAGAGAAAAAAGAAATTTATGTCTGAAGTCAGTTCAGGCCACACGTCCCAAAAATCTTATCCTCTTAGTTTTAAGGGGTACGGATACATTGGTGGCTTCAGATCCATGCTATGAATCCAAATTCATGGGAGCTTTAATGTTATTTGACAGGCAGTTCTCGTAGTGTCTCGGTGATCGTTATTCCAGATGGTGGCAAGAAAATTCCATTTGAAGGTTTTATTAATTTTCGTTAAAATGGGGAGGTTCGCTGATGCTGTCTTTGCTCACTCGCTGACGAGGCTGACTGACATCTCGCTGCTCCCTCCATTTGTCTTTGTTTGAAAAGGTCTTAATTGTATTACATGCAAATGAAGAGATTTGATTTTTGCCCATTATCTATTCATAAGAGAAAATGAACAGAACATTAGAGGGTCACCAAATGAGGGAGGGGGGAGGAGGAGGGACGAGAGACTGAGACAGTGATGATCAGTTAGGCAGAGAGGAAGATAAAACAGAATAAAGGAGAACTGGCAGCTTTATATTGTATTGGTGTAATATCTCCCAAGTTTTGGTGCTGTGTAAAAATAATCTTTCCACCCTCATGTGTAATCTGTACGTATGTAATACTGCAGGTCAAGGCTGATAATTAACCCATGATGACTGAAACACAGCAATTAGAGTCATGCTCATGTGACAAATCACAATGACAGACGCTTAAATGCATTCCTCCGTCCTGGTCAGCCCCAGACCACCATTACCTGCAATGTAGATTAAAGTCAAGTGCACATCCTGTTTCTGTTTAAATTAGGCGCAAGAGGAACCCACGAATTTAAAGGATCAGCACAGGATAACGAAGAAAGGACAATTTTGATGTCGAGAGAAAGCTCAAGATGCTGCTGACAGTTACTTCTGTGGGTTTTTAATCATGACAGCAGAAACACAAATAGACACAGACGTCTCAAACAGCTCCAAAGGTTACTTGTAATATGGAGAAATGTTAACAGTTACAAATAATTATGTGTTTCTAAGGTTTGACTGTGATTAGCTTATTTAATAAACCTAAACCTGTTAGCTAGAGCTATTTTGCTAACTTTCTTGCTATGAGCCTGAACACATCTTACACAAAGGCCTAAATTGCTACTTGCACATCCACTGCATCTACAAGAAAGGAAGGGTACTCTGGGATCATCCTGAAGTAAAATTCATAATAATTCCAAAATAATTCCAAAGACCAATTGAGCATTCAGAGGTATGCATCAACATCAACGACTGGGTGACCATTTTTGATCACAAGACAATTGCACAACCTGTCTCCAAACAATTGCTATAGTGTTATATCACCGTCACCAAAGTCAGCCTGAAACTAGCAACTGACTGCAATGGTTGGCTACCTGACGCCTGACTTCAAAACAACCATTTCAAAGGCAACAAAATTGCATGTTCACTGCACATTGTGGCAAAATATTTGACAATGCTCTGATCTCCATCCACGACTTTACCAAGTGTGTCTGTTGCATATAAGATGGAAGTAGACTCAAAGGTCTGTAAAGTAAATCAAAATGGGAAGTGCCTTAAACATGCTTATCTTCTAATAGCCAGTAAAGGGTGAATCTTCTGGTTTCAAAGGGAACTCTGTACATAAGTCTGTAAGAAAATTACCAAACCTTTCACCATACTCTTCTTTCTTAATTTATGATGGTAATAAAAATCTTTCGATGAGTTTACAGTCTCAGTCATTTATTTATTTTTGGTGGAATTTAGGTCATTATACTCCCATTTAGAGTGAAATAATGATAAATGTTACCTTGGTTACCTTTCTTTCGGACAAGTGACTACTATCACATTAAAATGGAGCATCCTCAGCATCCCCGAAAAGAAAAGACGAAACAAATAAACAATTTCAAAGATTTTTATGCAATGAATGTACATAAAGCTGAGTGTCCCCAAACAATTCAGAGAAGCAGAATATATTAATTAAAGTAGCTTTATAAAGAAATTTACAAAATAGGTTTATGTTACATTTTATTTATTGATTTATTGATTTTTTTTTTCAATTTTACGTGTGATTTTCTATTTGGCTCTGCAAAGAACTCTGTAATTATGTTTTGCCCTACAAATAAAAGAATATTATTATTATTATCATTAGCTGCGAACTTATAAAGGTGCTGCCCTGTGTGTTCAGGTCTAAGTGGAGCAGGCCCTCAGTAGATAAAGCAGAACACAGTGAACGCCTGATGAAGAGGGACAGTGAAGTGTGTTGGTCAGGAATGAGCCTATCTCTCTACAAGACCCCTCTGAACAGCAAGGGAGGGAGTGTGTTATTGAATACTGTTGTTGGCCCTTTGTTAAATTACTACTTAATTCCTTTTCCATCATCATAACCATTTGTTTTCCTTACAGGCTGGAGATAGGGGGTGAAATCAGGCACTATGGTGGAGAAAGAGGGAGCACACAGACTTCTTTTCTTTCTCACCCTGAATCTGTTGGTCTTTAGTGCTTCAGTGACAATCACATCAGGGCTTTCACATCTTAGATGATTTCTACCATTGGTCATATTTGACACCTCGTCCTCCTCGGCTACTGCACTCAACAAACCCTCTTTTCCACATTTCTTCCCACTGCGCACCTGAATCTGTTCTTTAACTTCTGTTCTCTCTATCAACCTTATTTCCTGTATTTTTCAAAAATCTTGGATTGTCTACATTGTTTACATAATAATATCTGCCACTTGATCCAATTCATTCAATCCTGAAACACTAACAAGTGCTACCATCATGGCCACATGTTCTTCTGATTTTTCTCATTCTCTGACTTTTCATCTAGCACAATTTATTCAGTAACAGTAGACTCTCAGTAACAGGATCACGAGTCACAACTTTTCTAATAATTATATATTGATTCAAAACAGTGCTCTGCAATCTAAATTTTTGACCCATCCATTCAGATATCTAACAGATACTGTAGTAAAACAAACATTCTCACATCTAAAACCCATTCACTCCACCTCAACCGATCCCTTGCCCTAACCCTCCTCCTTTCTCTAGCTGCCCTTGAGCTTTTCTATTACCGCATGGAAAGCACCTCGCAGCCCCTGACAAGCGCAGCGGATCGACACTAAATCAGAAATCAGTGCCAGCCACAGATCTGAGCCACCATGAAGGTCACAGGCCCTACACTGCGTGTCGTCTCAATTGGGGGAGCAGGAGCAGACTCAGCTAGGGGTGCGCGCGCGTGTGTGTGTGTATGTGTGTGTTAACAGGGAATACACTCAAAGAAAGAGATTGTAAAGCTGAGGAAGAAGGTTTGGTTGAAGAGAAGGTCAGCATTATTGCAGAAGTCGATGAAGGAAAAAAAAAATAAACAAGAGGAAGAGAGGAAACTGTGGGCAGAAAATGCTGAACTGACCCATCTGTATATAAAAAAAAGAATTACATCATCATTTTTTTATACAAAAGGAAACAACTGATAAAAAAAAAAGGATTTTCCTCACTAGTAGTTTTGAGACTTCTTCTGATCTTGTGTTACTGTTACACACTGCCATCTAGTTGTACGAAGAGGAATGACGCTCATTTAAAGATCTGACCTGATTCCAAAATGTGTTTTAGCAATCTTGAATGTTTGAGCTTCATTGTGCAGACTGATGAATGTAAATAATTTGATAGTAGTAGGCTGTTTTCATGTATATCTGCAGAATATTTCTTAAAGTGGAGCATAAAAAGCTTCATTTTTGAGTAATAACTGTTTAAAATATTTAAAAAAATACCTCCAGCTTTCCCAGATTAGACTGTTTCCCTCATTTTCTCAACAGCAAGTAATTTTTGCTGTGGATTTGCAGGCCTTGCATCTGACTCGCCTATGTACCAAAAAGGCAACCTGGGTTTTATTGGTTATATTTAACTAAATCTGCTTATATCGCTACTGAGCTTAAAAGTGCACTGAGACCCAGGTTTGGTGTGACCAACATAAAAAAGTGATTTCACTTTTGACTGAAATTCAACATGTGTTACCTTTGTAACAGGATTCATTGAGGTTGTTCCAAAGACTGACCTTGCTCAAGACCAGATTTCTGTCAGTCCCTGTTCGAGACGGAAATTCATAAATGAGAATCTCAAAGTAAAAAACAAAACAACAACAACAACAAAACAACCCCTCCGGATTAAGTTGTTTTTGGTTTCTACAGGTCCACTGCTATTTCTATCAAGATCTATGCTTTCAACGTGTGTAGCTTATTATTTTATCATTAATTGCATTTATGTCGTTATTTATTTATATCGCCCAATTGTTAATTCAGTATTTTTATTATTATTATTAATACATTTCAAGCTTTAATGTAACATTATGCTGAAAAGTAAAGCAACTTCGGAGTGCAGATTTATTAGTTTTAAATAGGCATGGACAGATTATTTTAAGCAAAACACACAAACGAATACAAACACTGCCTGAGTGGATGCTGGGTTCATTTTTCCAAGTGTCGCAAAAGTCCATGAAACCTTAAAAATGCGCAGCGGTCTAAATATATTTACTTCCCAATTATCATTCGACTTCAGTGAATCGTGTCCATGCAAAGCTTCCGTAGTCACATGAATGGTTTGTTGTGGTCGTGACTGAAAACCTTTTGAAACATGTAGCTGAAAACTGCAGTATTAACGTGACTCTCTCAGTTCTGGCGAAATTAAATTATCTGTCCAACAAACCGAAGCGTTACCCGCCGAAGCTTCCTCACAGTGAAAACGGCGAGAGGCTGTTTCTGTGTGACGCTGGGGACTTTTCAGATAGAGAAGCTTGTAACGTTAGCTAGCTGCTTTGTTGTGCTTTGAGTTTTGGGTTCGTGTTCAGAGAAGCGTTTGTAAAAACTGGCTTTACTGTGTCTGACCGGCTGACGTCATGCTCCGGTGGATTCTCGGTGGTCGGGAAGCTCAGAGCTCAGCGGAGGTAAGCTGAGCCTGGGAGCTCGTGTTTGCAGCATACCTTGTTTGGGAATGTATGTGATGATTTTATGAGTCTACCTGTGTAACTTATGGAAATATGCTGTAATTTGTTCCATAAACGCTCCTCTCCTCCAAACTCCTCCAAAGACTCATGTATTCCAAAGCAGATTGTACCTCCATGTTCAGGAAGCCTGTCTCAGTATGTGATATAAATATCCACTAAATACAGGCGTAAACACTCACCGGTCACTTTGCTAGTTACACATTGCTAGTACACCCTTTTACCTTTGTAGTGGTCACACACAGTTGCTGCCATCTTCCATTCCTTCACATCCCAATCCCATGGTAGACTGGGATTTGGTGACTGGAGACCATATGAGCACAGGAGCTCATTGTCATGTAAAAGAGACCATCTTAATGTGATCTGAGCTTTGTAACATGTTGTGTTCTGATGGAAGCAATCATCGGAAGATGTGTTCACTGGGGCCATGAAAAGATGGACATGGTCAGCAACAATACTCTGATAGGATTTGATGTTTAAATGTTGATCACTTGATACTGAGGAACCCAAAGTGTGCCAAAAAACTATCCCCGACACCGCATCTCTGTGAAGGTTCACAGTCATCCAGGTCATCCAGGCTCTTTTGACTATCCCCAGACCATTTTATCACCACCAGACAGAACTATTCCATGCTTTCAAGTTTTGTTTTGTTTTTTAACTCCCAAATTCTGACTTTACGATCCAAATTTTAAAGCAGAAATGGAGACTTATCAGACTGGGCAACATTTCATATCTGCTTCAAGGTTTGGTGTGTTGTGTCTTCAGAGGTGCTCTTCTACACGCCTTGGCTGTAATAAATGGTTGTTGGATTTGCTTTTATCCCCATTTTAGGTCAAAGCAGTCTGGCTGTTCTCCTTTGATCTCTGACTTTTTCACTGCTGTTCACTAGAAATTTTCTCATTGGACATTTCTCTGTAAACCCTAAAGATGGCTGTGCAGGAAAATCCCAGTAGATCAGCAGTTTCTGAAATAGTCAGACCAGCATGTCCGGCACTCCACGTTCACTCACTTAAATCACTTTTCTTCATCCTTCGCATGCTGAGTTCGAACTTCAGCAGATTGTTTTTACCAAGTCCACCTGCTAATGAATGCACTGAACTGCTGCCATGTCAATGATTTATTCTGTATTTACTTTAACAATCCGTTAAAAAAGCAGTTAATAATAATAATAATAATAATAATAATAATAATAATAATAAAGTGATAAAGTGTTTTTTTGTTATTTTCAGTTTGATAAAAGACAGATAATTTCCTTGTTACTAAACTCAATGCTCAAAATATTTTATGCTGGATTTATTCTCAAAGTAAGGCCAATATCAGAGATGTAGTATTTTAACATGGTGGTGTCAGACCATGCTTATACTTTGTGGACAGGACATAGACTGAAATGTATGATGGTTGCTGAGAAGCCCACTTACATTATGAAGTAGAACATGAATTACCTATATAATATGTATATCGCTAGCTATTCCAAAACAGTTTAGCCTATAAAACATAGGCCTTATCAGCTGTGTCAAAAAGGTATTTCAGGATAACAATGCAAAGTGCTTCCATAAGAAACCTGTAACAGGCACTAAATGTTAAGCACGTTCATGAGTAGTAACAATATCAGGGAAGTAATGAAACCCTCCACCCATCTTATTGTACATATGACAAAAAACTCCAACATATTGCCAGTTGGGATTTAAGTATGAGAAGCAAAACAACTCACTCTACAGAAAAAGTAACAATTGAACAGCTGGTATATTTGTCATGTTTTTGATATAAAATCAGAATGCAGCGATGGCTATTCTTTTTTTGTAAGATGGGTAAAGTGAATAAAAATATAAATGCCAATTTGTATCCCTTAAAAATATATTTGCTTAGAAGTACAAGTTTGCTTTCCACTTCTTTCTTCCCGTACTCTTGTCTTCCCTATCTACTCTCAGCCTCAGGGCTGGGTGTACAGCACCGCGGCCTGTTTGTCTCACTGCTTTCCCTCTTGTGTCTGCAGAAAAGCCCTGTGCTGTGCATTGGAGAGGAACAGCCCAAAAACTGCTTCACTGAGCTGCAGGTGCTGAAAGGACATTTTGACATTGTTCGATTTCTGGTGCAGATTGATGACTTCAGGTAAGCCGACCGCAAACGGCCCCCTCTCCCCTTCCCCAACCCTCCTTCTCGCCTCTCCTGCCCTCTCTTATCTCTCTTTCCCTCTATAACCTCTCTCCTCTCTACCCTTGGCTGGCCTCCATCCCACTATGATTGACAGGAGATCCTCACCTACAACAAACTTACAGAGCATGACAGGAGCCCAATCATCACCACTATGTGATGGTGTGTGTATGGTACAGTATAACCAAAGCCTTTTAATACTGTCCGTACACACACACACACACACACACACACACACACACACACACACACACACACACACACATAAAGCTTTGCACCTGCTCTCCTCGTTTGCGCTGTATTGTGGAAGCATGCTACACACTGGGATGGTAGAGTGGACCTGCATAAGTGTAAGATTGGGATTTATACCCAACCTAAGTGTGTGTGTATGTCAGGGTGGAGGGGGGGTTGCTTTACGCCTGGTCTCCTCCAGTAATCACCTCCTCCTTTGGGTCTCGTCCTCTCTGCTCACAGGTCCACAGTTGGGGGCAAAGGCCAGAAAATTCTCTCCAGATTGCTTTTGAAGTCTGAAAATGTATCCTCAACACTTCCTCTCTTCTCATTTTGTCTCTGTTTTATCCGCTCATCCTGTCTGTTGGTTTTGGGAACAGGCAGTTTGGATGGTTCAGGGTCAGAAAGCAAGTAACGCGATAAGCCCCAGGACAGATGTATTTTTTTTTAACATTTCTCGGTGGAGATGAAGCTGCAGGAAATGATTCCTTGTATGAATAGATTGTATCTGCAATTGACTAGTCGACCTGCTAAAGCAGAGTCCTGCCAATCCTACAATTCTCAGCTGAGGGGCCAGTGTGACACAGGAGTCTAAATTCAAGAAATAACTCTTACCTTTCTTCTCATGTTACCCAGATGTGCCTCAGCAGGGGATGATGGCCTTGTTTTGGTGTGGAATGTTGAGGTAATATGCTGCCAGTTTTTTTTCTTTCTTTCTGCGTCTTGCGAAATTGCACACAGCACAGTGGGACTAATTGCTAATTGCTTTTATTTTTGCTTGTCCGATTGCTAGACTGGGGAGAGGCTGCAGGAGCTGAGAGGCCATTCTCAGCAGATAACAGCCATAACCACCATCACCTGCAAAAATGAAGTCACACTGAACACCTCGCTTATCACTGCCTCTTCAGACCGAAGCCTCAGTGTATCCTGAAACAATGCACACAAATGTACAGCAAGTGTTTCATGAGTAATTCATGACTTTGTGATTCAGGCTTGATTCTCCTTAATCCTGCTTGTCAGCTGTGGGACCCTGATACAGGCAACAGGGTCCAGACCATTTCAGATCTTCATTCTTCTGTAAAGGTAGCAAAAAACACCTTTGAAATCCCTAAAAACACACACACACACACACACACACACACACACACACACACACACATCTTGCATCTGTATTATCAGCTATTTATTTTTGGAAGTGAAAATGGAAAACTGTGTATACACAGTTTTTTTTCCCTACACTATTAATGCAATTCTTCAGCTAAAGCCCTTAAATTAAAGCTGAGAGACTGCATCTCAGTTACATCGTCACTGTTTCATTTAAAATCCACTGTGGTGGTGAACAGATGGTTTCTATTTTTCTATGTTATGTCCCATAAAAACATATGGTCCTCTGCTGTATATATGGCAGAAGAATACATAATTTGCTCTCTGTGCAGATATTTCAGACTCACCCATTCTTAATGCAGCTGTTCACAAAGACTGCAGGATTTTGCTGGATGAGTTTGGACATATTTGTTTTGGAACCAAGCTTGAGTTTTCAGATTTTTTTCTTTAGATCAGAATAAAGTGATCTGACCAATCAGACCACGCATTTGGCAACCAGTGTGCACATAGCTCAAAATGCGCACCAATCCTGGATATACAAATAGTAAAATAATACCAAACTGCCCCACTGACATCTTCAAATATGTTGTACGAATGTACTCATGATACAGCTTCAATTGCTGGATCAAATCATCCAATTGTCTCTGTCGCTGCCTTCTTGTGAGAATTGGATGAATCCAGAATCTCAGTTTCTTCCTTTTCTTCATTAGAAACGTCAGGATCTGCTCATCATCTCTTGATGTTGGCATTTTTTTTCCTTAGTGCCTTTCTTAAGGACGAATTTTCCACCAAATTATTTTGGTGTATATAGAAATTAAAAATCTAAAACAATTAAAAAAAAAAAATCTAAAATGATATTTCACATCCTGATCCAGCTGTGTGTCTGTCTCAGTGTTTGCTGGTGCTCGAGCGACTGTGTGTGTGGCTCTCTGGTGGGGAAGAACTATGCGTGTGGAATAGAGACTTTCAGCTGCAGTGTCAGCGACCCAACCACAGTGATACTGGTGAGAAAAAAATGCGTCGCACAACCACATTTTTACTGTTACACCAACCGTGCTGGCCGCTGACGCTGATCAATGTTTTTGTGTTTTGACGTGTCGAAGGAATCACTGCTTTGATTGAACTGCCGAAGAACTACATAGCAGCTGCCATGGATAAAAAAATAAGTAAGAGCACAAAATATGGTGCGGATGAACAGATCAGTAGATTAAAAGTGCGTTATTTGAAACAAAATATTCCTTTGTCTTTGCAGTGATCTACAGCTTGACAGTTTCTGCTGATTCCTCTCTGTCAGTGGCTGAGATCCGCTGCCTGTCCGACCACCAGGATCAGATCCGAGCTCTTATCAACGTCAATGGTCAGTCTGAAACTCGGTGTGTCTGTTTGATTTTTAAGCTGCAAAGAGACTGCATTTTGAACCCACAGACCATGTAAAAGGTGGATGTAGCTACTGAAGATCTGTTTCAAAGGCTTGAGATTAGCGTTTTCACCCTTTGTTATCTTGATTTAAAAACTAAAAAAACTAAAACGGGTCTGACAAAGATGTGCGTGTCTCACTGTTAAACTGCTTTCTCGATGGCTGTCGACTTTCCAATCACCAGCCGTTAGCCAATTAGTGGCCACAGATAATCCTCCTTGGTGAAACATAGTCCAAGATTTACAAAATAGACTTCACTTTTTATCCGAGATGGCCCAAAATGAGGAGCTGAGACCGTGAACTCATTTTTACAGAGTATTTAAATCAGTAAGCTCTTTTCCTGTAGACTCTCTAGGACTGTTTGCAGCCACAGCCGCCATCACCTGGTCGCCAGGTTTGATACATTTAGAAGCTATGTCAACACTTTATTCTCACTGTGTTTGTAGCCCTGGACTCATGCCTTTTCCTCTTGTGTTCTTCAGACGGGCTCTTCGCCAGCGGGTCCCATATGGGCGAGTTGATCTTATGGAATGCGACTGAGTGGAACCTCCTGGCCTATGAACACATTCTCTGGGAGGAGTCTCAAGACTACAATCAGACTGAAATACGAATGGGGGCTCCTAAACCCAGCGAGATGTCCATTCAGCACCTGACCACCAATGGAAATGTGAGGACAGGAAAGGGCAGGATGGGCTTGTATACTGGGAATACTCTGTTGTTTTATTGTCATTTAAAATGAGAACTTTCTGTTTGTGTGTGTTGTAGCTCATCCTTGCTGCTGTGGGCAGCGGTCTCTACGTCTACAGTGTTCAGACCAGAAGCGTGGTGGCCTACAGAAAGGTTGCCCACGACTCTAATGTGTTACACACCATGCTGCTGTCTGACTGGTAAGATCTTACACCTTTTCTAAGACTTCTTTTTTTTACCCTCTAGAACACACACGGGCAAAATACTTTCTGAAAGGAAAACTAAACAACCCACCTGAAAATCAATAGCTGTAGCTTGGGCAGTTTGCACATGCACTCCACAGCGATCTATGCTTACTTGAATACATTCATAAAAAAGAAACCCTCAGAGCTCACTCTCTAGTTAGTATTAACTTTTAAAGGAATACTTTTGTATGTATTCATTTGGTTTTTCTTTGTTCTTTTGAAAAGTACTTGAGCGGTTTGTAGTGTAGTAAAAATCAGATAAGGGTAGCATGATGGAGTTTCTTTCAACTTGAAAGAAAGGCAGATATGAAATGAGGTCAAATGTAAAAAATGAAAAATCTTTATGTGGTACTTCCTACATGCTGACCATAGACACTACAGTTGTAAGAATCATAGTGTCTAAGTTATACCTGCTGTTGGTTGTGGTTGGGGTGACCCTCCAACTCACAGCTCATCTTCATAACCGAACAACTGCAGATCAAGATGGTTGAGTTGGAGTTTGTCCAACTGAAGGATGAGAGTCTGGTGATTGCTATGACGGCAACGTGATTAGATTACTTGTGGGGAAACGTTAGACACAAAGGATCAGTGAAAGCTTAGTACAATTTACTCAACTTTCAAGAGGGAGTGAGACTGACTCTATAGTAACATGTTCATGTTAGAGTAACATGTTCATGAGCAGTGACTGTTAGCCAAACTAATTCAGAGAATTAGTTTGGCTAACACTGTAAAAACACTGTAAAAACACTTTGGCTAACACTGTAATGTTATTAAAGTCTGAGTTACCCGCAAAATTAAAAACAGTCTCAGTCAGGTTCATAGGTCAGGACATATTTTACTTAATTCTTAAGAGCATGTACAGTACCAGTCAAAAGTTACTTTTATATTACCAAAGTTTGCTGATTTTATTTCTTGTTTTTTGTCCATGGTTTTATACAGGGCACCAACAAATTAAATAAGTCTTATTGTATAAAGGATCTAAATGTGCAAAATAAGTAGTAACTGCAACTTTGAAATAAATGCGGTGGAGTAAATCTCTGAAAGCTGCAGGTATGAAAGACTGGGCTTGTAGACAGTTTAAAAAGATATCTTCCAAATATAAAGATTATGGAAAACTAAACAAGCAGTCATACAGTCAGCTGATGTTTTATCTTGTTCTTAACATATTGTCTTGCTGTGTGAAACAAACTTGTGGTGGAGCTGAAATAATTGCTTTTCCTCTGAAGTTGTTGAACAGGTGTTTTGATAAAGGACACTTTAATGGAGTTCCAGGTGCTCAAATCAACTCCAGGCTGAAATATTTTCTCTCTTTCACTGAGTCAACCCTCATGTAGTTCAGCTGTAGCGCCAATACTGCCTTCCTGCTGTTTTCATCCATAACACTAAGGGAAGCCTCATTATTCCTGGTTTATGTTATGTTGAACCCTCATAGACTGAATCTTAAGGCTTTCTTGGCTTCTGTGCCTTCTCTACTGTGAATCAAGCTTCTGTTTATTATCTAAACATTAGTAGATTTATGCCTACAAGACAAGACGGCCACATGATAAATATGTAGGGAGTCATATCTTTCACTGATAAAAGATTTTTTTGGACAGCCATGAACCAGTGCATTTTTAATCAAATGTAATAATTAATAGTTTTGTTTTCAATATAATTATCTAGCAGTAAATCAGCCTGCGACTATTATTCAAATAGCTGTTGCTATGCAGACAATCTGTGTGTGTATGTGTGTGACACTGCCTCTGTTTTAGTGAGCTGATGTCCTGCTCTGAAGATGGCAGTGTGAGGATGTGGGAGATCCAAGACTTGCCTTTGCCGGCTGAACCAGCTTCTTCAGGTGAGACACACACACACACACACACACACACACACACACACACACACACACACACACACACACACACTGCTAAAACTAGATTCCCCATGATCTATTACTTACTTATGAATAATTATGACTGGAAACTTTAAAGACTGAGGAATGTGTGTGTGGAGGTGGGAGTGCTGTAATGTTGGCCAGACGTGGTATTGTGTATATGAAATAAAAGTGGTGTGTAGCAGGTTAGCACAAGTCAGTGTTCCTGTCACATCATTATTATGACGTTTAGAGCAGACCTATTAGTTACTATTCTGACAGTCATGGTAATGCTGTTTTTAGCCTATCCTGTCATCTGTCGTCTCTACCCGTAAACACAGAAAATAAATTTTTAACAGCAATATCATCAGCAACAAGTACAGTTTCCTTGGGTATCCTGTAACAGTACTTTTCTGTCCACGCGACAGGGTTCTTTGGGATGTGGAGTTTTGGCCGTTCAAACAAACAATCTGGGCCTCCTTCAAAGAAGGTTATAGACATTCCCAACATTAGGATGCTAGAGTTGACTGGAGATCTGATTGGACACTCAGGAGCAGTCCAGGTACATAAGGCTTAAACTAAAGTTCTTTCTTATAATTATGTAATGCCAGGGCTGCAGTAATGTCTTTTGGACTTATTTCAGATGTTCGTAAGTTTCACGGAGAAAGGTTTGGTTACATGCTCGGCGGACCACCTGCTCATTCTGTGGAAGAACGGAGAAAGACAGTCTCGTCTCCGCAGCCTGGCCCTTTTCCAGAAATTGGAGGAGAGGGGAGGACTTTGACATTTATGTCACTCGCTTTAAAAAAAAGTTGGGAGGTTGATGCTTAATGGTGTTCACAAATGATTTAAATGTTAGTGTAATGGTTGGTGTTTACATTTATTCACTTTGCCTTTGGACTGAAGATGTGTATTACCTTAAATTCTATAAACTGTCTGTAAATACCTCATCTTCCAAATGTAACAGTACTTTTGTTTCCACACTGGAGTGTTTGAGCACTGTGATGCTGACATAAGTCATTTTGTACCAAACACAGTCTGTTATGGTTTTACATTAGTACAGCCCAATTCAATTCCTGTCCAGGCTTTACTGTAGATATACATTTGTGCCTCTTCATGTTGTGTAGGTCTGCTTCCATGTGCCAAGAAGCACTGTTGTGATCATCTAGCAGTGCAATGAGAGGAAGGTTCAGCAGCTTATACGTGTAATCATTTGCACTATTGCTGTTTTTGTGTGTTTGTTTGGTTTTTTAATATAGTTTGACAATATGCTTTGTGTTTTTGAGAGTTATGAGAATGACAGTGCTTTAGCAGTGGCATCATTCGATAATGCTTGTATTTTTCAAAAATATTTTCCACACTATACATTATCACTTTTTAATTATTGCCATGATTATGCAGTGTGTCTGGAAAGTATTTGCAGAACAGGTTCCACATGTTTTTCCTGTTACAGCCTTATTCCAGAATAAATTGAATTAATTTTTACTTAAAATTCCACACATACTACCCCATAATGAGTGAAAAGAGTTGAAATTCTTGTGAATCTATGGAAACTAAAAAATGAAAATAGTATTGTAGTAAGTATTCATGGCCTTTACCTCAGAAACTGGTATCGATGAAGAGATTGGGGGGGGAAAAGAAACATATCTGCAGCATTAAAGGTCACAGTGAGCTCAGTGGCCTCCATCAACCACGAATGGAAGACATTTGGAACCACCAGAACTCTTCCAAGAGTTGGCTGCCTGGCCAGTCTCAGCAATAGTCAGGGAGTTCAATGGCCACTGACAGAAATCCAGCGTTGCTCTATGGAGAGAGGAAAACTTTCCGGAAGGACAAGTATTTCTGCTGCACTCTACCCAGGCCTGTATGATACAGTGACCAGATGGAAGTGATTGCTTAGTAAAAGCCACATGATAGTTCAGCTGGAGTTTGCCAAAAGGTACCTGAAGTGCTCTCAGATGGGAGTCCTTCCTTTTTATCAGATGAGAAACTAAATTCTCCGGTCTGATGAAACACAGATTGCACTCTTTGGCCTGAATGCCAAGCATCATGTCTGGAGCATCAGGTCTTTTAGTTGCTCAACCAGAGTCCAGACCAGAACCCAAACATCTCTGGAGAGATCTGAAAATATCTGTGCGCCAATGCTCCCAACCAACATGATGGAGCTGCAGAGGTGCTGCAAAGAAGAAAAAAGAATGACAGAAACTTCCCCCCAAAAGGTGTGCCAAGCCTGTAGGGTCACACTCAGAAATACTTGTGGGTGTCAAAGACTTTTAAGCATTTTTTTCATTTGTCATTAAGGGGTGTTGTGTGTTAAATTATGTATGAAAATTAATTTTATCCATGTTGGAATATGGCTGTTTCATGTGGAACAGATTAAGATGCTATTATTACTTTCCAGATGGACTGTAATATATATAAAATACAGAACTGGCACATTATTGCACTGATGGACTGATGGACATCAGTTTTATTGATGAGAGGAAAATTTGCAATTGATGAAGGATTTTCTTAAAATATAACAAGCTGTTATACAATCTGCTTCTGGCTCAGTAGATTCAAAGCAAAGTGTTCTGTCACTGGCTGTAGTCGAATGTAACTGAGCTCATCATATTCTGCTTCTTACTGCTCATGGAAAAGACTGTCTGACATTTAAATCTGAAATATTTAAATTGTCTGTGTGAATAGAAATCTTTATCGTATACTAGCAAAAATATCTTCTCATAGTCAGTGATAGCAGCTATGAAACATTCAGAGGTGGAACTGCTTTTCAAGTCACCTTGAAAAACAGCAGGAGCACATAACATCCACAATAAAAAGGTATGAAAGCAAAATATGTAGAAAGCTAAAGCAAAAATAATATTGGCTTTAAAAATCTCGTAGTTGTACAAAACATAGGAAAAAGTCTTGGGAGCATCATCACCGACTCAGAACTGTAGCATAAAAGTGTGTATCACCTCTAGAACACCACTAGATGGAAGTCAAAACATAGAAATCCCCCCCACTGGAAAAAAGAGGCCAAATGTCTTCAGCGTGAATTTTGGTTGCAGAATTCAAGCCGAAGTAAAACTGCTTAATCAAAAACCACGAACGAGAGAGAGATGCTGACTCTGCAGCTCCTTCACACCTTTGTCAGCCCAATGTGGGCTTTATTTAATCAACACGTCAACTAAAGGACTTGATGCACTGCAACCTGATCACAACATGTTTTGTACAACATTATATTATATTATAAAAATACATCCCAGCTGTAGTTTATGCCAATTAATGTCTCACAGATCGGAGATGGTGGACAGTTTTAGTTAATTTTGGAATCTTTTCCAACAATTTTTAAAAAACATTAGTAAATACCTTTAAACAAAATACACATAACTTATTCAGTTAGATTTCAGGATGCTGGTAAGTGAATCCTTTTATTTTGTAAAGATGTATCGTTTAGATTTTGTCCTCCAACTTTTGGGAAGAAGGCAAACATTTCAGCTTGAAAGGATTCCTGTAAAACATCTTTGTGCCAAAAACGTAACAACTTTATATTGAAAGAACTTTTTAATTGTCTCTCACAATACAACTTTGTGTTTGACAGAAAACATCAAAATAAGACCAGAGAGAGCAAAATACATTAAACCTTTTCAACAAACATGGCGGCTCTTACGTAAAGCTTTTGTAACTACTATGCTTGAGGCAGTAACATCTTTGAAAACATTACAGTTCTCATGGCCAATGACCCTCATATTTTTCAAAAAATATTTTTCCGCACTCTATACTATCTATCAATCACTTTCTAATTATTGTCATGGTTGTAAATGATAGAAAAGATAGAACTGGCACGTTCTTGCAGTCACGGCCAACAGTTTTATTGATGAGAGGGAAATCGAAATCTTTGTAAGTGATGAAAGCTTCTCTTTATATAACAAGCTGTTATACAATCTGCTTCTGGCTCAGTAGATTCAAAGCAAAGCGTTATGTCACCAGCTGTAATCGAATGTAACTGAGCTCATCATATTCTGCTTTTTACTGCTCATGGAAAAGGCTGTCTGACATTTAAATCTGAAGTATTGTCTGTGTGAATAGAAATCTTCATCGTATACTAGCAAAAATATCTTCTCATAGTCAACGATAGCAGCTATGAAACATTCAGAGGTGGAGCCGCTTTTCAAGTCACCCTAAAAAAACCCGAACAAGCATAACTTTGGAAATTAACAGCAACACATAACATCCACAATAAAAAGGTATGAAAGCAAAATATGTAAAAAGCAAAGCGAAAATAATATTGGCCGAGTATTTACAAGAACAGCAGATACATTAGGTAGTTTACAGTGTATTGCAACAATAGCAGAGCTACACAGTGAGACGTAACAAGATTAAGGCGTTGATTAAGACCTTCATCGTCAGCATAATGACAACATCAGTGTGAATACATCGAACATGGAGGTGAACAAACAAGGAACGTGCGTTTTATCCAACTGCACCTGGTTCAGCTTCTGTCGTTAAAAATCTGGTAGTTGTACAAAATACATGGAAAAAGCTTCGGGGGCCGTCAACACTGACTAACTCAGAACTGTAGCACAGACCGTGATGCATCAGGCCAAATATCCTAGTTTTAAAAACATCTAAAACACATATGGCTTTTCTTCTTTTTGTGTTTTTTTTAATTTTTAGTTTGTTTTTGTTTTTATGTCTAGAGGAGGAAATGTTTCAACAAAAATACTTGTGTTCTGTAAAGATGACCAAAGAATAAGGCACCTTAAAGAGCTCTCTGTGCCTTTGGTTAATACTGCTTGATGTGCGTCTCCTGGATTACCACGCACATACTTGCACATGTAGACCAGCAGCTGAGCTGGAGAGTTGGGACAAGAACTGGTAATTACAGAAGTTCACCACAGTAGTAGCCTATAGATATCTGGATATCGCCATTTTGATTTTTTGAATTTGTAAAATAATTTATTATGAAAGTCTTTTAAAGATTCTGCTGCTGGCAGTAGTGGATTCCAGTGCTGTTTTCACCTTCTGATATTAAAGCTTAACAGAGGTGATCTTAAATATCCAAGTCTAGTGACTAGTATTATTATAATAGCATTCCATCCTCAGTCATAGTAGGATGAAATATAATACTGAACCAATTCCGGTCCAGCCACCTACACCCTTTCACTTTGTTTGCACTTTGTGGAGGCCACATTAAGTGCTGTTCCAACAAGCATTATGTGGTGGTGGGCTCTAGAGTCCGCAAAACACCAAGTGTGCACCAGTGCTGACTTACTCGCTACATGGAGGAAACACACTTACAGATAAGAAGGACTGTTTGAAGACTATCTCAGTATGAAAAACACTTTTGTGGAAGTTTTCTACATTTGTACATGTTTTTAAAAGTGCATCTGAATTTATTTGTTCTTATTTTTGTTGCAACAAATTCTAATAACAGAGAGCAGTATGTAAAATCACCATAACGACCTGGAGCATGTTAAAAATACCTGAATCAAACTGAAACACAACACGGCGTATTTTCCAATATGTGATGGACATATTAATACATTCATCTCATAGCGGCGCACATCTCCAAAGGAGCTGTTTGGAAGTACCTGTTTTCACCTGAGAAAGGTGAGGGCATCCCAGACTTTTTCCGCTTTATTTCTGCCCTCCTTCATAATTAACAGACTCTTCCACACAGTGGAAGTGCCAGATTGAAATTGGGCCTTTGTGTTGGTTTGATTTGATTCATGGACAACATGACAAATTTAGAGTCTACCACCTGTAGATGGAAGTCATATCATTCAAATGACACCCACTCCACCGAAAAAGGAGCCAAATGTCTTCAGTGTGAATTTTGATTGCAGGATTCAAGCCTAAGTAAAACTGCTTAAGCAAAAAACACAAACGAGAGAGAGATGCTGGCTTTGCAGCCGTGCTTTTACAATCTAAACACGGCTCAGCAGCTCCTTCATATGTCTGTCAGGTCAATGTGGGCTTCATTTCATCACTAAAAACATGTCAACTACAAAACCTGACACTCTGTACCCCAATCAATAGCCAAGCATAGGCTCAAATAGAAAGCCTGTAACTATGTTGTTGAAATACTCGCAAGTCAATCTTTTTTGGGGGGAGTGAAAATGTCTACAGTTAGTGTCACAAAGCTATGAGTGTAACATCTGGTAACTAAATAGCTCTGATACAGTGCAATTCTGTTCCTCCATTTGTTCTGACATGCAGGTTTGACAAGGATCTTCATTATCCTCACTAGCTGCTTTCACAGTGCACGTAAGATGGTGATGTAGAAGAAATGACAGTAGGTTATCAGGTGGCATTTTACAAGGTATTCTGCAGCTATATGATCTCAGGATCCAGCATTTGTCACGAAAATAGCCCTACAATCGGCAATCTGTGGACTCCACCCTGGTACATAGGTAAGTACTCCTGGAAGTGCCCTTTCTTTTAGATTTTGTCTGAACAGGGCAAATGGACAGGGATCGAAGGGAATTTGGTCCCAGACACAAGTCTCTACGTTGTTTCACAGCTAATGCAAAGATTAATTCCAGCTAAGCACCTTTTACTAGCTGGAACTGTGAAAAAGGAAGTATGGAGATTTGCACTCGCTTGTACTAAAATGCATGCCCAGATCACTTCAGATTCTTGTTTTCAGTCAGTGCCTCTGGCAATTGTCACGTTTTACTTTCCATATTTCTTTTATAGCAGTATACAGATACAGAAAGGAAATATTTGCTTTAAAGAAAACTTTCAAAAGCAAAGTCAACAAAAAGGGAGTTCAAAATGTAAGATGTCATGATTAGCTAAAGTGCAGGTTTCTGTTGTATTACACTGTATGGTACAGATTGTCAGGTGACCTATCAGGTCCACACTGCACCATGGAGGTGCTATCAAGATATACTTTAGGGGGCCATAAAGTGGCAACAGGGAGACAGCCTCCAGTGACCACCTGTTCTCTACTGGTACCACCTCCAGCTAGAACCATACAAGAGGCTGTGATTTGAGATGGAAACGGCATATCTGTGTTCTTCCGATTACAAAATTTTCGGGCCGTATCCAGGAACCCCTGAGAGGTCACGGACTTCTGTCAAATCCCAGCTGAAAAGAGTAACTGTTCCACCGCAGGGCTTCATTCACTGTCCTACCCTGCTTGGAGTGATATATGTAAGGAGGGGATGTGGACTCGGTCACGAAGGAGGCGGAGGACGTAGACTCTTACAGTTCATCTCATCCAAGGTCTTCCAGTATTTGTAGTTCTCTGACAGGTGTTCCATTAAGCCAGGAAGAGTGGCAAAGGCTGCAAGGAGACACATTGAAGTTGGTAGAATTAAAAACAAACATGGCTACACAGATGTGTGTTGTTAGGCAGATTTCAGTCATAGTTAGTAACTAATTATAAATTCAAACCATTAAATCACTGAAATAATATTGCACAGATCCTCTTGGTTTCACCAAAATAGCTCAGACAAAAGACAGTGGACGATATCCTGTGATATCTGGCACCAAAGTGTGAAAGGCAGGAGATAAAACTGTCCATGGTTGGGACTTGATTTTCCATTACATCGCACAATTTCTCAATCAGGACATTTGTAGGCCAAATCATCATCTTGACTTCTTTGTAATCTTCCTCAAACCACTTTTGGACAGATTTGGTGTGTGTAATAGGTAATGTGTGCAGTGCCTTTTTCTCATAGTCCCATGGTTTTCCAGGTAAGCAGTTCATCTAGCTGTCCATGTGACGAAAAAGAAACATCACATTTCTCATACACGGCCATTACTTTATGATCCAGTTCGGACATTGATGGCATATTTGGTGATTGATTAGGTAAGCATGAGCACTCTGACTGGTCTGCACTTATATAGCCCCACACACATTACTTTGACACCTTTGTCATACAAGCAGAATTAAGAAATGACCAGACAGACCAGCCTTCACTCCCCACAAGCATGAGTTAGTGTTTGCCGCCAGTGACCATGTCACTGATTCACTGGTTTTCTGTCCATGGTTTTTGGCACTGGGATCTAAACAATAAATACCAGGGACAAACAAAGGAACTGCTGTTTCGAAACCTTCTGCCTTCCAGCCTTCACAAATCAGCCCTTGTCACAGACTCTTGGATACTTCACACAAGCTGAGAGACTATTTGTTGACACCCCTTCAAGATTCAAGATTTACTTTATTGTCATTCAGCACTACCTCAAAGATGCAATGCAGAATGAAATTACATAGCACAAGCTTACATAAAGACATATAAAAATGTCAATAGAATTAAAAAAAGGCAAATATAACAATTAAATAAATAAATACATATAAAGTCAGTGGTACATATTTAAAAAGCACAAATAAAAAAACAATTCAATTACTGCAAAAGAGAAATGCTGATTGCACTGAAATTTTTTTGTTGACCGATTGGTAGAGTATAATAATCTAGAGAACAGAAGCTGTTTTTGTGCTGTTCAGCAGTTCGATGGCTGGTGGAAAGCGCCTGAGGTGCGACCTGCACCTCAGGCTATGATACCGTCTGCCTGAGGGCAGAAGTGAGAACAGGCTGGGGTTGGGGCGGAAGGTGTCCCTGATGATGTTTTTTGCTCTGGATAAGGAGTGTTGTTTGGCTGGACCCTCAATAGATGGCAGTGTGACCCTAATAGTCCTGTCAGCTGATCTCACCACTCTTCTCAGGGCCTTTTTGTCTGAAGCACTGCTGTTCCTGTGCCAGAGAGAGATGCTGCTTGTCAACACACTCTCAATGGTGCCTCTGTAAAAGGTGGTGAGAACCCTGGCAACCTCCGGTCACTTAGGAAAAATGTCTACTCTCTGACTAGTTGGCAAATAGTTGTTGGAGGTTGTTGTCAGTTACTGGAAATGGACAACATCAGCCTTCAGCATTAAAAGCTTCAACCAAAGGTGCAAAGGGTGCAACTAGAAGGCATTCTGGTTGTCCTCAAAACTCTTTACAGTATGATTAGTTTCTTTGTAGTGTTTGCAGACAAATCCATGTCAATCAAAGCATTATCAGAGTGCTTTTTATAGCTATGTGCAATTTCTTGCTAGCAACTGGCAATAACCTTCAGCAGCCGGTTGTGGAATACGCACTTTTCCTAGCCATTTCTGGTTACCAGTGGGTCACTGAATGGTCTCTTGGCCTGCACAGCTGGGGCGTTAGCAATCGCTTTCACAGCTACTGCCAGCAACCGCGCGCAACTGGTCTCGGTATATGTTTTTTTTCCCCAAGTGACTGGCCTCTAGGCCCCTATCCCTGTGTGACTGAAGCCTAAGACTGCAACTAAAAAACTTACTGTTCCCGTTGACACTGTAGTTTTTATTCATTTCACCTGATAGTGGTTTTAAAAAATGTGAAACATATATGGTGACAGATGACAGCTGGCAAAAGATTAAAGGGACACCTGCAGACATAGCCTGGTTGGTCATATGTCTCATATCTATACAAGTAATTTTAATGTATCAAGTCTCAAAATATCAGATTATTCAAAGAACCATGAATAATCCCAGTAGAGAGAATGCAACAAACACATATGTAAATTATATTTTCAAAAAACAAAACAAAAAACAAAGTAACAAACAAACACACACACACAGACACACAAAAACAGGAAATCAGGGATAAACACCTACATTTGCCACTGACTTCCTGTTATCATTCCACACGGACTGTTAACATTTGTAAGCAGGCTATGTGCAGTCAGTTTGTGTACAGTTGCTAATGCTACATAGACTCTACAATGGTTCTCCCACATTAAAGGTCAGCTGGGGCTCAAAGGTCTCTCTGCCTCTCTCTCTCTCACACACACCCACAGCCTGAGGCACCACAGCTTCGGCTTGTGTTGTTTACATCCTTGTTTCCGGCCTTGTTGATGAGCCACACTGCATCTGTGGAACTAACAATGACCCCTGCCTTGTCCTGACAGTGACCCTGGTGAATTGAAAGAGGCTGCATGTGTGTTTTAGTGTTTATGTGCAAGTGAAGTTCTGCTCGGCTGCTTGTCGAGTGATTGTAGCCAACCCCTCCACCCTCATCCCTGCCACTATTTCCCTGACTTCCACTCCCCTGATACTCTTGTAATTTCTCCTCATCCCACTGGCGTTTGGAATCTTTCCGTGACATCAGAGCTGACAGTAAACAAGCTGCCTCTCGGGGAGACTATGCTAAGAGGGGAATTCAGTGGGAATGGGGAACTAGTACAAGCAGCATACTATCCCGTTCCACTCATCATCACTTTCTCTCACTATCTCTTTCCTGTCATTTTCTCTCTTGCAATCTACTAAGAAAAAAAATCACTGACGGCAATAAAAGAGGCCAGGAGTCAAGATGGCACTGTCAGAGGTTTTGTTTTAGTTGGACTGAAATGCCTAATTGTTTCAATTATTGCATTTGAGTTATGGAACAAACTGGAAATGTGGGAAGTGATTCAGAGGTCTTAACCCAGACTGGTTTAGTGCCTGTCCCCAAAGAAAGGTTACACTGAGCAGACACAACATTGCAGTAAGTAACATTAATCATGTTACAATGCAATTTCCTGTTGGGACAGGGTAGGTCCTGGCATTCATGCGGCTGTTACTTATCCCCCTATCCAAAATCAAGTGGGATAATGCGCCCCACCACATGCACAAATACAGCTTGAGGAACATTAGAGCTGGCCATAAGGCTGTAGCAGGAAGCAAGATTAATAGGTTAGTGAGCTACGACGAGTCTTCTGTGTCATGAAAGTGGCTCCCTTTCTACCTGGCTAAATCACTATGGTAACTTATGCTGAACAGACAGCTGGAAGAGTCACATTTTCATTAACGCTTTTTTTTTCAGCATATTTTCTCTGGTAGGTGAATAAGTTTTACATGTGCAAGCTGTTAAGCTCTACCTTACTAATGCAACAAATGAAGCCCAGCTGTAAAGTTAGAGGAGAGCAAACTGTTCAGTGATGATAACAAACTGGAGCAAACTGCACTCATAGTAATGATTTTGTGCAGCAGAAGAGTTATATGTGAATGCGCTCAGATCCTGAAAACTAAAACCTGGCTTAACAGAGAAAGAAACCATTAATACATAAATCAGCAGCCATTTGAAGATATTAATGGAGGAGCTTCTTTAAACTGAAATCAAAGCAAGGTTTATGGTTCAAACAGAAATCATCATCTAGGCTGATGAGCCGAGCCACTGCAGTCTTGCTGTTTTGGAAAAGGATAACTGCAGGACCCTGCACACTCACTGGCTATCAATTTTGTGATTGATCCGTTGTTAGCATACCCCGGATAATTCTCCTTTTTCTGATCCAGAAAAATTTAATTTTTCCTGTTTTAGAATCCTGAGCCACAGTATTTCCTAATAATAATCATATTTAAGAAAATGTATATGTTGTATTTCAACATGACCTGACACTTGTGACTGACCACACAAAGTTATTAGGAAAGTGTCTACTGAGATCACAGCACAAGAGAGCAGAGGGCTGTTTTCCCATGGACCTCTATGTTACCAGAAGTTGTTTTGCGGAGGCATTGCATCCTATTGACCATGGACCGGTTTATGTCCGACAGTATTTTCACGGACCGGCCTTTAAGATGTCGCGGATAAATACAACAAAATAAAACCAGTACCGGTACCAAAAAAATAAGATTTATTCATAACACACGGGAAAAGACCCAGGGAAACAGAGTTAACGATAACGCTGTCAAGTCGAAGCCTTGCAGGCTCAAAGTTTTGTATTATTATTTGATTCATTCAAAGCACCTTCAGGCAACTGTTGTTGTGATTTATTGCAAGTTATTAGGGGCTTGGCTTTGAGTGACAGGTGGTTGCTGTTTTGTCTTGTTTGGTATATAAATTTACAGTTTAGGATTTTCAGTCGCCAAATTTAGTGTTCCAGTTAATATCAAGCTGATTTATGGATGCAGCTTTCTATTCTTTCACTCAAATCTGGCCTTTTCTGGCATCCCAAAAACGAACAAACAAAAGGAAAAAAAACCCTTTTATGTCATGGTCTGGGTGTGTGGCTGTAAAATTCCTGAAGGTCTGGACCTCCCTGGTATCCACCCATGGGCAGGGCCTACAGCCTCCATCACCTGAAGCTGATTGAGGCAATCAGGTTGGAGATTTAAGCTGCTTGCTGACACTGCTTCCTCACTAGTTCGTCAACTACCCTATTTACTCCAGGAAATTCCATCACACTGAACCACTCATCTTGGAAATCTGGTTAACCCGCCTGCTTTCAGAATCATCTCCTTGCCTCACCTGCCTGCCCTCCTGCCCTTGCACCACCTCGGGACCTTCACCGCTCAGGACAACTGCCACACACCACCAAACCCACCTGGACCGCACCACCTCTCCTTCAACGCTTCCATCTCCCACCTGCACATACGTACCTAATCACCAGCCAGCTGCCGTTGCTTTCTTGGACCTGTCCCCTTGCTTATCCCTCTCCCCTGACCAAGACCCTCACGCCCCATGTGTCAAGCCTTAAGTCAGGTACTATCGTAAATGTCACTTTTGTGCTAGTTGATAAACCTTTGTTAAACCCTTTCCTCAGCCTCCGCTTTGGGTTTTCTGCACGTGGGTTTGATTTTTGGTACTCGGCCTCCGGCCGTTTTGTGACATTTTAAATGGTGGTCTATGAACCAGTCAGCAACTGTCCAGCTTATATTACTAGTTTTTAACTTTGTCACAGTCTTTATTTTGCAATCTGAGCAAATCTCACCAGTTTCTGTTGATGACAGTGTTGTCGGGAATGCATTTTCTTTTTATCAATCTCACATCCACAGAATGTATTTAGAAACAAGAGAACAAGACTGCTTGGACTAACAGAAGCAGGCTGGTAACTTTAGGACATTTAGTAAAGATTGCAGTCACATGTAGAATGTGAAACAATTATCACTTCAAGAGAAAAGATGTGAAAGATCATTTGGGAAATGGTCTGAGTGAAAGCATTAGAGGAATCCTTAGCAAGCAAATGGCTTCTTATAGAACAACAGTTACTTTTGTTCTGTGAAAGTAAACATTTAACCTTGCTAAGCAGCAAGTCCCAATCTATGATTTATGATCCTGACCTTTTAGCTGCACAGTCAGACTTAATATGTGTGTAAATATAATACTCCACTCTATTGAAATGGAAACAAAGAAGAAAATGACTAAGAAGACTGTGTGGAAAACCACCCCTGAGAGAGAAACACAGAACACAGTTGAATTTTTTGCTCTTACCATCCCAGGCGTCAAACATATCAGTGATGAAGTAGTCTATGAAGGAAATCTGAGATTTGGGGACACTGCAGGTGTTCCTGTCGAAAACGGGCATCACCACTGGCAGCCCTTGTCTTTTCTCCTCATCTGTCTGCAGGGAAACGCACATAATTCAATAAACAGGGAGCTTAGACGGCAGGAGGCCATTTATCTAATAAAGTATGCAAAGTGATTAAGCAAAAACAAATAAAATTAAATGAACAGTTGACTATCTTCACAGTAATGATTCTGTTCTAAGCTTTAAACCCGCTATTAAACTAAGCTGTTTTACTGATGCTCCCACACCTGTGCAAAGTACTCCTCAGAGATCCGTCCAGCCCACTCGATGCAGAGCTCGAGTGGTCTGCAGGGGTTTGCCACATCTGCACACTTGATCAGCATCCTCTTTATCAGCAGACGATTCTCTGGAGAGTTTCTGATGTTGGCCTGACCCTCACAGTCACTGTTCACGCTCTGTGGGAAAGACACAGCAGATATAACCATCTGGGACATCCAGAAAAATGAAGGACATAAGACACACAAACACATATACTGAGACATATAGTCTCATCACATATCTGTTTTGTAACTCTGATTTCTAATAACTTCCTGGAACGTTTCCTGGAAAGAGCTAATGCGGAACCATTTGTATTGTTTGCAAAAAAAGAAAAGAAGAAGAAAAGTAAACCAAACAGGAAGTGTTGCTCTTTTTCTCCCCAGGCCTTCATCCGTCGGCAGACTAAGCAAACTACTGCTGAGCAGTTAATCAAATTTTAATCTCAGTCACAGTTTCCCCCTCCAGTATTCAATGCATGAGGTTTTGGGAGTTTTTGCAGCAAAAGAATGATACAAATTAAAACTAATCAAATTTAAAATTGATATTTCATTTCTTGTGCTTCAATAAACACTCCAGTTTCAAAGATTAGAACATTCTGGCTACAATGAGTTCATATTTCAGGCTTTATGGGGTTAACACATATATATTAGTCGAGATAAAACAATTAATTACAACAATTAATAATTCTTTCTTTTAAAAAGTTTATTACATTCAGTATTTTTCCAAAATGTATACACCTTATTATTTGCGCTTACTGAGTGTCTCTGAAGCTATCTGACACTTACACTCGTGCTGGTCTCCTCTATGGCAGCCATTGGCTTGTTGATACTGTTCACAAATTTGCTGACGTGTTCAAAGTGTCTGGTCATCTCTGTGGCCAGCACCATGTCTATGATGGCCTGTCGCAGCGTTCGGAACTGAGTCCTGTATGCAAAGGGTAAAATAAAATCGGCATCTATTCACATTCTGCATTATTGCTGCATGCTAATGTAAATCAGCTGTGACTAAGAAGAAAACAAAAACAAAAAAAAAGCAGGTGTGCTGCTTCTACTGACCTGTCGATGTTCTTGAAAATGTTGCTCTTGCTGTCACGGACAGTGAGCTGGAAGGCGAGGGCTGCGTGGTGGCTCTCCAGAACGGCCGTGTCATTGTAGAGTATGGCCAGTTCACTACCTGCATTACACAAGAAGGAGTTGGTCCTGCCTGGGTGGTCCACATCGTGGACTGCTGCGGCTATCAGTGCTGCCACCTCATCCAGCTGGTCCAGACTGCTCTGAAGAAAACAGTGGAAACAAAAGGCCACATCAGTACTGGACTGCTCTGCATATATGGATGCAAGAACTTGCTGGAATAGGTCCTGGCATCTCTGTTTAGATTGCTCCCCTCGTGTTCCAAAGCCAGTAGCAGAAAATGATGGATGGATGGATTTCATTTAATCTATATAATGAATACTATATCTGTATTGCACGATGCTATATGAGGCTTTTTTCAGTTGCAATTGCAAATAAAATAAAGTGAATTTAAATCCATCCACCATCATTTTCTGCTGCTTATCTGGTTTTAGAACACAAGGGGTGCCGTGAACAGAGACGCCCAGTCCTATTCCAGTTCATCTGTATGTGTATCCCATCTTTTTTGGAATTAGGATTGTACAATGAATCGTATTCAGATCTTTTGCTTGTGTTCCTTTTAATAAATGCTGGTATGCAAACATATCTAGAGTTTTTTTTTAATAATATGCACAAGCAAACAACATCTTCTATCAACAGTATCATTACATTTTCTTGTTATTAGCATAACATGTTTTTTTGGGTGTATTTTTGGTATATTTTCCTTAATAAACCAAAATATACAATTCATTAAATGTGTATATATTATTTAGTATCTCCTGTTTTAGATTTATCATTCTCATGTGCCGCTCACTCAGTTTATATGTGTGCTTTTCTTCTAACCTTGACTCTCTCTTTGCGTAGGAAGTAGGCTGTAGCGTGCAGCACATCTGCAGCGTGTGTGGAATTGTGGTAGGAGTTAGAGGAGTGGTAGCTGGCCTCAATGAGCTGCAGCCAGGAGCGCAGTGTAGCCTCCGAGCAGTTTAAGAACTCACACACTCCAAAACTTGTGCAAATCTTCAGGCCTAGGTATGTCAGTGGTCTGCAGGGGATCACACAAAGGACTGGATGAATATGCGTGGAACAGGTTAAAGTAAGAAAAATGCAGCAAAACAGATCACTACTGGATAACGAAATGAATTGAAGCCAATAAGCATACGTAGCTTTTTCGAATCCAAGGAATTTGATATTGTTTGGACTCTCTGGATTATATCATCTTTGTACCTTTTGTGTGTAGCTGCCTCCAGCTCCAGGATGTTGAATTCCCAGCACTCCTCATCATTCAGCATCTCAGCGATGTTTGGAGGAACATCATTCAAAGTGACTGGGATAGCCAGCTGGCTCTGACTCATGTCTAATAGACACACACACATAAAAATGTCACCATAAAAAGACCAACGAACTATTGTACCTGTGTTGGCTCTGTAATATTTATACCAATAGCTATAGCTAATTGTTCTGAAAATGTAAAGACTGTGGTAGCAATACAGTGTGCAATAAAATTATTTAGAGAAGTGAAGGAGCACCGGTGGTGTTGCAGTTACACTTACAAAGACACAGCTTTCAACATAATGACAAATTAGACCATATCTCAGAAAATTGACTCTTGCTTTGGGTCATCTCTCAGTTAAGTGCTCTTGTGACTGTAGTCATTATAATGGGGTTATGTAATAAACTGAGATGGAAAAATACACACTCTACAATGTTACAAGAACATTGCGACTCTTTCATCCTGCCAACAACAACTTCAAACTTAATATTTATTCAAGGGATTCCATCAAGACAACAGACCACATTCAACACCCAAAAGGCAACACCCAAACATATCTCTAGTCCCACATGTTTTTAACCTAATGCTTCATTAACAGCTAGCTACTATGAAGTTATTGCCCCGGTGTTGCCAATATATTTATACATACATTGAAATATTTACATAATGCACAGGATTATTGTGCAATATATATTGATTTTTCACCCCCTTGTTGTGGATATTCACTCATGAAAACACACCAGTGCGCAATAGTACCCACTGTATTCCTCTGTTTCTTTTTCTTTGTTGCCATTGATATCACAGTGCATTAAAACTTACTTTTGCAGAAAACATATTCATTCCCAGAGAGTCTGCGCAGCCCATCCTGGAGGGGAAAAAAATGAAGAAAATGATTTTTTGAAAATTATTTTGTTTCTTGAGACAGACAGTGAGCCTATTATTCTTAACATCTGACTATTCCATTAGAACCCCAAAACAAATAATGTGGCAGCCTTGCTCAATATTTCAACTTGCACACACAGTGCAACAAACTGGAGTGAAAGATGCATTTATTGGGGAGAGTTGGTGGATTAACTAAGCATCAAAATAAACCCAACATGGAAGACAAGAAAACTGCTGTTCTCTAACTGACCACTCGAGTCTGCTTCCAAAAGTGAGCCACTCCCCACAGAGATGGTGAAACAAGTAAAACTTCCAAGGAGAGAAAGCTTTTTAAAACTTTATTTTGCAGAGTTTCTTTTGTAGTTGTGCCTCTGTATACCATTAAAAGTGTGTTTCAATTATTGTAATTCAGTGCAGCGCTTTAACCAATGGAGTTTAAAAGTACTGCATTAACTGTTTAGTTTAGATATTTTTAAATACAGTACCCCATCATCAGAAAGGCACTTTCTGAAGCTGATTTTGAGTGTTGAACTTGCATTTGGTGTCTTTGCACTGGAACTCTTAACTATAAGGTCCACAGAGATATTGATGCAAGTGAAGGAGGCCATAATTAAGCAGTGGAACTAAAATAAACCTATCAGAGAGATTTTGATGTGGCCAAATCAACAATCTGGTATATTTTTTAAAAGAATGAATGCACAGCAACACTAAAAGACAACTAAAGGGGATAATTAAAGAATTATGTTCTTGGTTAAGACAAACCTCTTGACAAGAAGACTTTTGTCAAGACTCAAAGTCTTTAAGCAAGAGACGCCTTCATAAACGGACATACAGTGTTTACAACAAGGTGCAAACCACTGGTTACTTTCAAGAACATGAAGGCCAGATAAGACTTTGTCAGAAAGAGCCTGTTTTGAAAAAACTTCTTTGGAGAGATGAATACAAGATGAGCCTGAAGGATGAGCCTGAACCATAACAATAGGAGGAGAAAAGTAGAGCTGGTATCTCCTTTACCATCACATTGTCACTGAATTGATGTACTTTTGGTAGTTACTAGAAAACACAGCAGATCTATACTGCGGAGAAAAATCATACATTAAACAATTTGACTGATAGACTGCATCAGCGGTCTATAATATTGCTGCTGGAACCTAAACCTTGCTTTCAAAACAGAAATGTATGCGTGCAGTGACTCACCTCATAGTTGGGCTTATTCAACAAATTCAAATTAAATAAAAACTGTTGGCAGTACAAAAACACAAGCGTGATTGCTGAAGGCAAACATTTCTCGGCTGAATGAAAATACCTTTTTATATTTTATATGCATGAGGTAACAGTTTTACACTGTGATTAAAAACAGCCTGTTTCTTATGTCTCCTTATAAAGTGTTTCAGGCATCTCAACTTACGAACCAATGTTTAAGTACGTATACTAACTAATTCTTACACTCATAAGCCCGCCAACCAGGTCGCTTGTGTGTGGGTCATCTTCTTTGGAGGCAAGCTGAGGGGAGTAGAGCTCAGTGGTCCTCAGGATCTCCAACACACGGTCCAGAGCTTCGGCTACCGTTACTGGACTGCTCTCCTGAGCTGCATTGATGATGTTTATTACCTGGGAAAGAGGGAAAAGAGTAGCCAGTTAGCAGTTAGCACTTCCTGTTATTGCTGTGAAAGGTGGTCCCTCAAGCTACTAAATGCTTGATATGTTAGATATTATAAATGTGTCCAAACACTTCCAGTTTGTTCCTGAGTTACTTGGACAACAGCCACAACAGTGAAAAACATTACGAAGTCACAATAAAGCTGACTTTGGAAATAAAATGCCACTATTTTACTTTTTCACAAACGGAGGTTTCATTTTATTTGTGTACAATGCTGTCATCAAAATAGTATGAAATTTAAAGAGTTATAACTAAGAAAAAAAAAGTGTTTTCGGAGCCTCAGTGACCTTTAACAGGTTAAGTCTTCTAAGTTCTTTGTTGAGTCATTGTGACTTCTTGTAATGAAAAAAAAACCCCCAAAACAGATGGATGAAGGTACATGCTGAGAGCTGGACAGACAACCCACAAACATATTGTCTCTGGCATCGAAGGATAAAAACACACTGCAAGTTGTGACTTCTGGTCATTTTTACATAGCATTTGCTTTGGTACATTTAAGGTTTATTTTACTGTAAATGATTAACTCCACTGCTTAAAGCAGCATACCTTTGTTATTGGAGCCTCAATGGTCATAGAATGAATCCTGGCCACAGAAGAGTATCTTCGATTTTGTAAACTGGGAGCTGCAATGTAGAAAACATTATGGTATTGGTATTGTGATCACTATATTATGGCTTGTGGATTATCAGTAATAATAACACAATTTTGGCTTTCATCAAAATGCTCATGAATGAAAGAGATAAAAAAGAGCAAGAGAAAATATTTTGAGGGTGAGCAGAGGAGAAGCAGCATGCAGCTGAGATAACTTAAAATAGCAGCTGCGTCAAAGTGAGTGGAAAAGGGAGGTATGCATGTTATCAGCCCTCAACATCTCTCTGTACGATCTCTTTAGTTCAAGCACCTACCATAACACAGTCTGACTCACTCTCTCATTCGCTATCTCCAATCATTCCTTCATTCTTTCTTTACCCACTCCTATTTTGTGTTCTCCTTTGCTTTATTCACATTTTTTTTTTATTATGTTCAATCCCCTACGGTTGTTTTGTGTTCAAACATCTTCTTCAGATATTTAGCTGTAGACCATGGCTCCCGTTACATTGTGTTGTTTAGTTAGGGCTCCACACTTGCTGTACATCAGGATTGGGGCCTGTTTTGTTTATCTTCTCCTCATTATAATCTTAACTGTTATCAGCTTTAGCCAAGCCAATTGAAAATATGTTTAGATGTCTGGTTGTGCTTTTGGAGTGGCGCAAACTAGAGTTGTACCAATTTAAACAGAGGCTCAAAAGCGTAAAACACATTTTAAATATCCTTACCGTCACTACTACGGGAGCTCACCGATCGGTCGTCCATCGAATCTTTTCTTCTGTCTCGGTGTCGTAGAGAATAGCACTCTGCGGATGGAAGTAATGCATGTAATACGATCAAGTAATTTCATCTTTGAGAATAATAACAAACGTGGACTTGTTTACTTTGGTGACCCCCTTACAATATCCACTGACATTTAAAGAGAGCATGGATAGGACAGCGGAATTTAACAAAGTAGATTTACTCAAGGACTTAGCTCGAGTACAGTTTTAATGTACTTGTAGCTTGTTTAAAGTTCACTATTATTCAGCATTCTGCTTCAACTCCATTGCATTTACAGTGTTTTACTTTATACTCCATTACATTTATTTTAAAGCTAAAGCTACGTAACAGTCTGCAGTCTTAAATACTGGAAATAAGGTTACCCAGCAGTTAATAAGTCATCTACATGTGCAACATTAAAATGAAACACACATTAATGAACCAAAAATTATTAAACCAACAGTGTCATTTATATATTCTGCATAGATAATACTTTTGCTTTAGCTGCTTGATTTGATTTAATTTAATTTAATACACTTAACAGCCACTTTACTAGATACACTTTACTAGTACTGGGTAGGATCCCCTTTTTCCTTCAGAACTGCTTTAATTCTTTGTGACAAAGATTCGACAAGGTGCAGAAAACAGTCCTCAAAAATTCTGCTCCACATGCATTTGCTTTATGTTTGTTGGCTACACATCCATGATGTAAAACGGTTGGTTACAGAATACCTTTGGGATGCGGTGAAACGGGAGTTCTCTATCATATCGAGACTATCTCTCCACTTGGAATATGTGACATTCTCTCACTCAGAGAACTAAGGTTACAATGCCTTATGCATTTGAGTACAGCCCGCTGTCATATTCAAGAAACCAGTTTGAGATGATCCATCCTATTTTCTCATTGTCAGACCATTGTGGATGAACTCTATAATTTACCTTCTCCAAGTAGAGCCTATCCGAAAATAATTCCATATCATTCTATATTTATCTATTAGTTCTACTTGCGAGAACCATAAAATACACCTCTGCAATTAAGAGATAAAGGAACTGTGAAAGAAAAAAAATGTTGTAAGATACCTGAGTGAGAATGTTCCCCGCTGTATCTCTCCTCCTTATTGAACTTGTGGAGCTGGTGGACAGAGAGCAAGAGATGATTAAAATTTAGGTGTGCACTGTGGATATGCATTTACTGTGATGGATATATTCAGACGCATTTGGGGCTAAAGCAAAATGCTGGATTTATTTTAACATTCTGTATATTTTAAGAATTTGTTCCAATCTTATTTCAGCCTTCTGTATCATTGTTAAGATATAGCAGTCTATAAAAATTATTGATTTAGGCAAAGGAACTGCAAGGAATATACAGGTTTGTATTACTATAACAGAGCATTGTGAATACAACCTATGTATGACTGGAGAATTCAGTATGACTATGAATACAGTATTAAAGTCGTTAAGTAAGTAAAGTGGATAGCCTGCAAAGTGATCCAGTGTGTTACCAACGTGTTTGATCAGAATGGATTTATGTAGTATATAAAAATGGCATATCATAAAATGTATGTCTGCAGGACAAGATCTTAATAAATATAAACCCACCCTGTCTCTGTATCAGTGACATAGCACTTCTTAATTCAAAGACTAAAAACTAGTAACTACTTAGCATGTTAACACACACTATAGGCTCAAGCGCAGTGACACTAGCAGTATGCTAATTGCGTTTGATTCTTTATATAGTGATATTTATACAATTCTTATGAGTCAAGCTAATGGTAACATACATTTCAATGCACTAAATCATAGATTCATTTATTTTTTAAAAAGTTAAGAAATTTGTGTTTGGTGGATTATTTCTTTATTGTAAGAGTGCTTCTTGGGAATAAATTTTATTTCCTTGTAAGTAAAACACATCTGTGGGTGGAGCAACAGAGTTGATTACGTGGGTTGTGCCCATTAAGAACTTGCAAAATGTCCTCTGCCAATGCTAAGCAGCTTATTCTGTTATTTTCTCTTTTGTGCTAAGGTCACGTGTGGGAGTTCCCTGCTCATGCCCTGAAGCTCTTGGTACACGGTTTTCATGCTGATGTTAAAGGAGTCTGAAGTCTGCACACCGATGGAAAACTTTTTTTCGCTGTGCACTTCTTTGCACTCAGCAACTTTACATGGTCTGCTACTTTGTGGCTCAGGTGCTGTGGTTCCCAAATGTTTCCACTTTGCAATAATGTCTCTTAAGGTTGATTATCTAGGAAGGAAGGAATTTCAAGAACTGACCCAGTACCATTGTCACATTCTATTACAGTAACTACTACACATGATTCAGTGAACCTTTTAGAATGCCCCATTCTTTCACAAATGTTTGGAAAGGCAGAACTCATGGCTATGAGCTTTTGTGTATTTTAAACTTGTTTGCTGTGTCTGCCTCTCTCTCAATATATATGTGTGTTTGCATGCATATATTTAATACAGCATATTTATATAGGTAACAATTTGCATGGTACATCCTGTTAGTCACACTCAGGTTCTTCGGATGGGTAGAGCCTCTAATCAGGTTAAGAAGATTTTCCTTACCCAGTGACTCACTGCACCTATGCAACTTGCTGACAGCGCAACCTGCATGTTTATGCAATCATTTATGCATGTATACAAACACTGTCTATAACTGTAAATCATTTTTACATATTTAGGAACGTGTAATTTCGCTATGGAGCAATGAAAACTATCCCTTGAACACTTCAGCTACATGTCATTTTTAAAATCCATTTCAATCTCATAGAATTGGCTAGTTGGTCTTTCTTTATACCCCCTTTGCTTAAAGTTGCTATTAGGCATTGAGTGTGTCTCATACTGAGTAAATAGGATTAAGACAGTGTAAACATGTCTAATGACATGCAAAGTTTCCAGATTTAACTGGCTACAATTTAATGTTCTTCTTGGGCTGCAAAGCACAAGCAGACATCTAAACATCTTTTAAATTGGCTTGGCTAAAGCTTGTAATAGTTGAGATTATAATGAGGGGAAAGACAAACAAAACTGACCCAAAACCTGCTGTAAGTCTGGAGTGCTAACTAAACAACACAATGAAACGGAAACCATGGTCTACAGCCAAACATCTGGGTGGGAAAAGATGAGGAGTAATGTGGGGCTTTAAGTGCTCAGAGGAAAAGATTTTAAGCGGGTATCCAATGTCACATAAATGGTATCCTGAAATGGCCTTCGTGGCCTTGGGTTGTCAAATAGATAATCTCAGTGAAGATGTACTACATGCCTCGGGTCATGATTTAGTTCTAGAGAGCCATCAAATGCTAAAACTTTGTTGCTTCTTTGCATCAATTCCCTATGGTAATTTGTGGTAAAAAATGAATAAAATCTAGAAATGACACTGTGATAATACCATCCAGTTTGACACTGCACATCTTAGGTTGTGGGGGATGACTAGAATCGGATCAGTCGCTGCCATGCCTAAGGATTCCCAGCCCCGACAAGCAGGAATGAGTGCCATTTGGCTTTGGCAGTCAAATGTCAGTGGCTGACTCACCTTATGCACACACGATGAAAGAGAGCAATGAGCTAAACCTAGTGCCTGTGCAGCTTTGCCCAGGGTATAAATAGCCTTGGTGCCTGGCTGCTCGCCTTCCTTAGGCCTTAGTGGGAGATCCTGGTGCTTAGTTGTAGCTTAGCATAGTATGACGTTATTGGCTGGGAACCCAGCTGAGCGTAGCGGCACCTGCTTCAGAGTAGCTGTGCATGGTGCTCAATAGTGCTGGAAGCCTGTGAGCCCACATGTTTTGTTGAGGTATTGAAGTAAATCTGACACTTTAGCCTACAGATCATTTGACGCATTTATATAGATGTAACTGCCAGCAGAGTTTGCAATCAGTGACTAAGTGCAGTTTGGACTCAGTGGTATATTTCATCACCAGACTTGATTGGGCCAAAAAGCACTGCAGCATTAGCACTGCTGATAGTTTGACATTTGTTTAAGCTCCACAACACAAATAATATTTAGTAGCTGCCCGTTTTCTTCTTCTTCTTCTTCTTCTTCTTTTTTCAACTACAAGCACCTGCACGTAGGAGCTGAATATTTTTCATTTAGAGATGGGTAATAACCAAACACAAGAATATGATTTTTTTTTTTCAACAATATGACTTTGTTGTTGAAATTGTTCTTGTCTCCTCACCCCCAACTTGGTTGCGGCAGATAGCTGCCGCTTTCTGAGTCTGGTTCTGTTGGGAGGTTTCTTCCTGTTACAAGGGAGTTTTTCTTCCCACTGTTGCCAATTGCTTGCTCATAGGTGGTTGTTATTGTGATTTGGCACTACATAAATATATTAGAACTGAATCATTTAAAGATGTGGCTATAGCAAAACCCAACCAAAACCCCAAGTAAGCAAAGAAAGAGAGTCCCACATTAGAATCCTTAAGTACCTGAATGAGTAAATATTTGATTAAAACCTTAAACTTCTAGTTGTTATTGCTGAAGCTCCTGTTTCACTCCTTGTATAATGACCTCTCCTTTGCCAAGGTTTGTACAATTAGCTTCTACACTAAGTACAGTATTATTAAAGAATTAGCCATGCCTCACCCATACTAAAATTCAGATTGGTATTTATTTTTTGCAGTGTTAGTGACAAACTGATGGAAATGATTGTCCCTGCCTTGGGTGGAAGGAAACTTTTCAGAGTAAACGATCAGATGATCATTTCACCAACCTGATTGTTGTTGTCAATATGCGGTCTCTTGATGGCTACAAAATGTCGAATTTTCCTGTGGGAAGAGGACAGGAATCAGAGATTTCTTTCTAGGAGCTGTACACTAACAACGTTCGCTTGTTTAACTTGGCTTACCCTCCTTGGCCGATGACTGGTGTTATCCTCACATGCTGTTGTATACTGTCCCCTGATTTCTTTCTGGCATAATAAATGCCCTGCCATTCCTTCAGAGACGACAGGCCAGTCAGGGTATGAAATGCTGTCAGATCTCACAGATAGGTTGGATGGAGATGAATGGGTACAGGACTGACCTTTCCTTTTTTGATACAGTTGTTGATGGTGTCCAGCAGATCAGCTCTGTTCTTGTCACTCTTGGGAAGTTCAGTCAGTTCTTTCCCGATCAATTCCCCTTTGTGATAGCCCATCATCCGTTCAAATGCTGGATTCACGTACTGTGAAATAACCACAAAACTATTAGATTAACCCCTTAGCAGTCCTATTAGTCCCCTAAACCATCCAATGTCCCGTGGGCGGTACGTCCGACTGCTAACAGTTTAAAGGAAAAAGTTGTATATTTTTCTTATTGTCCTCTTATGTCTAAATTTCCCTGATCACCTCTTCCCCATACAGAGGGGGAAAGGATAATCTGTCTATAAGGAGGTACATGTTGTTTTGCGGTGACTCGACTTCGACTTTTTTATGTAGCACATTGTTGTTAATGTATGTAAAATCTGTAAATGTGATGCTTTGTTGTGTTTCTATTTATTTCACAATTGCCGCGACCAAGACAAAAACTAAGAGAGACACAGTTTATATGTAAAGGTATTAAAGTCATACACAGTTTTTTTGGATTAACTACTTGAGGATGAGAGCCACAGATATTACACAAATACTGACTATCACTAGCTTTGTGATTTAAAGAAAAGCTTTTGCTGCGTTGGAAGGTGTGTAATATGTTTACCTGTATTATGTGGTCCTCACTGGTGATCTCCACAGCTTCTTGGCAGTGCTCCAAGGCAGTGAAGATGGAATTACAAGCCCTGTGGATGAATAAAGCCACCAGACTAAGAATTAGGAAACTCAGTACCAAAGAACACTTACACAGTATATGTTTGTGCATGTTCACATAATTGCATGATATGATCTATGTGTCTTTGCCCTCCACTTGTACCTGAGTTTGAACTGGCAGCGCACCTCTCCATGCTCCATCTGTATGAGCTCATTATAGCATGCTGACACACTGTTGTTCTCCACAAATCTCTGGAGGCCAAACAAGGTTAAGTGACATTTGAAGGAGAGAAAGGGGGTGGAAAGATTGAATGAGTCAGTAGCAAATCGTATTGAAACCTCCAACGTCATTTTCACACCATTAAAAAACATGGACAATAAGTGCCTCTTTCAAAACTGGCAACACGCTGCTGTTTAAGTGTTTAAAATCTTTAGATGATCAATGAAACGCCTCAAGGAGAAACAAGCATAACACATTGAGGGCTGCATCTGATATAAACAAAGTCACAAGCACAGGCAAAAGTTGTTGGACGTACTCTGCTAAATCCAGCGCAGAGGAGAGGAAGAACAGATGGCTCTTCTTGGTCAGACGGTCTATACAGTGACAGAAAAGAATGATTACCATCTGCAACCACAATCATTTTTCAAAATCATGCTTGGAGTGGTCTGCTCAAACAATGAATGGAAAACTGTGCAGTTTAAACTCTCAAAAGTCAGTCAACTTTTTTTTAATATGAGTGATTGCATCCAAAATGAACAGCACCAATTGAAAATAACATTTGTTTCAATGGAGTTTGCAATGTAAGGTAAAGACTCTACAATAATATAGAGAAAATCCCCAAAATCTGACAACCCCCTATGAGCAAGCACTTGGCAACAGTGGTAAAAAAAACTCCCTTTTAACAGGAAGAAGCCTCCGGCTGAACCAGGCTCAGGGGGGCGGAGCCATCTGCCGTGACTGGGTTGAGGGTGAGGAGACAAGAAGATTTTCAACAGCAAAGTCATATTATTGAAAAAAAAAATGTTCTTGCATTTGGTTGATACCCATCCTTTTTTAATAGACATTTCTTCTATTTTGAACAAACAATCTAAAAATCAAAAAGTAATACTAAATTATAACATCATCTCGCAACTGAAAATTTGTCTGTTTACCATGTGACTAAAATAAAATCCACCATCCAACCATAACCGTAGACAGGTTGCTGTTGACCTTGCAGATTTTAAGAGAATTATATAAAAATATATGAAAATATTTTGAGGAATAACTTTTTGTTTGGAAAGTGTTGGAATAATCGGTTGATGTGCTGATTTTCAAATTAAAAGTCTAGTTAAAAAATGAACCTGATAGAGTTCATGGTTGCTTAATATGGTTAAAAAAAGTGTAATGTCGTACATGAACCCAACATAGTAAGATAAAATGCCTTTGAAAGACTACCCCATTCAAAGGCATCCATACTAATGGGATACTGTAAACATCTGAAGTTTGTTTTGAAGTTGAGCCTTAAAGACCTTAAAGTCTTATGTGAATAATTTTCTAATTAATTATTAACACAGAATATTAAAATTTACAAAGAAGATTAACTCAGACTTACTTTTGTGGCACAACAGCTAGAATAACTGTGTTTTCAGAGGGCTTTGTGGCACGGATCATCCTGAAAATAACACAAATACAGATACAAAGTCAGCAGGAGTTCAGGAAAAGTGGCTTGGACTCATGTACAGGACAAACATGTGGACAGATTTGGGGGTTGATGTCATTGCCTCAAAAGGAGGACAGAACATTTCTGCGTTTTACACAGAAACACCAAACCAAACATGTACCTCAGAGGATTGGCCACAAAGCCACAAGGCCACTGGCAAAGCGTAAGGGAAAGGGGCCAGGTGGTGGAGGAGGAACGAGTATGCAGTGTTAGAGAATGAAAGCAGGAACAGAAGGAATGGATTATGGAAGAGATCCTCATGGTGGATAAGGACGGGAGGTGGAAAAGGCAAAAAAAAAAAACACATTGAGGAAAGGAGCGAAGGAGGAAACAGGGAGGAGTTGCCAAACTGTGGTATTCTGGAGACAGGGGAGATAAATGGATCTGTTCCTTTACTTGAGGAAATAACGAAGCACTTAAAATAAATCACAAGAAAATATATGGGCACAGCTTTTTACTATAGGCCAATAACTAAAAGGTCTGGAGGAAAACTAAATCAAACACATAAGTAGTAGTCACTTGTCTTGGCTAAAAATAATATGGAATAAAGTTTTTCTTTAAATAGATGCCAAAAAATCGAAGGAACATCCAGCTTCGATTTATTTATTAAAACAAAGAATAAGCTGACTTGAAAACCTGAAAGTCATGTTATTTATGTATCCAGAATACAGGACTACAGGTCGTTCTCAGTAAATAAATAAGTAAATGAATAAACAAATGCACACAACTCTATGAGCAGTAAGGATTTAACATCTGGCACAGGACTGGGAGTGAACGGGATCATTTCGCAGGCGCATATACTTTTGAAAAGCTGCCAGCACAGCCACGGCCACTTTAGACAAATGGGCAAAAAAAAGCTTTTTCAGGCTTTTGGCTGATTTCATGTCAGCAAAGTGCAGACTCACTTTAGTGCCTGCTCAACTATGGCTTCCTATAACTTGGGAAGTCAAATATCTTGTACTTCCTTTTGGAGAAAAACTGAATAAAGAAATCTGTAAATATAACTTGGAGCATCAGGTTTCAAGTTGTAGACTTCTGTGTTGCTTTCAGTGAACACCAGATGGCACCAACCAGTTCTTCACAACAGAGTCCCAAAGCTATAGGAGCTTCAGTACTCACTGCTCCTTGCTATAACTTTTGACTGATGTAGTTTGATCTATATATTGCACATGATTACGTGCAAAAAGATGTGGATTTGGTTAAATCATTTCTTTGCTAGTATTTTTTTCTTTTTCAGTTTAAGGAGATGGTTTCCAAACATTAAAGAAGTATCAATATACTCTTAAATATGTAATACAACACCAAATTACTTCCTAAAATGTCTTCTCCCAGCTGCTGGGAGGAAACACTCTCAAAACATTCACTGAAGTGAAAATAGAGAAATTACAGAAAATATAGAACCAGTGACTCTGGTCAGAAAGACTTCACTCACCGGCAAACAGCTTCAGGCTCAAAATAGCGTGAGTGACGTCCATCAATGATTATTATCTCATGGTGCTTGTCTAGGAAACATTCAACAGCAGACTCAGGCGTCCGTGCAATGTTGCACCTGAAACCAGCGCGGTCACAGGCCCACCAGAAGGCATCACTTTGGCTGTCCTCCTTTGCAAACACGAGCAAGACCTGGAGAGAGACAAGGAAATGGGCATGGGGGTAAGAGAGTACTTCTATTGCTGGGATAATTATAAAATAGATATTTCACTTTGTCTACTACTCAGACAGGACACTATTCAGAACAGCAGACCAAGAACATTTTATGTGCCGGTTACATTTTTCACAAGGTTACAGGACAAATGAGGCTACTGACATGTATCAGTGAATAGCAACAAGTACAAATTCTGGCTTAAATTATATCCACTCCTCCCTTTTTGTAGATTAACATAATGCACTGTTTATGGAGTAAGTAAGTAACTGGCTGCATGAAAGAAAAATTAAACAGCCTTATGTTGGACTGTGGGAAGAAACATGTAGAACATGTAAATGGCAAACAGAGAGGCCCCACCCTAATGAAGAAACCAAAAAGCACGAAATACTGCTCGCATCAGGATCGCTGCCTAATGTTATTCTTTGGAACCAAAAACAGCTCCTTCCTTTGCCTGTGCTTAAAATGTCAACAAATTTGATGAAATCCAGCCTGGTTGTTTCTTGTCTTTTGCTAAGAACAATCTATATATTATTATCATTATTTTATAAGGCTACGAAACATGACAGTACATAGAGAAACGGCTAAAAACACAGAAACAATTTATTACCTTTAACATGCATTACTCATAAAATAAATGTGTTATTGTACCTTTAGGGATAGACTTAGTGATGGCATGTCATGGGGGCAGTAACCTCTTAAGTCTTACCACTGTACCCTCTTTCAGGGTATTTATAATCTGGTGGTTTGCACACTGCAGGGGCTGGTCTTGGACCTCTGGTGTCAATTTTGTATCTTAATCTTGGGGTCTATCTCAGGAGCCTTTTACAGGCGACATGCAACAAAATGTACGGTACAGTCCACAGAGGTCGGCAGTTCATCATAGGACGAACACATGGAGGCTGCCTTTTCACATCCACACCTACATCTAATTTTAGAACCACCAATTACCCTAACATGCATGTTTTTGGACCGTAACAGGAAATCAGAAAAACAGCCTCTCGGCACGGGAAGAACAAAGATCCTAGAGAGACTTTGCTTGGGAACATCGATCTGTTTGGCCCCTGAAATGGTTGTTCCCTTGAGGTCTAATAATGAGCCCTAAGGAGTATATTCATAGATGCACAGAAATCGAATTTTAACATTTCTGAGAAAGTAATATATAAGAATGTATCGGTCATTTGTCTCTAGTGATGGTTTTCATTTTGAAATGAGCACATAATGTTCCCTTAGTGTTCGTGTAGGCTTGACAAAACAGGAAGTTTATCTGGATGTAACGAAAAGCTAAAAAACCCTACTTCATTTGTAAAGCTTGCATAACTGGGTAAAGTAAAACATAGTATTACCACCTTTATTTGTTTTGTTAGTATAGCGATGTGAGTAAAATCAAAAACTGAGAAAAATAAACAGTGGGAAAATGGTCAACTGTGTCATCATCAGTCTTGATTTTCATTCTCAGCTCTGTTGCTTTTTCTGGGTTGAGTTTTAATTTTCTCTCTGGCGATTTGTGGATTTCCTCCCAGAGTCCCAAGACACGCATGCAGCTTGGGAGAAATATTGGAAATTGTGTGTGCTCATCCGTGTGCTTGACTTTCCTTAGATAAGCTGGCAAACTGTGCATGGTGCCTCTCTATCTTTTGTTAAAAGCATGCTAGGAGAGTCTCCACCTGCCTGTCCCCCCGATTCTGACTGGGGAAATTTAAAATGGATGAAATGAATAGCTGAATAACCGCCATCATGTAAACGTCATGGTAATGCCTTCTCCAAGAGGTGAATTACTGCTTTGACTGAAACTGAGCAGCGCAGAATCATGACAAACATGAAACCTGCAGAGTGAGGACATGTTTTAGATCCCACACTGTGTTTTGACCATGAACACACCAACCACCTTTGGTACAGTGGTGAGGAAACACAACATATACACGCAGGCAGCTGGACTGCAGCCAGAATCAACAGTACTCAGCTCTGCCTCGCAGCAGCATCACCTCCTGACTCCCTCTAAGGACAACAAAGGATAGAGTGACAGATAGAGTGCATGGAAGCACAGCAGAGAGAGGGGAAAGCTAATGAGTGAGTGGGTGAAATAAGCAGAAGGGAGTCCAAGTCATGATTCTCCACAGTAAGATCAGGCAGAGAGCATTTCAGAGTGTTCATATGTTGTCCTTCACAGGCGGCGACAGAAACAATAGAAAATGAAAAAGAAGAGGTGAGACTGCCAAAAGACGATGTCAGAAGGAGAGGACAGGAGGAGAAAATGGGCTCCCATTTTCGAGTGCCTGTGAAAGATCTACAGTCTTTGATCCTGTGCTGGCTTGTGTAACCATGGTGCTAACATGTGAAATTCCACACACACAGTACCTAGCGTACCCTGGGACAACACAGACCACACACATCTCTGACCTGCCACCCAAATATGTCACCAATGACAAGCCTGATAGGAGGCGCCGTTGGTCTTAATACCACCATCTAATATACACACAGTCAAACATATTTAAACACATGGTTGCACTCCATCACATCAACATCGTATCTGTCAGAGCTAGACGCCTCTCTAAATGCAACTCACTGTTAATGGTAGGCAAATGGATGTGTGTTTATGCAATTAATTGGTTACAATACCCTTAAAATACAATTTAAGTTTTTAAACCTATCAAGCCACCCAAATGACACAGTTAAGTCACAGCCTTCATAGTTTACATGAAAACACTGTTCAGCTAGCACAGAGGCTTATCCTCCTGGGCTGCTGCTGTTTTCAGAGTTCAGAGGTTAATCTGCCATGTTTGCACACCCAAGTCAGATGCCATTTAACACTGGGAGACTTCCAAACAGATGTGTCACTGGGATAACTACCTTTGAGCCATTTAACTGGTCAAAGGCTGGCCAATGAAATCTTTTCTTTCAGCTTTCCAGCATTTTATTTTAACAATCAACTTTTTTGGGATTGCACAGCATTATCATCCCTTGTTCCCCTGTCCCGACTCTTGTATGCAAAAGCACGCACTGCAGGATGTGCGTTTTTCTGGATTTTAGCCAATGGATATGGAGAAAGTAGGGGAGGTTTTTATCATGTTCTCAAGCAGGTTAAGTCTTTGCTGGCAATGCTTTGCTCAATGGGGGAAGTTGCAAGACACTACAAGGTCATAAGCTCTGTAGAATTTGGATGAATATGATGGAAACTGCCCCAAAGATTAGAAAATGAAGTGATAAAAAACTGCAGAACAGGGAAACTGTAGTGTGCAGTGATACAGTATTTAAATGTGGGATAAAAATTAGAATTGCCAGGTGTGGCTCAAAAGAAACTCCACATGTGCACGCCTATTGAGATCCAAGGTAATTACAAGACAGAACAGCAGCTCAAATAGCGGTTAACAACAGTTTTGACTGAGCTAGATATTACTGGGATAAAAAGAGAGTACAAGAGTGTAAGATGACTCTCATGTAAGAGTATAATAAAAGCAACTTTCCTCACTATATCTGGGGAGTTGGGAAAGTTAGTTAAAAAAGTTTTTTCCTTCATATGAATGATGTCAAAACTATAACCTGCGTAGTTTATCGTGTATATTTTGGAGTACCTCCCAGCTTAGCATATTCTACGTACACATTACACACACAGCCCAGAATTAGTTTGAAAATTGTAGACAGTGTTTAGGTCAGGCTGTTAATGAAACACTGATTTCATGCTTTTAAATATAATTATAAAGTAATGAATTCATTAAAAATTACCTTTCAGTCAGCATTCCAGTCTAAACTTTTTTCTTTTTTCTTTTACTTTGGCATATTTTAGCTCTGCTACTTATGTTGAGATATTACAAATTACTCTAAAGTCCCATTTTAAGATGACTTAATGATGATAATTGCACTACTGCAGTTTAAACAGTTTAAAACAAACTCATTACATTTTGCATTGTACAATTTTATGTGCTCCAATAAGCATGTTTTAAAAATTTATCAATAAATTAAAGAAAACAAAAAATAAGAAGCACAAAATCCTAACACCGCTTACCTAACTAGTTGTGGTAGGATTTGGTTAATGGCCATCAATTTTAACTGGATTTTATCATTTTCTGAATATCCACATGGAAAATCTTTTAAAAAGAAAAGAATTGCAATAAATAAATAAATGTCTGAGGACTTATTTCAGATAAATAAATAACCAAGTAAATCTATGTCAAAGTTAGAGGACACAAAGTCTGTATGAGTAAGTTGTTTTTCAACATATTATATCACGATAAACTAGATGCAAATCAAAGGTGTGATGCCTTTAACTTACATATAAAATTGTCAAGGATTAATTAGACACAGAAACATTGCTTTTACATTTAACAAGCTCTTATTTTTAGTAAACCAATGATAAAACTTCCTTCCATTAAGGATTCTGCTGATGAACACATGAATTATTTGAGCAACAGCTTCAACTGCAATTGCAGTTGTTTATATAGTTGAGCTTACACACAAAAAGGCATTAAAAGTTTAAAGATACAAAATGACAAAAGTTTTCAACAACAGAATTACCTTTCTTTACATGGATCTGCGATATAATTACAATGCACTTTAGATTATTAATTATGTGTGTAACAAGTGAAACCACATGAAGCATTAGATAAGCTGATGGGGGAGGTATGTAGCAAATCTGAAACTCTCCAGGGCCACCAGGCAGTAATAGTAAATGTCAAGGAAAACCCACAATATATAACTCTCTCCTGCAGAACATTTTATCTCTCTTTTCATCTCTCTGTTCCTGTGGAAGGAGTGAAGTAGAGGAGGAGCGACTCAGGTCATGGATCCAGCAGAAGGTTGGACGTAAAACTAAAAGAGCAGTTTTAGGGTTTTATGGGCCATGAGATGAAGTCAAAAAAGGCTTTTTAATAAAGCCCTCGGTCCCACCACCTGCTTGCATGCTGCCAGAGATTTCAGCTATAGTGCTTTTGGGTTTGGTAAATAAGGAGGAGGGTGAAGGGATAGAGTGGGATTCTTTAGCTCAGCATGAACACGAGTGGCATGCCAGGCCTCTCACATCACCACACTGGAGTGGGAGATGAACTGAACTCAAAAACCCCCGGAGATGGGTCAAAGCAGCACAGCTCAAACCAAAGCAAATCAAATAAAAGCAATAAACGAGCAGCTAATAAAGTAGCAGAACTGCTGGAATAAGGAATGCTTTGTAATCTAACCAGCTAGTCACATCCGAGAGCTCTTACTTTCTGTGTTACATAAGGATAAATCTTGTTAGCACATGTCCTAATCCCTAACCAGAAGATGAGTACAGACAGTCCCTGACTCAACCCTGCCTAACCCCACAATATTACTCGTGTTCTTGATAGGCAAGATGAAATCTTAGCTAGACCGAAATGACAGAGGACAGACATGGTGTCTACAGGTATTTAAGATGCATAAAATTAATCTAAAATGGCAAACTATATCCAGAAAACATCACAGCAAATATGTCTTAGAGCACTGATTCAAGAATGAATGCAACGCAAGGGATAGAAGATATTATTTCGGGGACATACAAAAGAACATTTTGGACTACAAAGGCAAACAGGGTTTATGTGGCTAAGATCATATTTTACTTTAAATCAAAAAAGTAAATTTATCTTCAACAACTTTAGTCAGGTAAATCATTATCACAGCAAATACTGTTAACCACACTCTGGATAAAGTCACTTTACGAATAAAAATCAATCTGCAAAAGTATTCTTGTCCTTTAGTAGAGATGGAATGATTTTTTTCTGGGATAAAAGAAGAAGTCCTAATGTGATATAAACTATAAGCAGTATAAATGGTATAAGTAGCATAGGCAGTGTATTTGTTTTTCCCTGTTTTAAATGAAGTTGCATAGAAATTCCAACTGGACACAAACAGGGAATTCATAGTACATTTTGAATCCGTTTTGTTTATCTAGGAGACTAAATTACACTTAGGGGGGTGGAAATTTGGTGCCATAAACTGCACTCATCAGTTGTTCTTAAACATTAGATATGAACATGACCCAATGGGCTGTCTTACTCTTACCTGAATTGGCTCTTGAGACAATCTCATGGGTCCTACACATTCTTCTGTAGCTGAAACCTGTTGAAGAAACATGACAGCACTGAGAATGGATAAATCACTCACTTAAAAAAAAATACAGACAGAGCAAAAAGCTGTGAATATTTCTTACCATTTTACCATTAATGTCCAGCAGCATATTAGCATATTGCTTTTGCTTCCACAACCTGTCTGCCCCCGCTGCACTTCACAAACTTTAATCGTCTTCCTTACCACCCACGTTCAGTCCCCAGTGCAACAAGCCAAGTACTTCCTCTTACAAGCCAGATGCGTGAAGTCAAACAGGATAACAAATAGCCTTTTAAATCTACAACAAATATCTGTATGTCTGGAGCCTTAACTACAGATTTTGTGATGACTCTTCTATGCTGCAGACACGCATATTTTCATGCCACAACACCAATCCAGAATGGAGCCGCCCGCTACAAACTTCTTTAGAAGGTATTAACCACCAGCCGCAGATTGAACTCACAGGTTTACCTGATAATCCCACTGCAGGAGCATCACATTCTGCGCTCTATATGTGTGTGCGTGTGTTTTTGCAGCTTGTCTGGACAGCTTCAGCAGGCTCCTTAAGCACATGCGTCACTCTGATGTGAATAAGCAACTCAGCTACATGTGCATCTCTTGAGCATATGCATGCACACACATGCTTACACCACACTTCAAAATACACATTGAGTCAGCAGTGCACCATATCATACTGTATCATAGTGGCCAACATGTGTGCAATACCCAGTTATTTATTTATTTCTTTGTATTAGTGGCTTTTTTCTCATTAAAAATGGAACTTGTTATTGAATGCCTTTTGCTGCTAAAGTGTTCATAAACACAGACTTTTAAACACTCAGTATTAAAATTCCCCTCCCCATGGAGAGAAGCTTGTACTCTTTCTACACGTAAACAGAGAGAGAGATGGAGAAAGAGTGGGAGGAGGATGTCTGTTAATTCCACAAGAAGCACCAGTGCCATAATAACGCATGCTATACACAAACTCTACTCGCAGTCATACAAATTGTATGACTAAAGCAGTGAGGCGGGCAGCAGTCGATGACTTAACCACCCATCATTACAGCATTATTTGTCAGTGGTGCTTAGGCTTGAAGCTGAACATATTTCTGCCCACATTTCAAGAAGCCACTATCACAAACATCAAGACTTCTGGTACAGCACTTGAAATATAAGAAGCTTAATTTTATTAAAGCAAACAGCGACTTCCAGGACTGAAAACTGAAACTAATGGGGAAGTGGCAAAAATGACAATTTGTCAAATAGCCACTTGAGGTTTTAACATCTATGTTAAAATGCAGCAAAATTAGCATCTCTGACTAATATCATAGGCTGCTGTGTGAAGTTTACACTCTAGTTTTTCTAGTCTGCTGCTCAGCACCAACCAACAGATAACTGTGTCTTTACATTACATCTGAGTTGGTCACTTCCACACTGGCTGGATGCTACATCCATTGCATATTCTTCTATCTCTTTTCTTTTAAATGCAGTCTATTGGGCACACATTAACCCATCTTTGCATATTTCCATTTAGTGCTCCTGAACCTTTTCAGCCTCATATGTATAAAGTCCAGCACTGTTTCACCTCTGAGCCACGTAGGCTGAAAAAAACAACAACATAAAAGCACACACAGAAAAACACCCATTGTCCCATGTTGTCTTGCAAATGACACACAGATATAAAGTGAGCTTTGTACCACAGTTTACTCATGCACAAGAGCATGTGCATTTTCAACTAAAGCAAAACTACTAACTTGAAAAAATAATAAAGCATGTGCACAGACAGAGAGAGAGGGAGACAGAGTTATATATGGAATGCCTGATTGTAATATAGTGGAGACAATATGTTTAATTTTTTCTCAGTAATAACTTGGTGAAGTTCTGTCATTTTCCAGCAAATGCAAAGCAGGTGTGCAAAGTGCTTTGTGATTTTTCTGCTTCACAGTAAGAAGAGAACTAGTCGCTGTTACTGTAAAGCACCTGTAAAAAATAATACGTGGATTAAACTTAACATTGCAGACATGCAGGACTGTGTTGTCTCACACTTGTGGTCCTTACATCAGAGATGTTTGTGTCTAAGCACAAAGACATTCCTGGAAAGCTGAGCAGGGATCACTATCTACATAGTGTGGTCTAACAGGACAAAGAAACAAGGTCAACCAAGTAAGAAATGACCCAACAGAGTTGGTAGGAAAGACTCAGAGCATCTGGTGGCTCGGTGTTAAAAGCATAAACGTAGTTATAAGAAGACTGAGGGGAATGAGTCATTGTTTAGTGCTTCAGTGACAACAAGAAGCCCAGTTTCAAAATATATAATTGGGTTTGAGTGTTGGTTTCTTGAGTATACGAGCAGCTTTGTTTTACTTGAGGACGATACAGCCAGATGTGAAACAGAACAGGAAGGAAGGCAGTAGAAATGGGACTGTTAACCAGTGCTGAGAGATCAATTTGGAGAAGGATCAGTCAGCTAAGTTAGTTAGAAGATGATGGAAGAAGTGTTAAGGAAAGCCATCATTGGGGACCATCTCTTCTTAGAATAGCTGACAGAGTCCTCACGAATAGACATTAAGAGGAAGTAAGTGAAAGAAGACTTTGGATCGAGTGCAGAGACAGATGCTTCTTTGTGTTAAAATAACAGGTATAAATGAGACTATGAAAGCTTTCTTGTATATCCACAGCAGCTGAAAACCAACAACCTAGCTAACACAAAATGAAAAAAATAAATAAAGTTGATGCCGATGGCTTATAAATTAAACTTGGTTGAAAGACTGACTGACCTAATGCTTTATGGAGTATTAAAAGAGGCCCATTAACCATGACATGAGACAAAATTTGTTTTCAAAGAACATAATTTGTATCATCTGTTTTTTGTTTGAATCCAACACCAGCAGATATGTAGAATGACAGAGAGGGAACAGAGGATTCTCAAAGTCACTGAACTGAAAAGAGCCAGGCAACTACAGCATAATATGTTTATTTAAGCTCAGTCTCAATGTAATGGAGCTGTAATACAAGTTGAATTATATCGTGCAGCCAGTGTCCTGGCAGAAAGGTAAGGTAAAAGTTTTTTCACTCTTCTTTATAAAGTATTCAGTTGTCATGTCCAGGTTTGTGAAACAAGTCATATAAGCCTTTTCCCAAGAACAAGATAAAAGAAATTACTGGTTTTAATTAAATGTCCCATACTACCAGCAGCTGTCAGAAATCAGGCAGGTCGTTTTAGGACAATCTTCTTGTATAGCTCCTGTACAGAACTTTTGCTCTGTTAAAATCTTTAAAAAAAATCATAATCTACTTTTACACACTACACTATTACAGCAACAAGTCGCAAAATATACTGCAAAGATACACTTTAACAAAATGGCACAAAAATACGCTAAATTACAGTAATATGTTCTTTGTAAACAGAGCTAAACACTGTAAAAGGATGCTGCTGCTATACAACGTACAGTACAACACAAATTAACAAAAAAAATAATCAAGTCATTTCTGTTTATTGATTCAGGCCACAATTAATTGCCAAATTATGCTGCATGTCCCACTACCTCATGCGATGTAAAGAAATTAAGAAACAATGTTTGTTGATTACACAAATGAATAATAGAGGTTTAAAGATTTATTGATCTACAGTATTTAAACACATATCACATTTTCATAACATCTTGTTATGGCGATTACAGTGGAAACAATAAGAGTGTAATAGCAAAAGTTAGCAATATTAAACAGTCACTCAATGACCTCGCTCTGTAACTTTCTGTGTTCTGACACTTGGCAGTTGCTGTGGTTCCCAAACTAAAAATACCATTTACACTTAATTGCAGGATATCTAGGAGTGAAGAAACTTGATTTCTTGAAGAACTTGAAGAAACTGATTTGTTGCAATGGTGGAATCCTATTATAGCACCACACTCAAATTCAGCGAGCTCTTTAGAACAAACCATTCTTTCAAAATGTTTTGAAAGGCAGACTGCACGGACAGGTCTTTGACTAACTGTAGCAATGGGACTAAAAACACATGAATTCAAAGATTAAGACGTGTGGCCCATATAGTGTATGCTAGTATCTATGATCACAATGGACAAATAAGCTACTTTGCTGTACTGAATTGCTGGTTATGTTTTAAGTGAGCTTTCAAGGATATCTGTAACTCTGGAAAACAAACAAACAAAAAACTACAGAGTACTTATTATAATTGTATATGTACATGTAGTATATGTACCCTATCTCCTCCTTAATGGGCGAGCCAATCTGAACAACACTTTGCACAAACATCGTCACACACAAAGTGACTATTATTTTTTATGTGCTTTTAAAAATCCAATCTCTTTTGATTTTCATGAAAATGTACATTGAGTGATTCTTATATAGCATTTTTCTACTCTCCCGGAGTACTCAAAGTGCTCTACACAACATATCACATTCACCCACCTATGCTTTTAAGTGCTTACTAACTACCCAAGGATATTTGGCATGCAGACAAATGGGAGACAGGGATCAAACCACCAACCTTCCAATCAGTAGATGACCTGCTCCACCTCCTGAGCTACAGCCACCCCAAAATGTGATGTTATACTCTCCAGTTGACAGTCAATATGCAGTGGTTCTGTATATAGTGTTTGATTTGGCATTTTAAAACATGACACCAGTGTTCACAAAATTCAGAACAACTCAGCAGTAGATAGATAAGTATACAAATAGTTAATATGAATAATCATTTGAGTCTCTTTTCTTCCAAGCAAAAATGGAAAACAAAACAAAACAAAAATCCCCTGAAAAGGGACGGTTTATTGGTTTTTGTTTTATTTTTGTTTTTTCACACATTTTGCTAAATTAATTATACCACAAAATAACAAACAACACACAAACCTAATATTTCACGTCACACAGCCCTTCCTTCCCACCCCCCTTAAAAATGGCTTCGGTTTTTAAGCCTATGACTTAGATCTTCGACTAATTACAAACTTCTGAACGTTGGAGCTGCCTTCATCTTAGAGTAATTTCAGTCTTTGTTTTTGTGAAGCACTTTGTAATGTTGGCTTTGAAAGGTGCTGTATAAATAACCCCTTAATTGTTTCCTGAGGCCAGGTATATAATGTCATTGCATATACTGTACACACATTGTTATGATACAGATCAAACATTGCTTTCATTGTGAAGGACCATCAAACATTTCGCAGCACATTTAATTGAACAGTTTATTCCCCAGAATGCAATAAACGTAACAAACTTAGTGTATGTTTGATGTGGTCCTTTGAAGGTGTTTTCTCTGTTGATGTTAGATTATGAAGATGACTGGCTAGTTTACAGCATGGCTAGAGAACAGAAACGCTTACGGGCCAGAGTGTAATTGTTTTGAGTAATGACAAAGCGGGTGAATTTCTCATGTAGATTCGACCTTATGAGTGGCTCTTTTGTTGAAAGTCAGACTGTTTAGAAATCAGAAGTGATACAGAATGACGTTACTGTGTCCTTCAGAGCAGGGATAAATCTTTTTTTCTGCTTCTATGCATTATGTCACTTTCAAGTTTATCGAAACCAATAAAGAAATGTTTTGGATTTTCATTTTGTATATTGCCAGATAAATACCAAGCACTTGGCGCTTATCGAATTAGGTTCCTCATCATTGTTAACACCAGGCCTTGGTGTCTGCATGAATCACAGTCCTTGCAACAAGGCCTCACCTTATCTGCACTGAAGTGGCCTTCTTAGAATGTCTACATGGACTTGAGGTCGGCCTCTGTCTTATCTGTTAGACTTCTGTCCACAGCATGAAGTCAATGATAAGCTTACAGTGAGAGTCTGATATTTTGACGTGGCTTAAAGCTGTCGTCTGAACAAACTTCTTGACTGCTACCTTTAGATGTTAGGTTCATCCTACAAGTAACAGCAAACTGTAGAACTGTAGAGAATAGCAGCTCTTGATCACGTTTCTGGATTTATCATGTTTGGTTTGCATAATTTAGCATTTTGAAAACATGCTAAGATATTTTTATTAGAATTGTCAATGTTATTAGTTAATGTCAGGGAATAAGTTAAACATTACATGTTAATCTAGTCATTGTTAGGAAGCAGGTTGGCACTCAAAGAGCTGCCACACAGAACAGCATTTGAAGAAATCGGTCAAAATCAAAGCTTCTCAGTATGCCTCTATGTAACTGTGATGGCAGCAGCCACACAGGGGTAAATTAGTCCATTTTTCACTTTATTATTTTGCTTTGCAGT
>NW_024582468.1:1841903-1857764 GCF_018398535.1 Haplochromis burtoni
TTGTTGTTTAAGTTTTGGAAATTACTTTTTGTAGAGTTATATTTAGTTGACCTGTTTTATGGGCCTGCTAAGTATGGTTTTGAATTTTGTTAATTTTGGACTTTTTGAGGGTTAAAATAAAGAAAACCCTTTTTGAAGATATTTTTGCTTGTGTCCTCTTTGCTTTGGCTGCTTGGTCCCTCACAGTAACGATCTAGGTATTTGCCTTAAGGTTGAGTCGGGTTGAGTCCAACACTTTGCACGCCATGTTGACTGAGGAGTCCAATTTGACTGGAGCTGTAAATATTAACAGTATCAACATTCACCCTGTTTCAGCTGCAATGTAACTGCGAACTGTTTAGTTTATTCTGTTCCTATTTATATGCTGGGACTTAAGGAGGTTGCTATTGTAGTGTTACTCTCCAACTTACATGAGTGGATTGGGAACCCAACCTAAGTCCTGCATCATCCTGTAGGTCTCAAGCAGGAGGAGCTTTCAGTCAACTTTATGTGGAGTAAAAAATACAGTCGTTTACCATTTGGCAAGGGAAACTCAATTTCAGTATTTAAGCATGATTGTTCCTGGTACTGCTCAGTCACCATAGAAAAAAACTAAATAAATAACACAGAAAAGCTAAGTACACCCTCACTGCTTCATCTTGCAATTAAATGCACTTGATTAACTGATCATCAGCAAGGGTGAGCTCCTCTACAAAAACAGAAGTATAGGTAGTTTACTGGCCTGAAGCATTCAGGTGTGTGTTAACACAGTGCCAAGGAGAAGATAAATTACCGATGAACTTAAAAAAGGAATGTATGCTGCCCATCAGTCTGGTAAGGATTAAAAGTAATTTCCAAACAATTTGAAGTCCATGATTCTAGACGAAGAAAGATTCTTCACAAGTGGAACACATTCAAGTTCCTAATAATCCGCTGACTGGATGTACCAGCAAATTGATCCCAATGCTCAGAAATCCTGAGAGCTACATGTTAGACTCTACAGGCCTCAGTTAGCATGTGAAATGTTAAAGTTCAGTACAAATAAGCCAGACAGTACAATTAGAAAAACACTTGACAAGTATGGCTTGTTTTGGAGGGTTGCCAGAAGAAAGCCTCTTCGTCCTTAAAAATAACATGGCAGCACATGATTGGTGAAAACCAAACACAGCATATTAGCACAAACAGTGTTAATTATGATGATGGTGTGGGCTTGTTTTGCATTCACAGGTCCCGTGCACCTTGCAGTCATTGAGTTGACCATAAACTCCTCCTCTAGAGGCATTCTAGAGTCAAATGTGAGCCCATCTTTCCAACAGCTAAAGCTCAGCCAAAAAGGCTTCGTGCAATAGGACAATTATCCCAAGAAACACCAGAAAATCTGTAACAGAATAACTGGAAAAGAAAAGAATCACAATGCTGCAATGGCCCAGTCAGAATCTAGAGCTGAGCCTGATCAAAAAAGAAAGCTGTGCATAAATGAAAGTCCATAAACCTCAATGAACTGAAGCAATGTTGTAAATCAGAGTTGGCCAAAATTCCTCCATGGTGATATGAAAGACCGATGAAGTCATACAGAGAAAAACTACTTCAAGTTACTTCAAGCTATTCTGCTAAAGGTGGTTCTACAAGCAAATGAATCACGGGGTGTAGTTAGTTTTCATAGTTTCTACATTTTGGCTCAGCTTTTGTTAAATAAATAATGACACTACAATACTTTGTGACTATTATTTAGTATCTATAAGATTTAAGATGATTTTTATTATATTCTGACATGTAAAACCTTAGAAAATGAAACCCAATATATCAACTTAGGGTTACCTAATCTAGCTACAAGAGCATGCAAATACATAACTACATATGACCACTTACAAACATGATAAGTCTAACTGCAGCAGAGCAGCATATTTTGTAAATAAAGAAAAACTATATTAGAAAAATATGAAGAGATTGATCACATAGTGCAGACCCAGAGCAAGACAGCCATAGCAGTGCTGTGCTAGTGTGTTTGTATGTGTATAATAAAAGTGCTGTATTATTGTGTGATTCTACTCAAATCAACGAAGGAAAGATGAGAAGAACTGGCAAGTAGGCTAACTTCAGGAATGGTGAGACTATGTGCTAGAGAACTGACTGGCCAATTTGAAGTGGTTTTGTATGCGATGATCTCTTATCTCAAGCAAAACCTCTTCACGAGTAGGCTAAACGTGTTACCGCGACGATGAACCCACCTTGGTAACACAGAAAACCCAGGGTTAAAACTGAAGTTGGCTCGCTAAGCCCCTAATCCTGCTTTGTAATGCAGGCTTCTGTTGAATTCTTCTTCTTGAACCTCTGCATTAAGATGTCCATGGGCCTTTCCCATCTGTGACTTTACGATTCACTTGTTCAGTGCTGTCATCCTTACAAACAGCTAAAACATTCACTGCTGCATCAGTGCTGTGTAAAACACTGACATAGGTTTCCCACCCCCCATCCAAACAAAAAGCCCATTTGAATGTTTTTAATCTTATATTTTATATATATATTATATATTTTTATGTTTTTAATCTTATATTTATGGCAAAAAAAAAGTTGTTTTTTAGTGTGAAAAACAGGCTCATACCTAAAATAAAAAGAGAACACAGAGCTTGCAGTGGATGTACGAGTTCTCCTTAATAGCAAAATAAATTGTTACATTGTTACTTCTTACTGTTATGCAAGACATCACTGATGTGTTTAAATGAAATCAATAATCTGAGTTAAAGAGTAATTAGAGAGGAGGAGGGACTCTAATGCTTGTAGGGCTCTTGCTTTGGTTTTGATGCATTACAAAGGTTTGTGTATGCTTAGCTTTGGTTTGGTGTGCATACTTGCACAGTTGTCATGTGTAAATCAAAATTACAATCTGGAAAGCCAATGAAACAAAGTATAATGGATCCAGTTTCACAATTTATATGATAAACATTTTCTTGGTTATTATGTGTTTTGTCTGTTTATTAGATATGCTGACTTGTGAATAAATTGCATCTTCACAAATTATATGGTGTATCTTCTCATCATAGCACTGGTCTGTTTGTTGCTGACCTACAACTTTATGTATTACCAGCAGCAACATTCTGTTCCAATCCTGATCTCACTTTTGTTTGCCAAAGAAAAAACTTAAAATAGACCTTCTACAAACTGGCATGAATTTATAAGAATTGTGTTAACTGGGTTTGGTCTGGTTTATTTTATTTTTTAAGAACACAGAACTTTATCATTGCTGAATTTTTGCATGTTTAATCCACGTTGGACTTGTTAAATATGAGTCAATCCCCAGGGACTATCACGTTATAACATGTAAATAATGCATAGCCTGGTGCAAAGGTTTTTGGCCTCTAAAGCCGATTTGCTCCAACAATATAGAATTCATTAAATAATATATAATTAACAATTAAGGCCTAGAGTTAGAGGCATGGCCTCTTTTTTAACAGGAGTGCTAATATGGGCAGATCGTATCTGCTATGGCTCATGTCCTCTAATTAAAGTCTCTATAGTTGTGGTTATGATTGTTGTGTTGGTCATTGCGGATGCCAACTGTGACATCAACCTGCAGAAATGCAGTGCTTGAGGTACGTGGGATTTTCTGCAGTTTTCTTCAGAATGTCTCATCTTTTCCAACTGATGCGGCACACTCCCTCTCTGTCATCTGACAATCTCTATTCCCCTACCCTGAAGTGTTATTAAATGCTAGTAAAGACAAACTTATTTGTACATTTGTGTCTCTAACCCAGCCTCTAACACTGGGTTACCGAAACTAAACTAGGTGCCGAAACAACACCAAATGTGTTAGCATCTGCTATTATGCAAGTTGACATTTGCATGAGCAACACTGACAACCATAACGTACTAGTGAACTAACCGTCTTTAGAGTGTTTGCGCTGATTTGAGCATTTTTAATGAAATTATCTAACAAATAACATGCGTGCTGTCTGAAACAAAGACTGGGATTCCGGTATTTAAGTTTGTTTCTCTGCAGTATAAGCAGAAATGTGAGTCTGTGTAATGCAGATGCACCTTGCTAACCAAGTTTGCTAGCATAAGCTGATAATTTTGCACTTCACCCTATGGTCTGAATATGGTCCCTTGTGACCTCGGAAACCATCAGCACCAACAAAGAGGAGCTGCAGACTCCAAGAACCAGTGGGTCACGTCACAAAAATTACTTCCATCTTTTAAATACAGTCTGTGTTCTAAACAAAATGTGTCTGGTTGATTGTGAGAATCTGCCAATTCATGCTTTTGTTGGTGTACTCCTTTTTTAAATCAGCGCCTTGGCATAAAGCCCTGTGGGGAAACCAGTACCGGTTCTTTACATGTGACTGTTCACACTCCTGATGTACTGACCAGAGGGGTAAACAAATGACTGGTGTATATAAACATGCACACACACACACACACACACAGGAGCGCGATCAACACTGTGTCAGATGATCAAGATCCTGCAGGGTAAGGCAGATGGCTTTAATAATAAATGGCATCATTGATCCTGTCTCAGTCATGGAGGGGGGTACTGAGAGAGAGCGGTAAGGAACTGCTGACAAACCAGAACACACACACACTGTCTGAGCTACACTTAACTCATGACACAAATCTATAAAAAGTACTCAACTGCCGAACCTAAATGTTACCAAACTGTTTGCTATAATTCCAGCTCCTGGCAAGAAGTCTAGGTTAAGGTGACTAAATGTTTTCATTCGTGGGAATGACTCATGTCATATCGATGTCTTGTCGTTTCATGCGTGCCAAATTTCTTCCATATTAGGAGCAGACAAGACAAATATCAGGAAAAATGAATGAAAAGTGTTAAAGACTATCCACAAATGTGAAATAAGGACAATTTAAAAGCTTTTTAATATGGACAATCAAAAACAACTGGAACCATGCTAGCCTCAGAGATAAAAGTCTCTGAATCTCATCCAGGCCTGAATGGGTTAATGTATTCTCAGAGTCTGATGACACGATCATCTGCTAGACTACTTCTTAGCAAAACACAGTTATATCCTCTGGGGTTTGATCATAAATATGAAGAAGTATCTGTTCACATGCTTCCTCATGAGAGAAATCCTTCATCAAGTAAAAAGCACACGAACTTCATGAAAAGATTTGAAAACTGCTAAGCAGAGCAGAGCAGCGCTGTGCTCAGTTTTGTCTCAGTTTTCACGTGGTTATCAACGTTTTAAATATCTGCAATATGTTCATTAAGTGAGCCGCTTACCATTTTTTTCAGTATAAAAAATAGTGTTTATTTTTAAAAAAGGTGTTCTCTGAAAACTTTGAAATACATTTAATGTACTTATCCACAAAAATGTGGCTGTTTCCGAAAGCTTGACTCCTGCATTACAGATTATTACATTAAATTAATAGCAATTAATTATTTTTTCCACGATGACTCAATTAATAATCCTCTTCATAATGACTTAATTTATTAGATTAATAGGTTTTTACACATCTTAAAGCAAACAGTGTCATAAATGGGGTTGATATAAAGGATATAAACCAAAGTTATCAAATCTGAGCTGATCCTCTGACTTTAGGCAATCTGAAACACACTTTGCATTTTGTTGCTGAAGTACTGACCCACTGGATGTACAGTTGCTCATTTCATGTCTTTGTCTGCTCCCGGGAACCTCTGCCTGGAGCTTTGGGGCTATACTCAGAGATAATAAACAAAAGCCTGCAAACAAGCTTTTCTTATAGCACAGATTTAGACTACATGAGATGGCTGATGGCGAGAAACACGCTAAGTGGGGATTTCATGGAAAGCTAGACCCGAGTTTGGGTTTTTTTGTAAAGTAAAAACTTCTGGTAACTCTTGCCTTTAAAACTCTGTAGTACTTATATAGAACATGGTTTCATAACACACTGCAGAGTACATATGTAATCATGTATAAGTGCTTAGTAACGCATTTATGAGCAATTATAACTCCCCTGTGGATGCAATGAAGTGGAGTGTGGTGCAAACACGTGTTATAAAGAAATACTAAACACAAATATGGTCCATCTTCTGCAGGTACTCTTCAATAGAAACTTAAAATGCCCTTATATTCTTATTGTGTTACACACTGCTACAGAGTCCTCAGGCAACGTGTAAACTCATTCTTAAGATTAACACATTTTGTGCATTAAAATGCAATTATGCAGCATAACACCCTGCCTACACCAGATCCTTTAGTAAGGCCACCATTATATGTCATACATTCAATTATCATCATCGTTACACACATGGCTGGCTGCAGGCATGGCTTGACACAGGGCGAGTTAATGAGGAGGGATTGAATGAACTGCAGCCAGATTTCTAATCCCGGACCCACAGGTTTGGGCCTCATCAACTAACAAACAACAACAACAATGGCCCTCTCGCAAGTGTGCTTTTCACTCACGACTCTGCTGATGCGGTGACCATATGCCAGCACACCCATGTTCGGTTCATTCAACGCGTTCCACTGTCACAGCCACTGTACCTTGACGCTGGTGTGGCTGGTCTGCGTCTCGGCCTCGATGCGGATGTGCCCTCCGCTGTTCTCCTTGCGATCCCGGCACGAGTTGTTGCGCGAGTGCCGACTCTGGTAGGTGATGACGGAAGGGATGGTCTCGGCCGCATCGGTCTTGATGAAGAGCCCGTGGAGCGTGGTTGCGTTGCCCTGAGAGATGGTGGTGGTCTGGTGGGGGGAGTTGGATTCGTCTGAGTCTCGGCAGTAGATCACCCCGCTCTGAGAGACGTGGATACTGGGAGCGCAGCCCATACCTCAGCGACGCGCCTCCGGAGTCAGATCCCAGATAATAAACACCGACTCGTGGGTACCACCTTCCTGTCGTCCACAGCTGCCTGCACACAGGCTGCTTTTTTCTCCGGGCATCGGCTGCGGGGTCGAATCGCTCTGTTCTCCACACACCTCCGTTCGAGAACATCAAGGGAGGGAAAACGTGAGATGTAGATAATTATTTAAAACATGCGACCTACGAATTCGGTTTTGTTCCCAAGCTCCCGCTATTGGCGGATTTTGGACTTCGACTTCATATTGAGGACAAAATGTGTTTCAGGCTATGATCTAAAGCTTCCCGATAACCCGTTCTCCCCGCCGGCGTTTCCATCAAATGACCCGGACTAATGAATAAAATGAATAGATGGTCTAAACCACCTGGCGGCTCTTCATCACCTCTTGCTTCATATCCGACTTTATTTCTCCGATCGTCCTCGGTGACATGGTCGCATTTTCGGCCTGTGATGAGTAGCCTTTATGAAATCTCTTCTATCTCTCTACTTTAGCTATTCTGCTTGCTGATCATTGGCCACGTTCCATCTCCCTTCTCTTCCTTTCTGCTTCCTAGTCTCTCTCTCTCCTCTCTCTATCTCCATCATACCAACATTGTATAATTTTTGACTCTGCAGAACGAGCCTTCATAACTCCCAAGAGGCCATGCTGTGACTCCAGGGGTCCTTTAAAGCCCCACGTGAATTATGCATAATGCTATCACAGTAATGGGGACCTGATGAAACACCACTTACTGTTCAAACAACCTCCCGCCTCACCTTTAGGCACGTGGTTAATTTAGAGAACAGGGTATATTTACTCTTCAGCCGAAATGGGGGGGGGGGGGGGGGGGGGGGGGGATGACATAATTGTTTTCTGGAAGAAAATGTTTTATAAAATGTGCTTATAGACAATTTTTTATTGCCTTTTGTTACAGTTCTGCTGCCAAAAATAAACTAGTGTTTGACATGTAAGCACAATAATCATTATAATATTTCTATTTAAACATTCATTCTTCCACTCAAGATTAGGATAGTTGGTAATAACGTGCTTATTTGTTTATTGAATGTGATACTAACTGGATCAGAAATTCTGTAAATGCCAGTTATAATTTGATATATTATAATTTATCCTTAAACATAATTATGTTTTTCAACTGAGTATCTAAGCAGATGCGTCACATAATGCATTTAAACTGTAATAAAACTGCACTCCATTGTATTTTGTATTAAACTATTTGCTTTGACATTTTGGATATATATATATTTTGGATATATATTTTGGACATTTTGGATATATATATGTGTGTGTATATATATATGTGTGTGTGTGTGTGTTTTGTGTGTGTGTGTGTGTGTGTGTGTGTGTGTGTGTGTGTGTGTGTGTGTTTGGGAACAGGGCATTAGGGAACAGTGAAGTATAGAGCTGAATAGAATAGAATAGAATAGAATAGAATAGAATAGAATAGTCACAAAGCAACATAAATCCATTTTTGGCACATTTGGCTTTAGAGTAAAAAATTGCAGTCTGTACAAGAATAACAATATATACAAGAATATGACAACCAAAAAAAAGTCTTCAAAATGAAAGCAAAATTAAAATAACCATCTTCCATGACATCTTATTTAAAATATTCACAGCTGTAGGAATAAAAGACGTTTTGTAAACCCTTTTCTTACCCAAGACGACTACATAACACCAGTCTGATGTTAACAGCTGAAAGGACTGATGGTGGGGAATTAATCTGACCTGATGTATAACTCAGACGTTTTCATGATACTACTTGCATTGCTGGTATTCCATTACTGAGTTCATGATGGCCATAGCGTCCAGGTCTGAAAATCATAGCCATAACTACAATGAACATGCATTTTTTTGTGGCCCCCAGGGTGCGTTACCTGTGGTAGCAGAAATACTCCAGATTCTTTGGGAGAATGATCCTCTGCCCTGACCTCTGCAAATACTTTCCTGATGATTTTATTGTCTTAATCATACTTTTTAAGTCATATTAAATAAAACATTTAGTGCACGTTAGTCCATGTATATCAGAAAAAGAGATTTTTCAGTTTAAGCTAACTTGTGACTAACAACTGATTAGACAACAAGAATGTGGTTTCACAGTCAGATCCACCTCTAGTTTGTCATACATGCTTTCAAAACACCAAGACGGTGACAGCATGAACACTCAACCCGAGGATTCAAACTGAACCTCACCAGCCAGTTGGTGATGTCATGGTGGCTATATCCATCTTTTATACTTTGCACTTTTCGGTAGGCTACCTATTACTACAGGATGCAGAATGACCATCAAAACAAAATAACAATATTTCAGGAAAGGTACAGTGATGATTTCTACATCATTAATAAATGCCTGATATACAGTCCATGCACAAACTCTTAACCTTACTGTGATGTTTAATATACTCATTCAACACGTGATAAACTTTTTTTGCTCTGGCCATACAGTCAACTGCATATCATTTACTTAAAATCTAACTGCACAGTTTATTCATATTGACTTATGTTAACTTTGTGCTTTAACTAACTAATTTAACGAGGTACTTTGTCCTGAATAATTTTTTCACATTAGCAATTAAGGACTTAAACCACTAACACACTTTGCTCAATATTCTATTATTATTTTCAAGTTTCAATCATTTTAACCATCAAGCAAAATGAATAAAAATTACATGAACTGCTTAATAATTTCACAAACAAAAGAGTTTTTGTTTTCTTTTCATTGTCACTTTATGCTGTGAATTTGAAAGCACTGGATGACAAAACAAGCAAACTGAAGACATTGCCTTGGGGTCTGGGAAACTGTGTTGCACTTTCCCCCCCCTTTTTTGTGAATTAAACAATAAATTAGTCAATTAAAATTATTTTGAGGCCATACCCTCCATTATAATTTGTAAAACTTTACAAATATGAATGACATAATCTCAGAACATATAACAAACATTTGTTTAAACATATTCTTACTTAGTGCTGCATTTAGCCATAAGCAAAACAGTCAAATTTGGCTTTTTATTTGCAATCACCCACCCTTTATTCATTTAGGCAAGACTCCTAAATGAGGACTGCACATAAATAAAATATTATTTTTCAATCTATTGTATAATGTTTAAAAAAATTGCTGGTATATTTCGTCAGTGGAGGGGGTAGTGTTAAAACCTTTCGAAAGTATTCCTGCTGATAGTGCTTTAAAACAGTTATTCATATAACTGTATGAATATAGGGAAAAAAAAGGCTAGCCATCAAAACAAAGTATCGCTACAAAAATATATACAGTTACAGAGTGTTTTCTACATGAGAATATATTAAGAGAAGCACTTTAACAGTGCCTCTAGGAGCAGGTCTGGTTTATGTCCATGTGGGCAAGCAAAGCATATAATTTCAGTGAATGATTCTCTCAGCATCACTTCAGCCATTCCATCCACATGTACCACATAACTATACAACTGATTTGATTTATTGACCTGACAGGTGATCCCTAGAGACAGACACACAGAAATAAGATATGGAAGAAATGGCCTCATACTTTTGGAGGTTTAATATTCAAAGATGAATAGGGAGAAGTGAAAAAGCTGTATTGATAAAGTTTAACAATCATTGTCCTTTGTCAAAAGTAGCCACGTAGTACAGTTAGTAGTTGTTTTAAGCTGCTTTCCTTCTAATTCACATTCACTATGGAATAGTTTACTTTTGCTCAGCAAAATATGTTTATTTATATATATTTATTTATGCATTTATAATATATAAATGCAAATAATTAATTTATAAATCTTTATAAATTAAGTTAAAAAACCATATAACATGTAACTACACTAAACATGTGATTTTCTTATAATTTGTGTTACATAAGTGACTCTATTGAACCACTTAACAGTATGTAAAAAACACTGAGCTCTCACAGTTGCAACATTTGAAAGCTGTGTACACATGCTGTCACACATACGTCACTAATACTACAATGTTACATTCAGTTTTTTTGTTATCAGCTGCAACAGCGTAGCACTATTTCCCTGTGTGATACTGTGTGTGGGTGTGTGATCATGACAAAGGCAATTTTGAGCACACTGGCAGGAGTTTATGTGTCTGTCAATGCATTTGTCAGCACACTAGCGTCAAAACACTTCAAGATGCAGTCATAAAACTTTAGTGGTGTCTAGCTGAGCGTAAAATAAAGATAATGTTTAAAGATGTGTGTAATCCGACCCAGTAAAGAATGCCAGAAGTAGGGGCTTAGATAAAAACAACAAACATTCTGGCACAGTTTTTTGTTTTAATCTGGTGTGTAGTTTGTAAAGTTCAATTTCACACATGTATGTAGTCCAAGAACTCACTGATGTCACTCCTGTGAAGTGATCGAAATATGGTCTCTGGTTTAAGGATCTAAATAAATAATAAATATATGGATACCTAAATGAATACAATTCCTCTAACGCTGTTTTTAAATACAAAATGTCTGGTTACTTGCATATAAGAGCACTGAACCTACAGTGAAACCTAATTTTACTTGCTCAGTATGCAATAGGCTTCTGCTTAGAAGGCCCTCTGGTGGCCGAGCTCATAAACTGCTGGTTTAAATGGTAAATAAACAGAAAGAAACACAGTCAGGTGGTTGTACAGGATAAAATATCTCATACGTGCTGAGGGTTCGTCATCGCAGCTCTTCAGTTATCTAGGCTATATTTTAGGGGAAAATACTCGCTTTTCATTTGCCAGCTTGGCTGACGACAACTACAAACTATGTAGCGATGTTAATGAGCTTTTCTGACGTGGTCTGCTCAGAGTTTTACACATGACGCGTATAAAGCAAGACAATCTAATTTATGATTTGATTATTTAAACAAAACAACACAACGTTGTTTTTTTCAAGAACTACGCAGAAATAAAATAACGGCTATGTTCCAATTAAGAACAGATAACAGTGCGACCCCTTCCACTTTTCACGGTAGTAAGTGTAATTTTTTTAGTTCCTTGCTACTAGCCTTAAGCTATAGGCAGTAGGTCTGGAAGTGCACGGTGACAACTAACATAAAGTTTTTTCACTTTAAGCCCAAAATAAGAGTTGGATTTACTTCGGCAAGCGCCTACCTTTCGTGGTCCATTAGGGGGGAAAGCCTCTGGTGACAGTCCGCTCATGTTTCAAAACTAAATATTTTGTCCTCAGTATATAATGCAAACAGCGGGGAGTTTAAGTAAGCACTGGTTCCGCATCTGAGACCTGTAGGAAGAGCGGCAGAGTTACGTGGAGCTCCACAGGTAGAGAGTGCTGGATGGTTAGTTAGACGCTGGCCTCTGAACTCCACAACCTAGGTTCAGATTGCACCGGGCAGGCCCGGTGTCCGTGTGGCCCTAGTGCCCTTTACACGGCCCGGTGAAAAGCAGTAGTAATGTGATATTCTGTTAAGTTAACACAAAAGTAAAACGGAAAAAATTCAAAATTTTGTATAAAGAGATGTAGGAGGCATTCATACTCCACCATCAGGTTATTTAAAAACCAGTATATCTGACAGTTATAGTCAGCACAGCCTGAGCTCACTTTCAGTATTCAGCAACACATTTTCAATATAACTTTATGTTAGTAATAATACCTGTGCATCCTTGTAATTTCATAATCTGCATTTACCACAAACTGCAGTCTATTTTTAGCCTGTCCCAAGTCTCTGCCTTATGGTATATTATTATACAGCGCACTGTCATGGTCCTGCGACCATGACTCAGTGACTTTGTGTTTATGTTCTTTATTGTTATTACTTTCATTATTATTCGTGGCTGTTTTGGGATGGTTTGTGATTTTAGATACTGGGTTCTGGGTTTGTGCTCCCTCTATTGGTCCCTGGTGTTAGTGTTCCCCTGTCTCGTCAGGTTAATCAGGTCCAGCTGTTTCCCCCACCTGTGTGTGATTTCCCAGGTCTCTCTGTGTACTTATAGTGTGTGTTTTCCTCTGCTCCTCGTCGCGTCGTCTGTGTTCATACCCGGTGAATTCCCCTGCGTGCTCTCTCTGCTGTTCTCCCTTCATGTTCAGGTTTGCCACTCCTTTGTGTAGTTTCTCCCAGTTTAGTTCGTCCTTAGTTCTGTTTGCCATCTCCACTTTATGTTCAGTATTGTCAATAAATCACCCTTCACGTCTGAAATAGTGCTGCGTTTGAGTCCTCCTTCCACTCTTCACACGGCCGCTGCCCCGAGCCGTGACACGCACAGCATATTATGACTGTGCCATTATTTGAAATTGAAATCTCAGAAGCTCAGAAGAGTTTATCAAACACCACGATTGCATAATTTAAATCTGGAAAGTCATGTGAATACATTTCTTTCACCAGCTGCCGTGATACTGGCTGTACTTCCTTTTTTTTGTTTAACAGCTTTAAAGAGCTCATTATCATCATAAAATGTGTTCCTATAGATTAAACTACCAAAAGAGATATTAAGTATATTTAACTCCACCCTTAGCATCTACAACAGTACAAGACTACTAATAGTACTATTGGGTTAATCAGATGCAGTATTTGATTTGCATGTTAAGCAAAGTTATTATAACTTTTTAAAAAATCACAATGTAGTAATTTAGTTTATTTTTAGCAAGAGTTTGCTAATTTCATACGAAGAGGGATTTTCAGGAGGAAGACATGAGAACTTTAGAACAGAAGACAAACTGTAGCACAGAAATGCATAATCAGTTTGTGAAATCCTCAGACTCACAGTCAGGTAGACATTAAAGTCTCAATATGCAACAATGTCTCCTTAGACTAAAGTGACCAACTGTTAAAGAGAATCTAGCTGTCCCCCCTTTAATTTTTTTTCAGTACTTTTTGTTTGTGTGTCTTCACACTTGCAATAAGTTAACAATAATAACACTGACAGTAAGACACCAGCTTTTACAGTCAGATAGACAGACTGTTGTTGAGACTGAGTCAAAGTAGTAAAATGATATTCTGATTAAAAGGGACCTTCAGAAGTCAGACTTTCTGTTGAATTATGCATTTAACCTTTCCTGTGAGAAATAAAAGCATATACAATAATGACACATTAGTGTCCTGGACATGTATTTCTCTGTATGAATACAGTAATTTTCAAGACATATTTAAAAAGAGAAAGAAAAAAGACAACAAAAGCAGAATGTTTTGCATGTAATATATAGTATTGCTTCATGTTTGCTGCTTGTATACTGGCTGGGGGTTTTTATGTGTGGAGTTTGGAGACATGCATTAATTGGTGATTCTAAATTGGCTATGAATAAATGTCATCTCTGTTTTAGCTCTGTAATAGACTTGGGCCCTTTTGATGGTGTACATACCCTGCTTTTTGCTCTGTGACAGCAGAGGATAGGCTCCAGCTCCTAAATCAAAGAGGAGGATCAGAAGATGAATCCTTTTTTATGATAACTGCAGTGGAGATAGACACAAAAATTGCAAGCAGAGAGGTTAAAGAAGAATTCTCCCTGAGAGGGAGTGGAATGGGGGCTCCATGTGACCATGTGGTCTTAACCACTGTGCCTGGAACCTGAAAAATCATTTGAAACTGAAAAATAACGGACGTCATTTTGTTATTCTTTAGGCTTTTATCTCCACACTATCCATATTAAGCTTGCTGAAATCTGATACAGTAAAGTAAAAAAAAAAAAATGCAATAAGATCCTTAATAATCTACATATTTACAAGTTTTGCTGTCTTGTGCAGTTTCATCAGTGGACTCTTTAGTGCTATCACTAAACAAGCTGTAGGTCACATATAACTGGAAAGTGGGATGCAAGAAAGCGAGGGCTTAAAATTTTTAAGTCACTGATTAAAACGTTATGAACAATATTTACAAATGAACACAAGAATATTTACTTTCAATTCTGGAGCATGAAATTTGCTAAATGGTAAATGTGCTTTATGTGTTTTTTACTCTGTTTGAGCACTCCAACCTACTTCTATGTTTAAGTGCTTCCTAGCAAACATTCACCTCCTGACGAATGCATCAGGAGCAGGTTGGGGTTCAGGATTATGCCCAAAATACTGAACCTGAGAACTGCAGACTGGATGGACCGACCTTCTGAGATGACCTGTTGGATGTCCTGAGCCACAGCCACATCCATTTGCACAAGTCTTCTTCCGCAACATTTCCAGATATGAATTTTATTGAAACATTTTATATCTTAACCACTTATCCAGCTGAGCTTGGATGTTGTTTAGTCAGCAGTCATCACAAGGTTAACCACACAGACTCTCGCCAGTTACTCTAGTAAGCACGCTTTTGGACTGTTTCCTAGAGAAAACCCACACAAACAGAGGCAGAACATCCAAACATCACACAGGAGGTGAGAACTCAGAACCCTCTTGCTGTGAGGGTGCCTACCTAATGAAATGTATCTCATTTTGTGAGTCAGCAACACTGCGTGTGCATACAGTTTGAGCAGAAGCTGAAGTTAGAGCCAGCACATGCATTAAAATATGTCGTTTGTAAAGAGTGAAGATGCATGATTAACTTTGCAAATGATAACTTTCAGCTAACTGTTAAACTTCTGTCTTTTGATTTGCACTGAAAATTCACAGAAACATTAATGATCAGTAAAATATGTAAAAGCTGGTAGACAAGCTGAAAAAGGTGGATGTGAGTTACAGGTCCATCATCCAGCCAGCAGAGGGCATAAGAAGTACAGTGGATGACTTCCCATTACTGCAATATATACTGACCATTGAGAAGTTTTTCTTTTTCTTTAATATTATTAAAAATTGCGAAGGACTGTGTGGAAAACAACATATGCAGTAGTTATAATAAATATAAACACATGTAAAGGGCTATAAAAAAAGGCTTGCATCAATTTTGTCTGCTTAAAAAATGAGGAAATACCTTTCTAGGAAGACACCTACAAAGCTAAAGATGCTGAATATGCTCTCATCCTGTTTACCAGGAAGCTGGATTTTAGTCTCTTCTGCCTAACGTGCAAGAATGTGTAGCTTAAACTGTTATGACATAAGCAGGCCTTTGTTTCTCTAAATCTGAATTATGCATGGCTGAACTGAATCCTTCTTACACACACACACACACACACACACACACACACACACACACTCACACACGCACACACACACACACACACACACACACACACACACAC
>NW_024582468.1:1857784-1859899 GCF_018398535.1 Haplochromis burtoni
ACACACACACACACACACACACACACACACACACACACAAAAGCCTACTTTATCCATCAAAGTGTACAAAACATAAGCCTTTGTGTAAGTGTGTGTGTGTGTGTGTGTCTTTGTATGCATGTTTGTCCAAATATGCATGAGTCCATGGATACATACCTTTCGGTTCAATCATCACTTTTCTCTGTGGATGTCACTGTGTAGGACTGTTTCATAGAAAGCAAATGTATTTTAAGATTATTGCATTATTATTATAATATAACATTGCTGATGTAATAATACATATTCTAACAATTTCTCACCCCAGAAATAAATCTGATATGTATGTTCAGTGGTGTAAGAAGTGTAATATTTCTCTGAAATGAAATGTAAGTGTATTAGTATCATGAAAAGTAAACAGGAGGAATACGATACAAACAAATTCGAGTTGTCAGTGGAGCAGGATACAAACGTGTTATTAATATCCCTCCAAAAGTTGTCATCTTTTCTTCACTGTTTATGTTTGTGTCTTCAAATGAGCCTTTAGTGTATTTTTTAGTAACAGGGTAATATCAACAGCTGTCCCAAGGATCCACAGTTCATTGTTTCTCTACACAGAAAGGCCATGACCAGATGGTGGATTTGAACCAAGGACCTTCTTGCTGTGAGGCAACAGTGTACCATTTGCCTCCATGAGCAAGCACTTGGTCAGAGTGGGAAGGAAAAACTCCCTTTTAACAGGAAGAAATCACTCCAGTGGAAGTAGTAATGACTGAATGAGGGTGAGGGGAAAGAATCGTCAATAGTGATGCTGACTTGCATTCAGTATACTCATCTGTGCATATTTGTTTGCTTACTACTGAATAGCAAACATTTGTTGCAAACTTGTATTCTGTGCATACTGAAACACATTTTTATTATTTGTGAGTGTTATGTATAATTGTGTATTTGTTTGCATGTATGGGCTTTAAAATAACAGTTCATGTAAGTTCCAGGAGCTGCTTTGTGGTGTGGATATCACTTAGGATAATTAGCAAAAAGAAATCCATACAGTAAAGCAGAATTTTTTAAAATCCATTATTAAGTTCTCTATAAAGAGGGTCATTGTTCTCAGTATCTTCCACTGAAAATTCAGTTCAATTAGTGCTAATGAGGCGGACAACACCACAAAGTCACAAAAATATGGATAGAAATTGTAGCAAGATTATACATTAGTGGCAAAGCTTTATCAGTGAGATGAACGGGTACTGGTAGATGTGTCTCTGCATGCCCCCTCGACAGGTGGTGATTGAAGAAGATGGCACTGTGGCTTAACAATAAGCTCAGAATGATATGATCAAACCTGGACCTGTTCAGCTATTTTTATTGGTGTGAGCATCAAACTGTAGAATCAGGGGACTATCTGTAAGGTGTGACAATTTATGGTGTGATGAGAAATGCAATTTTTTTATTAATGAAAATATATTAGCGCCAGAAGAACTGCAATTTTGCTAATGATTTAAGTTTTCATTAACTGACTTTCCAATGATTGTGAAGCCATTCATCAGTGTCAGAGAAGAGCAGATACAAGACAGTGTCAGAGTCAAGTCACAGCGTATCAGTCACACTGTTTGGCTCCTGTGAGGCAACATGTTCAGAATTTGTATTGGCACATTGAGTGCTGTTATCTGTACTATGCATTTATCTGTTTTGGCACATTCATCTTCCCAAGAGAATGTGTTATAATGATTTGTCCTTTAGCTCTACCAGCAGGTCATGGTTTCCACTGACCTGCACATTATCTACACACAGTGGATTAACACAGTTTTTGCACACAGGAACAGTTTTCAGATAATTAATCCTACTGACTTTCAAAATGCCCCGAATTTTCCACCACGCAAGGTTTGCAAATCTTAGCGAAACCATTTAACAAATAGACTGTGAGAAAACAGAAAATTTGACTTTGATGTCCTCCACAGCATGAATTGTGTTGATTTCACCAGTACTTTAGTTTTGAATAAGAAAACCCCATCAGCCTGAGTCCGCATTCAGTTTAGTGTGAATGAATAAATTCAATAATTTTCAATTATTCTTACACACACACACACACACACACACACACACACACACACACACACACACACACACACACACACACAC
>NW_024582468.1:1859919-1869251 GCF_018398535.1 Haplochromis burtoni
ACACACACACACACACACACACACACACACACACACACACATTGTGTAAAATGGACATAAAAGTGAAAGAGTAGCTTTTGGCAGAAAAGAACATAGGGAATGCGTAGAGCAGGGCTTAGACCCTAGGAATTGCAATTTGAACACAAGGTTATAGATCTAGGGAAGATTTTTTTCCCCAACCTCAACGTGTACAACTTATTTCTTTTACGACTTACAAAAACAGACATCTGTTACATTAGATATTCTTTCATGCCAAATGCTACCTGCGGCCTTTAGAATTAACCTGTATTATTCTCATTTGTTTTCAACGCATGACTCAACATTGTTAACCTTCTCTCACTCTGCCTCATATCCTGAGAGCTTCTAAGCACTTCTTGTTAATGTTTGCATTTGTCGTTGTACATTTTCAGTGCTTTGTTGTCTGTCAAGGATATTATCAAAAAACCACTGAGCTGGTGTCGTGAAACTTGGAAGAAAAATGGGGACCAAGCAAAAACAAAACCCAGTACATTTTGGTTTGGATCTTTAAAGCTGCCATAGCTCATTTGCTTTGTTTGATGGTGAGGTTTCCAAAAGCCCTTCTAAATATTATTGTTAATAATTTGCCATTTCATTGTGTACACAGCATTCTGCAACATACGTTCTGTGTCAATGTTTTTGGACAGAGTGATGGATGGATAGATGGATGGATGGATGGATGGATGGATGGAACCGATACTAAGTCCGTCTTTTATGTAAATTCGATGGACATCACCTATGCTCAGTGACCCCTGCTACTCAGCAAAAAGTCTTACTGCCAAACGGAAACCTACAGAATCCCTCAGATGGCCAGAATCTTCTCAGATTAATTAGCTCATCAAAAGACTTTTTCCACACATGGCTTAAAAGTGACAGAAGATATATTGCTCGAATGCTAGAATGATAACAATTTGTGTGCTTCGTGCAAAGTGTATTTGCGATTGAAAATATATGTTCTTTGCAAATTATGTGCATGTAGAATTTCTACCATAGAAACGGCCACAGTATATTTACAATAATGAAAAACACTTTGCCTTTGTTAGCAGTTAGGTCCCAGCTACCAGGTGAGATGCATATAGCATTTGACATTTATTACTATTTACAATAATAAACAATGATAAAAGCTTGTTTATTACACTCCATTTAAAAAATGGTGTGTGCCTGTTCAATATGCATAGCAAGAAAAAGATTTAATTTGTTTGCATTTTAGCCTCTATGTTTTTACTTAAGCGTAATACAGCCGACTAGCAACAGCTTGACCACAGCTCTGCCTCACAAGAGAGTAAAGACACAGTAAACTCAGCTCCTTTACTGTTTGAAAGGCACTTAGATTAAACTTTTATTTGGTCAACATGATGATAAGCTTTTATAGACTGATGTCTATCATCTCTCTCAGGAGAAATTAAAATCTCACCGAATAAAACTTAACTTGCATATCTCTATGATGCTCTTTTAAAAAGGCAAAGTTTCTGGTTTCTTCATTAAGTTTGGATGGTAGTCTTTAGCTTTAATAACATTTGCCATATAACTAATTCCATTACATAACATTTAACTAATAGTCCATTGACAATCTGTAGTTTGAGCCAACATAGTTGTTTTGTATGGATAACTTTAAAAGCCAAACCATGCTGCTTACAGACTACTTCAAAAAACTGAGAAGAATTTAGGAAAAAAACCCAAATGCACAAAACATCTTCTTGAATCTCTTGCAGTAGGAATATCTTATACAGTTACCCATCACTTTATTAGGTAAGCCTGTTCAACTTCAAAGCAACATTAACATAAATATCTAATCAACCAATCCCAAGGCAGCAAACCAATCCTCTTGGGCATCATCAAAGATGATATGAGTGACTTTGAAGGTGGCATTGTTGTTGGTATTAAGCAGGCTGGTCTGAGTATTTCAGAAAACAAAGTATTCCCTCTCATTATTATTAAAATAATATTGTTTATATCAATATATTACTATATTTGCTTTTTAAATAATAACCTTGAACAGTGGGGGGACAGATATGCAATTACTTTTACAAATGCTATATTGCAAAAACATACATAAAAATTCGATTTGCCTTAAGGGTGTGTGAAAATACGGTAATACATTTTCCAGTTTCTTTAAACATAGTCTTATCTTGGAGAAACAAACATGTTGTTTTGAGTGTGGATTACACCGGCATTAGAATGGATTGACCTTTTCAACAGCCAGAGGCACCTGCAGACCTCAGGGACTGAGCCCAGACAGGTGGGAGACAAGTATTCTGTGTCCTTGACTCTTAATGAGAATGCAACTTGAAACTTTTCTCTGCAGTATTGCACTTTACACAAATAATGTGTGAATATGCCTTTTCAGACCCGGAAAATAAGCAAACATTCTTTACAAATGTAATTTGTTTTTCTGTTAAATCATATTAATTAACTATGGTATGAGTTTCTCTTGGATGAAAAATTTTAGGATGACATTTTAAGACACTGCGTGGTGTTTTGTGTTTGGCTCGAGTTTTCTCACCCTAAAAAACAAGTCAGACTACAGTGCTGAAAGCCCCCAGGGCTTGTTATGACTACATAACATGAGGCAGGCGTAGTGAATGAACTCTGGGTGAGAAGTGAATGGTGTGGAAAACATTGAAGGTTGTTACATGAATCAGTGTTTTTTTGGTATAAACTTCCCATTAACCAACTGTGCTGTGAGACAGAAACAGAGACAATCATCCTCTGTCTCAGCCTGTGTTAATCTAGTTTCTGTTGTGTTTGACATTCTCTACATTATTATTTGAGTTAAGAGTAAGCTACACTGTTAGTTTAACTATATATTTGTGCTTAATCTACTAAAAAGTACAAACAGTTTTTGCATACATTGAAACAGTCCAGAGTAAGAATGATCTGACTTTTTCATTCATTTTCTTCAGTCCTTATCCAACTTATCCAAAGCTGACACTAAGAAAGCGACAGGGTACATCCTGGACAGGCCACAAGTCTGTTGCAGGGCTAGCACCATGCCTCAACAGCACTATCTGTATTCATAAAGGAATGGAGATGGTTAGCAACAACACTCAGGTAGGTTGTGGTGTCTCAACATTGCTCAGCTGGTATTAAGGGGTCCAGAATATGCAAAAAAAATAAATCCCTTACACAATTGTACCACTGCCAGCAGCGTGATACAAAGCATGTCACAGTAAAAATCTAGACTCATCAGACCAGCTAATCCAATCTTTTTTTGTGCATTCAGAGATGCTCTTGTGCATATTCTGGTTGTAACAAGTGGCTATTTTAGTTATGCTTTGATTATACTCCATTGCAGACGCAGACATGGAAACCTGAGAGTTGAGTAATCATTTCTATTATGCTTCTTAGATGTCCACCACCTGGATGCATCAGTAGTTGGTGCATTTTAATGTAAATTCTGTGCAGACAAGTGTGAATGGTCACAAAAAACAAGCAAGTACATGGATGCCCACATTGAAGGTTCTAGAATATCTTTTACCTTGACAAGACCAAGGCCATGGTTGACTACAACTGGTATTTTCTCTTTGCTAGGGAAAAAAGGATTTGTTTTAGAGTGCTTATTGTTTTAAACAGTGCCAAGAAAAATGAATTTCAGTGAAGGTCTAAGAAGAATTGTAGATTTATACAAACTGGGAAGGTCTCTTGGAGTCATTTCTAACCAACTGCAGATTCCAAGATCATCAGTTTAAGAACCGCAAGTTCAAGTTATTTGCTTTTATGATGGTATCGACCAAGAAAGAAGGCCCTGCTCCAGGACTGACACTTTCAAACCTATGAACACTGTACAAATGTCAAGCATGGTGTTGGTAGTATTATGTCACCATGGGGTTGTTTTGCTGCTTCATGGTTCAGTTACATTACCTCCAGGAAAATGACCAATTTAAATGACTTCCATCCATCCATATTCTAATGCTTGTCCGGGTGTTTTGATAGCATAATCATTTCTTGTTTGCTCCCAAATAAAATTTCAATTAGAATTTATTGACATAGGTCTTAGAAATTGTAAAAGGAAAAAAGAATATTCAGTGTGTCACATTATTTTCATAAAAGGTAACTGCCATCATTAATATTTTGTCCCACGAAAAAACAGTGCTTTAATTTGTCACTTACAGATGTAACTTCTGATTCATCAATGAAAGTATCCATAAAGCAGAAAGGGGAAATAGGCCATGTTCAGTTAAGCTCAAGTAATGAATCTGTATTTTGATTAGCAAAACAATTTAAGAAGTCATGCTTTTAAAATTTTAATATTTCCTATAATGAATGGGCAATGCCTAACATTTCCAAACATGCATCTAAAGTCATTTAGCCCTGGGGCAGACTGACAGAAGCGAGGCTGCCATATCGTGCCATCGGCCCCTCTGGCCAACACCAGTAGGGTAAAGTGTCTTGCCCAAGGACACAACGACCAGGACAGAGAGCCTGGGGATCGAACCGGCAACCTTCCGGTTACAGATACACTTCCCAACCCCCTGAGCCACGGTCGCCCCAATTCATGGACATCAAGTAATGGACCACATCAAGTCATGGACCATGGATTGGCCTCTGAAGAACCCAGACCGTAGCAATATTGAGAACTGAAGAAAAGGTAACCAACATTCAGACAAGAGCTTTGAATGTCCTCTGAGAATCCTGGAGGACTTTTTTTTTTAGCTAATTCTGAAGACTATTTGAAGAAACTGCAAGAAAGCATGAAAGGTGGTCATAACAATGATGCACAACTATGTTTTTGTCTTATATAGTTCATGTTCGTGTGTGTTTTCACATTTCTCAATAGATCATTGCACCTGTGTTCAATAATCCTATACAATATTTTAAAAGGTGTGGCTCAATACTTTTGCACAGTACTGAAAGGATTTAATATCCTTTTTGTTACACAGTGTAAAAGGCCCTTGTGCATGCATCACTCGTTTCACATTTTATTTAGAACAAAGAGAAGAGGGCAAACATGTTCAATGTGAGTTGTTTAACACTTGGATTTCCAGGCTTCTACCTTTAATGATCGGTATGAGTCTGGGAGGGCTGCAGCAGCTACCTGAGTCGCTTTGAGGGAAGATGAGTGGGAAGGGAAGATCAGCTTTTCCCTTTCTGTCTTTGTTTTTTCATCCATTCGTCCCTTGCTCTCGTCACAGCTACGCAATTGGCTGCTTAAGGAGTGGATCGTATGGGAGGGGAGGGCGTCCACGGTGGGCGAACATGTCACTTGGTCCTTACAGTATTTGCTCCTATAAAAAGCAGCGCTTGTCGCGGAGGAGCTCAGACTTTCTCCGCTCAGGTGAGCCTTGCAGACAGAGATGCGCGTTATGGAGCGCACTTTCCGGGAGCAGCTCTTCTTTCTGGTGTTGTGCTTGTCCGTCCTCAAGGGAGACTCCAGGTATATTGAGGTAAGTGTCCGGACAGATACAGAAACTTCTTAGAAGATTCAAAGGTACAAACGAGACGCGCCAAACTTCTCTCCCACTCTCTGTAGAACAACGAAATCACAAAAGATGAATTATATTCATTTTTCAACTCGGAACTCAAGAGAGAAATGCCCGAAGAGTTGATGTATCGCCGACCTTTACGTAAGTCACGTGACATCTATCTATAATATTTTAAATAAACATATAATTGATGGTTTATGCTGGTTTTTCTTGTTTTTGTTTTTTAATTTTTGCAATTTATGCGTTTGAAGAACAGATAAAAGGGGAGGTAGCGTTTTTGTATACTTTTGGTAAATTAGACTTGTTTTCTGTCTCTTAATTTTGGTTTTACCAAAATTGCTCTCGATGAACACCTAAGTATAATCAATAGGCTAAAAGAGCTGGAATGTAGAGAATGAATGAAAACGCAGCAGAAAAAGATATTTATATTAAAAAAGGATAATAAATATAATAAATAGTAATTAGAGTAGATCAATGTGTTTTCATTTATTTATAATTTTTCATATTTGGTTGGCAAAGTTTTCAAATTCTTTCCTGGAATGCCTTTCAGGTTGTCTGGACATGGTTGCAGTGGAGGGCCAGTTCACCTTCACAGCAGAGCGCCCTCAACTCAGCTGTGCCGCTTTCTTCATGGCAGAGCCCAATGAAGTGATCAGTGTGGATTATGACAGCGTTGACATTGACTGCACGGGAGGAGACTTCATCACTGTAAGCTAACAGCGCTTCTCGTGAAACACCTTTCCCCTCCTCTTATATTGAGCAAAATATCACAAGATGGGTAGATGCATCTGGTCACGTTGAGCTTGAAGGGCTTAAAACTTTATTTTATTGCATAATTTTTGTATAATTACAGGTAATGACATAGACTTTTTTGTGCTTTTGTGATAAAGCTTTTGCTCTGTGTTTCCATGTCACCAAATACTGGGGTCTGTTATCTTGGTTCCTAATTAGACAAAATGCTCTTTAAACATAAAGTAATTGGGCACAAACCTGCTTCCTTTAGATGAGCTACCTGAAAATCACTTCCCTATTGTTTGCATACTGGTTAAGTTTCAGCCTAAAGAGTTTAATATTCTTTCTCATCATTAGTAAAACCATCAAGAAATAATTTGCGATTCAATATAAAATTCTACTTAAAGCTTCTGTCTTTTAATATATATCCCATCAAGGTGTTCGACGGCTGGGTGATGAAAGGGGAAAAGTTTCCCAGCACCCACGATCACCCACTGCCTTTGTTCGAGCGCTATGTGGATTACTGCGACTCTGGATCGCTGAGGAAAAGCGTGCGCTCTTCTCAGAACGTGGCCATGGTCTTCTTCCGCATTCACAGTGCCGGCAGCAGCTTCACCCTGACAGTCAGGAAACACACCAACCCCTTTCGTATGTAGACGGTCATTTTCAGAAGTAAACTCTAAAATTCCCTGCATGCACATAAACATAACCATTTGAGCTTTCAGCCCATTTACACTGCAATTAATGTGTAATTCAGTGGTGATACTGGCAGCCTGACATGGTGCTTTAGTCATCACTTGCACCATTAGTAGACAGTTTGCCACCACTGTGTTCCTGGATGAGGACCAAGGACAGGCTGCAAATGCTCTCCCACAGTAACATGAAAGGAAAGGGCAACTTAGATGATGAACCTGCTTTTTAAGTGTTTTTGAGATTGACCTCAGTGAAGGCATTAAAGTTTTCTTCATTTTCTTTGAAACTACCTGATCTTTACTAATTAGATATAATAATAATAGTGAAATAGTGCTTTGAAAAATGCTTGTGTAACAGACCACAAGCATATAATTATTTTTGACCTTTTGACATTTGTCATTCAATGCAACAAATTGAAGAGGTACTTTAACACCATGTATATATGAATCATGCATGTACAACCCCAGCCTTTAGGTTATGTGTACATTCCTATGCTTCTATCTGAACATCCATCAAAGTGATCATATTTGCAACATCCACCCTTGTCTATTGTTTTGCAGCCTGCAATGTCATGTCACAGTCACCAGAGGGCAGTTACACAATGGCGATCCCACAGCAGCACAGAAACTGCAGCTTCTCCATCATATATCCAGTAGAGATCAGCATCTCAGAGTTCAGCCTGGGCCACTACAACCACCTCCCCAAGGTAAAGAAAGTCACTAAACACCCTTGAATATTGCCACAGTGCTTTTAATTCATCTTCAGTGTTACAGGGTTTTTCAGTTTATATAGCAACTGAAACCTTAAGTAAAAAGTGATTTTTGCATTGAGAATATTAGTGATTTTAAGTGACCAGACCCCTAAAATCATAACAAATTCAGATCTCATACTAAGGTATAAGGTATATAAGGAATAAGATTCAAATCAGTTATGGAGTGATTTAAATGAGAGTCACAACAAGGTGTAGCTCCACGAGTTGAAATGGCACTGTGCTTTCTCTTAGCTCTAGACAGAATAACATCAGCGTAAAAAAAGGTAAAAAGCTTTTAAAGTGTGCTTGGTAGGACATTTTCTTTTTTTACAAACTTAAAATAATTTATCTTAGGATATTTTTTATTAAAAAATACATATTCTCATAATATATGTTGTCCTTAAAAATTCACTATATGTACCTTTATTTTGCACAATAAGTATTTAGTATTTGTTAGTTAGTATTTGTATCACACTCTATGTTGATTTCCATAGAGATCCATGCCTGGATGTGCAGAATCAGGAGACTTTGTACAGCTGCTGGGGGGAAACGGCATTGATACATCAAAGCTGCTTCCCATTACTGACCTCTGCATCGCTTTCACTGGACCAAGTAAGTGCACACCATCTCTCTGCCTCCTCTTCTCTTTAAATAAAACACCAGTCAAGACTTAAGATTTCCTTTTGCTCTACCTGCAGCTCACATGAAGATTGGCTGTGATAACACTGTGGTGAGGATGGTGTCCAGTGGGAAGTTTGTCAACCGCGTGTCTTTCAGCTACAGGCTATTAGACAGCCAGGAGCTACAGACGATCAAACTCAACAACGTGGAAGATTTCTGTTTCAATAACTGATCCTAACAGGATCTTATGTGACAAATGTAGCATTTGACTGCAAATGTTTTTAAAATGGCTTTAAGTGAAAGTAACAGTCAGTCCCTCTGATTAGATAAAATGTCTGAGGACATTGAAATAAAAGTGTACGAAAAATAAAAGATAAGTGTCATAGGACTATTATGATATTACACACTCCACTTTACATTTTTTAAAATAGATTTTTCTTTTAAATTTCATTCATCTTATTGTAAATAAATTTAATTAAGTGTCCTTTTGTGTTTGGTGGAACCACACTTGTTTTTATATGCTGTGAGCGCCCTGTGCATTTATCAGAATTAGACTTATAATGTTGTTTTGGGAGTTTGTCATCAACATTCTTGATAAGGAATGGTGCTAAAATGAATGTCACCTTCTGTTTGTGTGAGTACTGGTGATGTGCTGAATCATAGACATGGAGGGTGAACGTAAAGTGAGGGAGTATGCCATCGCCATTATGAGGGGATTTGATTAAAAAAAAGACCAAAAACGTTTTTTGTAATAAAATGATATTGCATGACAAAGCACTGAACCGGGGTTTTCTTATTATAAAAAAAAAAGAAAGAAAAAAATGGACTCTCTTTTAATTCATTCATAAAAAAGCAGTCAGATTTCAGGTTTTAAGATATTACCTTTATTTGACCTTTTGACCTCTACTTTGACCTTGGATTTAATCTCCTAGTACCAGAAAAATTTTTAAGCATATTAAAATATCCCAAAGATAATATAAGCTATTAACGTGGGTCAGATCTATCTATCTATCTATCTATCTATCTATCTATCTATCTATCTATCTATCTATCTATCTATCTATCTATCTATCTATCTATCTATCTATCTATCT
>NW_024582468.1:1869579-1920149 GCF_018398535.1 Haplochromis burtoni
ACTACAGCCTGTACATACTTATAGTTATAGCATATTCATAACATACCTTCATACCGTGTACATTGTAACATACCCATAATAGACACATTTTTGTACCTTCATACCTATAACAGACCCATTTCTGTAATATATCTATATCAGTAGAGTAGGGTCTGCAAATCTTAATAAAATGTGTCTGTCATCTCTGTCACAACTACAGTTATGAATGAGTTATTTGCAAAGATATAAGAAGAAACATGGATTCACTGTTGAAAGTAATTACGTGTCACCAGTTAAATGCAGGAGATTTAGGGCGTATCAGGTGAAGTCAGACATTGTGGGCTCCTGTCTTAGCAAACCCATGTCTGCAAAACCATCATGTGTTCAGTGGAGTACGTGTTTCTTCATCATTACCTCATATGTGGAATGATGTCACTGCCTTTGATGACTTTCCTGGGTACATAACAAACTCTTGCTGTCACTACAGAGAAAACAGCAGGTGGTATCTCTAAAATATTAAGGCCTGAATCACACAAACCAATGGGGCGACCTGTGATTAAAGGCCTGAAGGTGTATTATCATTGAGAGACATGTGCAGGCACAAGCTGGTGATGAACGACTGCCCAAGACTTTATAGCCAACAACTGTAGGTCTGTATGCGTGTGTGTATGTGTGACAGCATACTGAAGCCACACTGGTGGTCTTTATCTTTTTTGAATAGTGTGGACAAAGCTGGATACAAAACATATGTGCCACTGCTGCTATTGACGCTAAATAATAACCTTGTATTTATATTTTGTGAATATCAATGAAGAAAACTGTCACCTGTGCAACAGTGTGCTTCACAAAGGTGTTGTTCTTAATAGTTTGTGGATACAAAAGCAATGAGTGGCAAGACCATTAGGATCTCAGATGCTTTACAGCAGAAAATCCTTTTTGTTAAAGCCTATGTGTTACATGTTTTTCTAATTGCACCAGTGTACATTACACCGACTGTACCATCATTCTCAATCATGTTTATATGTTTGAAAATGTGTTCTGTTGCACTGTGTTACTAAATCAAGCAGCTTCCTATGTATTCTCTCTGTGCTCAGTGATGTAGTTAATGAACAAGCCAGATGACGCATTTACTCCATGACACAAAGAATCTAAGACATTATTGGCTTTTTCCTGTCCTGTGCGTACAGTATGATAGACGTTGAATCGTCAACCAAAGCTTTGCAGCAGCCACATCACATTCTTTGTATAAAGCCGTAGTTTAGTTCAAATGTTCCTCACGTGTGTATTTTGGACTCACAGCTTGCTTTTGATGCTGTCAGTTATACCGAACTACTCTGTTAATCTACAGAAAATTATGTTTGACATTTGAATCTGGCCTTTCTCAGCGAAGATGATTAATTATTTGTCGATCACTCAACAGGAGATTAGAGCAGATACAGGCACTCAATATTTTGAGTGCAGTGCATCTCAAAATATCACAGTTGCATAATCACGACGCCACTTTTCAGCAATATTTTTTGCTTTTATAATATCCTGTATTGCATTAAATCTTTACAAGAAATTCAAGACTTTTGTACCCTATACATACACACATTTAGGTTACACACATTGTGGATCTTGAACCACAATGTCGCATGATGAGGTACTAAAAGTGTTTCTTACATTTCCATACAGGTTTGAAATTGAACATTATACATTTAACAGACCCACAATTCCTCAGCATCTGTTATGGATGAACAATTTATGGAAACATGAGCACTGTCTTGAAGTCCAGAGTACTTCTCCTGGTCGTGTAGTTTCTTTAAACCACAGTAATATTGGAGTTCAGGAAGTGTCCTGTTATTTAACAAATGACCCCAAATACATTGTAGCTCAGTGACACAGAACATGCTCAGTTGGTTGTCAAAGGTCACTACTTACTGAAAGCCGTAAAGTAATAAGACAGGCAGGTGCCAGCAGTCGTCTTTGGTCACATATCAAATCCTATTTAAAAATGATCTTTGATATTAAATATCCTTTATACTGAAAATCATATTTGCTGATCTTCACTGACAAAACTCCAAAGAGTCCATATGTCTGTTTTGACAAATAACATTAATGATTAATTGATGTCCTTAATTAATCATTAATGACCTTACTGTAATTAGAAAGGCCTCCTGGGAAGTTTAGCTCAAACCCAGATTTCATCTTGAAGCAGCTTCAGTTTAAAATCTCGGCATCAGTTTAGTAAATTCTTGAGTAGAACAATTTTCAGTGAAGAACTGCACCAGTAAGTGATACAAAGGCTGGACTATCAATGAGAGACAGATCAGGCCATACATGTTCCAGCAGGGGCAGCAGGAAAGTGGTTTTTCTCTTGTCCTCTTGTCATCCTCTGATGAGCACACCACTTTCCCAGATAAGGCAATCTGTTGTAGAAAGTCTGCCCCCCTTATTTGTTACTAAGCAACACCAATATGTGTTTAAAATAAATATTAATTTGTTCTTTACAAAAACAAAAAAAAAACCCTGTTATTTTCATTTTCTGGCTGAGTCACAGGGGAGGCTGACCAAGCAAACATGACCAGACTTCATAAATGAAGCTAACTATACCATTTTAATCAAAATACATTATCATCATACATTAAGTACAAGGTTAGTACACAAAGACAACATGCTTTATTCCCCTAAATACAATCTAATAATCTGTTAGGCTGCTTACCCCTCATGTGTGGTGTCGTTTCCACAACTGAGTTCTCATTTTCTTGATTCACCTAGTTATATGAGAACCAAAAAACCAAATACAAAAAACAAGCATCTAGTCCTTTTTATAAATCGGTGGTAGTGGGAAATAAAACTTCATGAATTTTTAACAGAAAACAACTTGGACCTTCTTTATATTTGCAAAAAAAAGAAAAGAAAAGAAAAGAAAAGAAAAGAGCCACAGTTTGCAGGGGGGTCAGAAGTGGGTGGGGTTACAAGCCACACGCTTGTGTATTCCCACTGATATTCCAACACGTTCTCACTCCCAACTGGATGTTGCTTCAAGAAGAGTGTCTGATGTAATACCCTGTGCCAAACCACATATTTTATTGTTAACCTCAAAGAAAATCTATTGAATAATGTTGCCTTGACATATTCTTAGACTTTGAATTTAGTTTGTGTGATATATAAATAAAACGTTGCTACTAATAGCACACAGTCAGTATTGGAAAATAAAAAGAAATCTCTAAAAGGGGATTTTATATTATATTTAAATTATCTTCTCGTATTAGTTTATGTCTTATTATTACAATATTTCTTTACAGATGTAAACAACAAATGATTTCAAATTTAAATGCTCTCTTCACAAAGTTTTAAATGCTTATGAGAAAATTAAGAAACCAAAAGCATTACACACACACTCACAAACACAGCTCACTCCTAATGAGGAGTTCTGACACGAACGGTGACGCACAGAGTGACGAAAAGGGGGAGCGGACAGCATGTGGGAGATAAGGGCTCGAGGCATATTTTAAAGACGTCACAGGTAGCAGCTACATTTGGATGGCTGACACTTGGAGTGAGGAGAAACTGTCCCAAAAAGCTACAACTGTGCTCAACTCAGTCAATTGAAATCACAATTTTTGTGCCATATTTGGTAAAACTGAAAATACTAATCTGAGGCACATTTCCTGGATTGATTTCCTGATGCAGTTTTATCTAGAGTTTTATAAACAACAACAAAATGTGTTCAGGGAATGAGTCTTGTACTTTGCCAAGTGCTAGAGATCAATAATACTAATAATATTTCATCAGTTGTCTCTTATGTCCTCTTTAATATCTCATTATCTCTCTTTGAAGTGTCAAAAACACTCTTGTTTTTTTATTGTCACATCTTTCTTTTTAACAATTGTTTAATATTTAATATTATTTGTTTTCTCCATCCTCTTACATTATATTAGGTATAGATTAAATTATGCTTTTTGGAATTATAGTTTTTTTTTTAACAAATAAGAAAATTACTGCATTATATAAAATTTCTGCTTTAAAAATCTCTCTCTAGTAATGTCTTTGTGCTAGAAAGATGCAATTGTGCTTTAGGTGCAACCACTTTTATGTTAACAATTTCTTAGCTGCCCCATATAATTTGGATGCATTTCCCCCCACAATAGCTGAATGAATACACTGACACAGGACATGAAGATCTGATCACGGCTGATGACTCAAACTTTGTGTGATGGGTAGGGTTTTTTTTTTTGCTCTGCTAGAAGCCAGTTCCTGAACATGACGCTCACAGGAAATAAAGAGACAATCACATGAACATTCAGAAGAGGTTTGTGAAAGTGGAGGGCAATCACACGAGTGAGAATATAAATATCCACATTTCAAAATTATCAAATGACACTTAGAATTGATTGCAACCTTTTAAAAATTGAACAAAATGCATAATTATGGCATGGCATCTTCCCATGGGGTGATTATCCTGCTCGATTACAGCCAATCACAGACAAATTGCATTGTCGTGGTGAGGGTTTGTGCAAGCACCATCTGCTCATATAAAAGCATCAGACTTGCCTCTGGATTTTGTTTCAGTAATTTTGTCCACGTCACAGCTGAGAATATCACTGCAAATGAACTGTCTAGTTTGGTATTTTGGGAAATGGGCTGAGAGCAAGAGAAAAAGAGAGAGAGAAAGGGAGGAAAACCCTTAGAAAATACAGCTTCAGTGTACACTTTTGTCCTTCCCAAGGTGAGAAAAATCTGCATTTCTGCTTGAGGGGATGTTGTATCTGTGTATTTGGATGATCCAGCTGGACCCAACTTGGGATCACCATGCGTCATAAAGACATAGTACACAGTCATTTCTAAAAGGGAAACTCAGGTAGAAACTCGTGCTGAGTATTTCAGTTTTATGGTCATTTAAACTCATTTGCTTGACCTGATTCAGTTTGTATGCATATTAAGAGCGATAAGATAAGATAAAATTATATTATAGACAACTGCACTGCAATAAACTGCACTCCATCTGTGTAGTCTTCCTATATGTCCTTAACGGGCCTGAACAGCTCTTTCAATTCAAAATTGGATAGAAATCGAAACAAATTAATCCAGTTGTGCCACAATAAAGAGCTAATAACCCCTCAGCTGTGTATTGTGAGCCTTTGGAGAGGTGTGGGTTCCTTGCAACTTTTAAAATTGTATATTAAGTATTTAACTTGAACAGCTATCATTAAATGCCTGATGCTTTTCACATATTTTAATTAAATCAATTACCTGTTTTCTTATGATACAGTTTTTGGTACAATGTTGCATTTACTATAATAGTAATTTTATACTGTAACAATTTACTGTTTTACTGGAGTTTGAATGCACTGTAAGCTTTACAGGATAATACAGTCGTGCAAGACAGTGGATCAGCATAAAATAAGTCACACAGGATAGATTTACATTTATTAAGTGCATTTACTTTTAACATGATGTCTTCAAGAATCTTTAGTAGGTTTCATTTGTGGCCACATAAGAAATTATTGAAAGACAACGCTGAAGTCAAATCTTGTTCAAAAGTGCACAAAATACCACACATGGCATATAGCAGTGAGACATTTATTCCTTTTACAGGGGAACACTTGGCTAAATCACTGTGGGCCTGCGTATTTTTCCACGACTCTAATTTTGTGCCAGGAAAAGGTAATTCCCCTTAGGGAACGGAGGCTAAGAGTAAATGTGAAACTGTTCATTGCATCCTTAACATATTAAATAAACATATGACCTTTAAAACTTCCAGACATCTGTTGGAACAAAATTTTGTAAGGATTTAGGAAAGGTTTTTAGATGACCACATTATCATTTTTAAGGAAAATACCTCTGAATTAATCAACAGTAAGTTATTCTATTCTTTTTTTTGCAGACTAAACTAAAAGAAAACCAATTACACATTTATGCACAAAGGTTTGGATGAAACACTTCCATACACAAAAAATCAACAATAACAACACCATGGAGGGCTTAAGGAAAGGGTTTTTCTAGTTATATTTATAACCAAAAAAAATAAAATAACTTGTAAAAGACAAGGTCGATGTGAGATCAAGTGATTGTTTAACAGCTCCAGTCTGTACATTGTTACGTTTACATCCACAAATGACAATCCTATGCTCTGGGAAAACTACGACACAATTCAGCTACAGCTTAAAATGTGGATGGACATTGGGTTTTTTTGGACACCTATTTCTTTTTCTTCTGTTGCTCTTGGAAGAAGTCGTTGCAGGCAACAGTCAGAGCTGCCACCAACACAACAAACTCATTGAAATCCACCTCGTTGTCCTTGTTAGAGTCCAGGTCATTCATGATTTTCTCCACCAGCATGGGATCTTTCTGAGACTGAAAACAAAACACAAACAGATAGTGATTCAACAAATATGCAACTGGACTGATTATGTCTTTGTGGCTCTTGTAATGCCTTGTAATGATTTTTCCATAAAACAAACTTGTTACCAATATTATCAACTTCTTAGCCAAATACCTTCAACGCTTCTAAGCTTCCGGTAATAATGCATAAAATGTGACTGTTACTGGTGGTTGATATTGACTCAAGGCAAAGCCCCATGTCCGGTGGTGAGCAGAGTGATGCTGCCACCAAATGACCCGTGAGCCTCAGCTAATCAAATGCGACATTTATTACTTTGCTCATTTCCTCCATGACTGGGAAACAAGACGTTTTTTTATTCGTCCTCTAACCTCCAAGGCACCAGTGATCTTTCTGTTGTGGCACTAAAGTCAGCATTTCTCAGAAGGTTAAAATTAAAATCCACACTGGGGGTTGATTTAAATTAGAAAAAATATCACCACAGCAGTTTTGCATTTTCTAATGTAGTTTCAATTTAAATTTGGTCTGAAAAGCTCAAAGCTACGTTAAAATACAGGGTCACCTTGAGTGAGTCGACAGTAGACATAAACATGAAAAATGCAAGACTACCAGCGGCATGTTTTATCAGTAAATAAATCTAACAATCCTAATCAAGAGCACACTTAATTTGAATTTTTGAATGCATTACTTTTTTAAAATTCTATCAATTCTATCAAGACAGAACATGTAGTAGTAAGTACTGTATCACGCTTTGGTTGTCAAGTGTCAAAGTTTCCTGTTGGCAGAAACTCAGGGTGAACGCCACTGTGTCTATTCTCAGAGGTGACTACAGCCCACAGGGATGTGATGACATCACGAGGGTGTCTATATTTGGAGGTGATATGGGTCACTGATGATGATGATGTGTGAGCACCTGAGGCCTCCCACCCACATGAAGGGGGACGGACAGTAACAAGAAAGATATCTGAAGGCATCAGGTTTTAGACCTTGGCTGTTTTGTTGATGCTGTGGTCTCAATCATTTGAAATTGCAGGCTTGTATGCGCTGCTATCACACAGACTCAGGGGCAGGGATTTATCTCAAATGACCTTATCTATCTCTCTCCCCGCATCATTTATTTGCCATGGTGGTCATGTGAGAGCCACAAGCAGTTACACTTTGACAGCAAGAAAGCAATCAATGAAAAAACAATTTCCTCCAACAAGGTCAGGATGTTACATCATTTGAACACATCACTCTTAAGATTGACTTTTAAGTGAATAAGACTTCAAAGTGTTCAAGATCCATAAGCAAATTAATGCAATTACTATTGGTCATTATGGTTCAGTTAATGAAATGCACAGTCATACTTCAGTACACCAGCATGTTCCCATTAATTTAAATCCATACAGGGATTGTGCTTCCTCTTGAAAATTCTGCATGACATCAAATCTTTGTCTAAATGCCGAACAGATAAAACAAACAACAAAATAATCATTGCATTTAAACATCAGCCTTACCGTGAGGAAGTCAGTGAGCTCACTGTTCAAGAGTTCCTTCAGCTCGCCCTTGTTGAGCTTGTATTTATCTCCATCATGTCCCGAGTAATTGTAGAAAACTGTCATCAGTGCATCCATTGCACTCTCAAGCTGGCTTGGCATTTTGCTGGAGAGATTAAAGGTGCGCTTGCAGTTTCCTGAAAAATAATGTAAAACAAATAATACAAAAATACACATGCACACACACACATATGAAAAAGCATTACAACAACTATTAGCTCATAACAGTGGTGTTCCTACCTGGTTAGAGTCCTGCAAAAATGAGATCACAGACTCTTCTGAATGGCTTGTTTATCAGGAAGTCAGAGGATGCAACGTGGGATAATTAATTCCACAGGTGAGACCCCCATGGCAACAGTTCTTTCCAGGTTTTAATCAGTGTAGCTAAGTGAAAAACAAACCATGTATCATGGGTATTCATCAAATCCTGAGCCAGACGTGAGCCTTGACGCATGTGTAACTTAATATATCCCTGAAGTGAGTTCAGTACTGTGCGATATACTTCATTAGAGATAGAATAGGTTAAAACTTGCCTACCTGCTCTGATGTGTTACTCATAAAAGGGCAGCATGGAGATACTACTTAGAGCAGGTGCTTTCTGATCATAACAATGACAAATGAACACGAAGCATCTCATGGCTTTTATGCCTATCCTTTAAATATTCATTCATTCCTTTTATTTATGCATTTGCATTTTCTAAGGCATTAGGCATGGGTCTTTCAGCTGGATTAGCTATGAATGTTTAGGCAATGAAAGATACAACTTTTGCCCAGTTGCAAGTAGACACACTTTGTTGTAAAATTTGCTAAAGTTTCTCAGCCTTTCTGGACATTGGTGTTTTTTTCATTCACTTTTAGTCTAGTCCTTGTGCTGACTGTCAGGACTAACCAAAAAACCCAGCTCAAGAGCAGAGACCAAGACAGGATTATAGCCGTAATAAATACTTTTATTGGCTAGAATGGTTTGAGGCTCCATTTCAGTCAGTGGTGTTTGAGATTTTGTCAAAATTGATAGAATTCTGAAGACTTAAAATAAACTCAGATTGTGTTCTACCATGCAATACCATCTGAAAAAATTCAGAAGCAAGAGCTTAATTTTGCAGCATATCAGTCATACCAAATACACTGCCAATGCAGTAAAAGCATACCTGGATAGAAAAACACAAACTGGAAAACTATCCGTTATGGACTGATAGCAGTGTGGGAACATCTTGAAACCAAATGCATATTGACGTGGAAAAAAAGGTTTGAGTGTCCTTCAAGAAGGCTATTCCTGAAGACTGCTTAAAGAAGAGTGTTAAAGAATAAAGTTGGCTATACCAGATATTGACTTCCAAGCTTTCAAGAACTGCAGAAATTTCTTTTTTTGCCTTATATACTGAATTTCCATGTGTGGAGAAGTTTATAAAATGAAAGTTGCATTGAGTGACTTTGCTGCTTTTCTTCTTGTTCTCTCAGGCTGACCTTGCGATTCAAATGTTTTGATGTTCTCGTTCTTGGGTTTATTTTTAGTAACTGCAGCTTTCATCCTTTGTCATTCTGTGTCCCTCTCATACACAGTCGCCCCTCCTTTGTCACCGTGTCATAACTGAGAGAGGAGAATAACACTCTATTCAGCTCCGAGCCCTCGTGACAACACCTGAGAGATGTTCGTTGTCAGGTGTCCCTGCAACTTCTCTCCCACTTGCAGCCACTGTCACAAAGAAAATGACTTTCCATTTGTTAAGGTGATGAAATTGTTTCCTTCACAGCTGCTGTTACTAATGATTGTGCAGAAGGTGCCCTGTAAAACCATAAACTGGCATTACATCAAACACTGCAATGTGTCTCATTACACAATTATCTTTCAATAAATACAAAATTCTTGTATTTTCCGCAAGATGATCCATGTCTATCATGTACAACTTAACAGATGTAGAGTGAAATTCTAAGCAACAGGCACTTTGATGAAATGATGCACATGATCACAATACTCATCACTATAGGCCATTAAATGATCATTTTTTTACCCTATGATAAACCAGGAATCTTGTTGCTATTTGAAAATGAATTTAAAGACACGCTTGTCTCCTGCTCACTTGGCAGATGCTCTTCCACTTTAGATCCCCTCATGTTCTCTCTCGTCATTTGCAGCAGCTTTAAGATCACTACAAAGAGAAAAGATGATGTGTCCATTTTGTTTACAGGTAAAATTTGACCTTTTTCATTGCAATAAAGAAAACATGGCTTCAATATAATAACTGTTTTTAACACTAATAATGTCCAAAATTATGCATTTAAATAAAAGGCTATCATTAACATTCCCATTGAAGGGCGCCTAATATCTTTAATTGAGGAGATAGGAATTGAACTATGAATAGCTAAGATAAGAAGAAAGTGTGTTCAACATCTTGTGGATCAATTCAGAATACATAAATTCGTTTAAATATGTTATTAAATATTACTATATGCATTTTTTTGTTTTTGCACTGTATTTGTATTTGCATTTCAGCCAAAGCTATCACCCCAAGTAACCATCAAAAATAATGTAGGTTTAAGATACAAAGTACTTACTGTAATTGCAGACATGCCAGTGGAGTTATTCTATTTTATCGTCAGAAAGTATATGTAGTGTTATGTACTGTCAGTGTACCTGGGTCATTGACCCAGTGTGTTCAGTTTGGACTTTTGTCAGTTTAGTTCTATTTCCTGTGTCAGTGGTGTTCTCGCCTGTTTCCAGTCATTATCATTATCCAGTCTATTTAAAGACTGGAAGAAAAAATATGTGGAAAAAGAAAAAAAAAAGAAAAAATATGTGGACTATGTACAAAAGTTAGAACAAAAATAAAACAGAAGGAAAGGCCCATCATCACTGACTAACATGTATGGAGTTATGACTCCATGACTCCATAACTGTGAATTGAGGTTGCGTTTAGAAGTTCGATTTAAAAAAAAACAAAAACTGATAAGGAATGAAGCAGAAATGCAGAAGAAAAATTGTTTAATTCTTGAAAAGCAGATAAAAAGTAGGAAGAGCTGAAGCAAAGTATGGCATGGCTGGTGTCTCCAGAGAGATTAAAAGAGATCTCAAAATGCTAGTGGAAAAAAATATTGTTGATCATTTTGAGAATAAAGTTGTAATTTTGAGATGAAAGTCGAAACAGTATTTTGGGAAAGAAGCTGAATTATGGTTTTGAGAAATTGTTTTTTAGAATTTTTGAGATCACCATTGTTTCAAGAAACACTGCCATGTTTGCAATATCCTCTACAAAATGCCCTGTTTAGATGAGTGGCTGCATTGTAATCAGTTGTTGGGAAAATTACATCATGATTTTACTGTATACTTACAGAACTTTAAATATGTTAAATTCCTTTAAGCATCAAAGCAATCTGGGAACTTTCAGTAGTTTAAAAAAAAAAACTTTGGAAGAATTTCCAAAAGCCTGAAGTTCAACAAGAATTTGTTCAAGATCATCCGTCCATGCATTTTCATCAGCTTATTCAATTCGGCATCACAGGGGTGAAGGATCTGTGCCAGCTATCACAGGGTGGGAGAACAGGCCGCCTATCTGTCACAGGAGCAGATTACTTTAGACCACTCAGCAGAAAGACGTAAACTCAAAAACACAGCTTTAATAGCTGTGATTAAATTTGAAGTAAACAAAACAATAAAAATACAAGACAGAAAGAAACTAATTGGTAAATGGAGATTCCTTAAGCTGGAAGCAGATTCCAGCTCACCCCTCCTGTGGAGCATCTGTAGTGTCTCCTGCACAAACTGATTCATCCTAGTTCTGGATCCTAAGTCCATTATCTTCACATCACAACCTGCCTGCAACGCTCCAGCATTGCCACTAACCTGTTCCCTGGAAAGGAAATACTGCACCCTTCTCGGAAGCCCCCATGGAAAGAGTAAGACTGTCATCCAATATAAATTCTGTTAATCAACGGCCTGGAACCAATTAACCTTCTCTCCTTCTCTTTAAGATCAGCCGTTGAATTGCCTTGTTTTTCTCCCCTCACTGTCACTTTCTTAAAGGTGATGACAGCACGGGAGCCCTTACTGAATGAAGCTGTGTCAGACTGGGAATAGGACCTTGCGTTGCTTCAGGATCTTTTTGGGAACCTGGTCATTTACACTAGTCTGTTCCTTTCAGCTCCGTGCCACAATTCTTCACCCGCTCTGTCTTCTTGAAATGGATTAAGAATGGATAAATTCTATTAATTTATGGCCTGGAAACCTAATTAACCCTCACTGTCAATTTCTTAAATAAAATTTCTGTAAACCGCTCATTGATTGACAGAAATTTTCATCTTTTGAATTTTGGGTCCTGACTTCCTAAAATTATAACAGCATCCTACTGCAAGTATTTCCTCTGCATTCCCATTAGAAATTGGTTCTCAATTAAAATAATTCTACCTTAGCTGTAATGTACAAATTATTGTAATAATTTATTGTGTGAAGAAAGAATGACAAGCAACAGAAAAATTGAAATTAAACAACAAAAACGCTGTTTACATGCTATTAAAGATTCACTCCCACTAATTGTTGCATTTTGGCAAACATTTCAATGTTGTTTAGTACAGATATGTTGGAAGAGAAGAAAATACAAATTATATGAAAGTGATCCGTGGTGTTTTGTGCAAAGCTGGAAGACTTCACTTGTTCTTTACTGACTGATTTCTGACCAAAAATCTATCAGCTCACCATAAAATGCATGTTGAAATATGGCGTTTGTAGGAAACTCCTACAAATACTTATGAATTGCAACAATAACATCTAGGATCTAAATTTAGATACTAGTGTATAACAATTCTTTAAAGTTGTAAAAGTTCAAGTACATCACCTTCTTTACTCAATGAAAGAACCTAATTCAGACTTGCAGGGGACTGGAGCCTATTGTCATGGTTCGGGGTCCTTTTGACTTGATTTTGTGTTTCTTGTGTTTTTATGACCTGTTGTGAAATGAAACTAGTTCATGCATTTATTATTTCTAGGCTGGACTACTGTAATTACTACTGTATTATCAGGAAGTGCTAAAAACTCCCCGAAAAGCCTTCAATTAATCCAAAATGCTGCAGCAAGAGTACTGACAGGGACTAGAAAGAGAGAGCAGATTTCTCCTGTTTTGGCTTCCCTTCATTGGCTTCCTGTTAAATCCAGAATTGAATTCAAAATCCTGCTCCTCACATACAAGGTCTTAAATAATCAGACCCCATCTTATCTTAATGGCCTTTTAGTAGCATATCACCCCATTAGAGCACTTCACTCTTACACTGCAGGCTTACTGGTTGTTCCTAGAGTATTTAAAAGTAGAATGGGAGGGAGAGCCTTCAGTTTTCAGGCCCCTCTTCTGTGTAACCAGCTTCCAGTTTGGATTTTGGCTTTTTGCTAAAGCATGTAGTTTGGGCAGGATCAGGTGACCCTGAATCCTCCCTTAGTTATGCTGCAATAGGAATAGGCCATCCTGTTCATCTCCCCAAGTGTCTCTCCAGCTACATTTCCATGTTTCAGGTTGTTTAGTTTTATGTTTCTAGTTTCATGTTTAGCTGTCCCCAGTTTAGGTTTTTGTTAGTGGTTTTGTGGTAATTCTTACAGCCACAGTAAAGGCTCATTTTCAGTTTGAAACAGTCTCTCCTGCATCATTTTCTGTGCCTGGGTCCACACCTCTCAATCTCCACACGGTTTGCCTCACAATCCGTGACAGCTATTCCACCTGTCATAGGGCGAGACACCCAATCTATTGCAGGCCAAGAGACAGAAAAGACATAATTTGTCCTCAGATCCGAAGACCATTTGTGTGCACAGCAGGGGTGATTCGAGGATCAAACCGTTAGGGTGGCTCAGCCCCCAATAATAATTTCCTGTGTACAGTACCATATAAATATACTCAATCCTTTTCATCTTTGCAAACATCAGTTCAGCTGGCTACACATTCAAATGTTACCATCAACAGCAATCTAATTAGTTGGATGACTTATTGTAGTGTCTAAGAGTGACACTACAATAGGTTTTGATTAGCACCACAGGGACATTCTGCAGTCCAGCCTCCAAAGTTATGCATCGATATCGATAATTGAGAATCACGGATCTCAAGAAGACAATCAATAACTGAGCAAAGAATTGACATCTTTGCAACAAATAATAATGTATAACGCAATAACAAAGAACAAACTGAACTGGCGAGACAGATGAATCACTGTAGACACTGGTATCATCATACTTAAACATAAACATTTAGCAGCTAACCTGATATTTTTCTCAGGAGTTGAGTTGCTGAAAGGTTAAATATATAAAAGTCATGTTCTTCAAGCTGTGTGTTTATGCCATCTCCATCTTGGATTGTAGAAGGCAGCCATCAATTGCATAAGGAAACTGAGGAGAATCACTCCAAATCTTTTCTGCCTTCAGGGCCGCCCTCCCTCTATACAGGAGGACAAGATCATTTAGCTTTATACCTGCCAGTTTGCTACACACTTTAATACTTTGGTCCAACCTTTTCTCATTCTTCCAGCTAAGAGACCCGAACCAGCAGAACACAAACAGGGGGCAGGGATGACATTTTTTGTTTACAAAAATCAATAACCATTTCCTTTGTTTTTTAACATCCAGAAAGGACTGTCCATACCATGCTACAAAGTCATCTGCAACTGGGCCATGGTCACGATCTGCATCCTGGAGCAGAGAGACATTCACTGAGTCGTCTGCAAACTCGATTATAAGTCTATCCTGGTAGAGACTCTAACACTCATTTTTATTAAGGACAAATAAAAGTGGGGAAAGGACACACTCTGACGTGGAAGATAAAAGTGCATCTGATAAGATGACTCTCCCTTTCTGAGGACTATCCGTTAGAGTTGGATGTCTCGAGACCGGTCTCGAGACATCCAACTCAACTCTTACGTGGTCTTGGTCTTGTCTTGGTCTCAACAGACTTTGGTCTTGGTCTTGGTCTCGGATCCTTCGATCTTGTCTTGGTCTCGCTGTCTCGGTCTTCCTGTCTCAGATCGACATAGTGGTCGGGAGATTTGGAGTCAACAGTATCCATGACACACAACGTAACGGTCGATAATTTGTCATGTGCATCAGCTCTAAAAGAGCCGTGCTTAGAGAGTGCTTTGTAGTGAATCAGAAGAGTCGACTCCTATTGAGTGAGAGCCGGCTCCTCACTTAATTTCCTTTCGCTGCTCAGCTCTCACACAGTGGCTCAGCTATGCTCCAATCCCTCCATATTGTGGCCAATCACATGCGAGGATATAGGATAATATCATTATGTGAAAAACAGAGAGGGTGAGAGACGCGACAGTCAAGTGGAGTGTGTGTCTGTCCTCTCAGTAAGTGAGTGAGACAGTAAACAGCGGTGAGGAGGGCTGTGCGAGTGCAACGCAAAAACACATGAATATGCCCGACACCCGGAAACGAAGCAGCATCTGGCTGCAGTTTAAAGACTTTTTTGTCTCAGTCTCGGTCTCGTCTCGACTTTGTTTTGGTCTTGACTCGGTCTGTCTTGGTCATGGTCTTGATACCCTCTGGTCTTGGTATTGTCTTGGTCTTGGTTTAGGCGGTCTTGACTACAAGTCTACTATCCGTAAGTCAATAAGCCAAGAAATCAGATCCAAATCAAGATTACGTGTACTGGTGAGATGTCCTGCTAAAATATGGAGCTGGATACAAATAAAAACAGATCAAAAATCCACAAAAACAAACAGTTTTGGACACCATCCAGGTACTTTAGAACCATATGGAGCAAGGTGCACACAGCTACCCCTCTCTCCCCCTATCTGTTCAGCAAATTGGAGGGTCAATCCAAAAATTCAGTTTTTACAAGTTTCTTGGATAATTTCATCACAGGGGAAGTCAAAGCAAAAGGCTTTGCAAAATCATTTAAAAATTAAGTGCTTTCACTTTAGGCACTGGTACAATAGTCCTTCTAGATTTGAGGGACTTTCCAAAACTCAAGAGACTTTAAGAAATGAGGAGAAAAAAATTCCAGCCAACTCATCCACACAATTTTTAAGGAGAAGGCTGTTCATTTTATCTGGGCCTGCACCTTTCCTCTCTTTCACGCTCCTAGGGAAACATCCCCATACTTCACATGTCTGTGAAAGTTCTTAGTCATGCAGGTCATCGTAGTCAAAGGAGCTTGGAAAGAAAAGCATCTGGACTTCTTTAAGTTGCTTGAAGACGTTTCACCTCTCATCTGAGAAGCTTCTTCAGTTCCAGGGTCAAATGATGGAGAGTCCCAGATTTTTGGGCTTTCATCAAGTCAGGAAAGATGCACAGTAAAGAAGATCAAACACCAACTAGGTAGGATCAGAAAGACAAACGCAACAACATTAAAGCTAATGTTTTGGGTTTTTTTCTCTTGTCTTCTTTTTTTCTCATGCAATTGAGTGTACTGGGCTTTGTTATACAGTCCTTGCAAATGAGTGTTTTTGCTCACCATTGCTTGGATTTTGCTCTGCCTTTCTCTGCATATTTTCTCCAATTCTTGTTTCTCATCCTCAGTATTTCAAGATTTTTGTACTTTGCTGCATTGCAAAACACTTGCAATTCAAAATCTTTCAGAACTTGTTGCATCTATTTCTGCATCTCCTCCAGTTCTTCCTTCTCTTTTAGCAGTTGGGTATTTCCTTACAGCTGTTTCACACCTTCTCCATACTTTTGTCTTGCCATCATTCTGGTAGAGGTTGATCTTGGCTTCATCTGTCCAAAAAAATATTTTTCCAGAACTGTGCTGGCTGTTTTGAAGGGGTTTCTCTTCACTATTGAAATGATTCTGTGATCATCCACCACTGTCCTCTTCCGTGGATGTCCAGGTGTTTTTGCCTTGCTGAGTTCACCAGTGGCTTCTTTATTTCTCAGGATGTACCAAACTGTAGCTTTTTCCAGTGCTACTATTGTAGCAATTTCTCTGATGTTTTTCTTTCTGTTTTTTCAGCTTAAGGATGGCTTGAACTCCTCTGAACATGTTGTCTGTTCACAGCAAAATCTTCGCATTAACAGGATTTTGCTTGCTCCAGGCCTTTTATTTGCTTAATTGATAATGACATAACGACAAAATTGCCCACACCTGCCTTTGAGTCCAATTACTTTTGATCCCTTTAAAAAAAGGGTAGCACTTGTTAAGGAGCAGAAACTCTTAAACCCTTAATGCAATTTGAATGTGAATACCCTCAAATGAAAACTGAGAGTCTACACATTATGTCCATTATATAATTATATTTGGAATATGTTTCGGTGAACAGGTATTACTTTTGTCATTGTCCAAATATATATGAACTGTAAATCCTTTGTTTGTAAACGGTCAGTTAAATGTTGACAACTACTCTTTCAAAAGACTCCTAACAAATATCAGTAGTTATTAGACTTGCTGTACTTAGTGGCAGATTTGTGGGAGACTGGGAGTAGAAATTTCAAGTACAGGGGAGCAAAACAACAGGTAAGAACAACTGAAAATATTTTTTTGAGGGTGGATAAGGCTAAGAGTCAGGCCTTGAAATTAATTACAATTTTGTCTTGGTGTTTGGTTGACTATCAAGCTAGAGTGAAAGATTGCTGCCACCTGTGCTTTGAGGATTCTGACAGTTAGGATGACTTGGAGGTGTTGATTTATTTAAACTAATATAGTCATCCTGCTGTACCCAGGTTTCTGCAATGCAGATTAGATCAATATGTTGATTCATTATTAAATAATTTGCTAGCACAAAGAGACCTAATGTTTAATACACCACATTTAATTGATTTACTCTTTGATATAATGGTAATGGTAAATGGACTGATTCTACAGCGCTTTTCTACTCTCCAGGAGTACTCAAAGTGCTCTCTGCAGTTGAGGTAGTTATAATATTCTGTCTTTGTGCATTTTTATACTAAATTCATATTTTTATGATGATATTTGTGATTATTTGGGGTTTGTCTGAGTTTTGCTCTATCTATAGTGGGATTGATGTCATCTCCTCATAAAATCAGGTTTTCCCCAGTAAGGTTTTCAATTCAGTTATCCATTATTGAATTAAAATGTGGCTAAGCATGTCAATCCTGGTCTGACTTGGAAGTGGACCAGAGAAAAACTACTTTAGCAAAATTACATGTTGACTCAATATTAATTTTAGTGATGCAGCCAGGTGTTATTACTGCTATTGTCAATTAGAGTCTTACCAAATCTGTGCCTACAAATCTATACGATGACACATTGACACGTGACATTGCCCCCTAAATGAACAAACTGATGCTTCCACAATGATATTCAGTTCTTTTTGTTTGTTTGGCAATAAACTGACTGGAGGCTTTGCTTTCCACTCCAGCAGAATCTGTTACAGTGAATGTAAACCTTCACCTGAAGATGAGGCCAGACATTAATCTGTCGCTGCAGGTGTAATCCATGTTTTCACTGGTGTCAACACATACTATCACACAGCCTCCAAGAGCAGTTACACAGAGGAAGGATGATAAAGACAAGAAAAAGATAGCCCTTCAAACTGCTCAGCCCTCAGGTGTTTCCAAGAGATTTGGTGTTGAAAATATTGTTCTGTGTATAATATTCACACAAATATATCAAGGCCGGCTTATCTACGTCAACTCTCTTGAGTGAGGCATCAACCTTTAACCTTTAAGTTTTCCCTAAACTTTTGTATTTCTTACTATTTTTGTGTGTTGCAGGTGAAAAGAGTACTCTTTTAGTTACTAACTTATCTTACTAATTACTCATTTCCAGTGCATTTAAAATTATCAACATGACAACTCATGTCATAAGTAGATATTTATATATTTATACAGATATTTTTATATTTTATATATTTTTATAGTAACAAATAGTAGTATATGTAGGTTCCATTGGTGTGGCTGTCTTTCTTCTCTTAACCTTCTCTTTGGTAAAAGAGGCTGGTGGCTTGCAAATGCACAGAAACTGTGGACAGGCTAAAGGAGCTTTAAATATATGGGACATGTGAATAGGATTTGTGGGGCCAATAACTAATCTCAATGGCATGGACAGTGGCTCATTCCAGCTAGTGTTTAATTTAGCAACCCTGCTCTAAATATTCTATTTATCATTTAACATTAAACGTTTTTAGCTTGATACATTTATGGACCCAGAGGTGCTTTATGATTTCTATGGCAAAAGCTAATAGAAATTTCATAAAACAAATAAGCCACTGCTGTGTTTTTTGTCCGTTATACACAAAGAGTAAATTTGTCTTTTAACACTGATCCAAAAATGGCTAGTGATTAATGTATCTGCTGAAAGTATTTATTACTATGTCACTAAAGCAACTATGGTAAGTAGAAGTTCTAGAAAGCTAAAGCTTTGGGTTGCGTTAGTAATACATCTTCACTCTGTGTTACCATTTTTAAAACATAAAAAAAGACATTCAAACATCACATTGTGCATCTTCTCTGCTGTGTGTCCATTCCACTGATTATGTTTATGCTACACAGTGCAGTTCCTCATCCACTGAGGAGGATTTCCTTTTAGTCACTGCTCTCTTGCACTATATTCTATGACTTCTCTGCTCGAGACTTGATTGCTACTGCCCTCTATTGGCAGCTATAAAGAAGTGTGCTGATCACATAAGAAATGAACATTTTGTGCAATTGGACTCATGATGAAGTATTACGATTATCTTCTTAATACTTTGAATTTTCTGTTGTGTTCAGTGAGTCGCTAGGTGTTCATCATAATTTTACTCTATTTTATTATACATTTCAGTATACACAGTAAAAATTGTTATTTGTTATAACTGAAAAACTAAAATAGGAATGTATTTAATGCACTGCACTGTGTGTGGAAAAGTACAACCTTATTTGTCATCCACATGAATTAAAAGTGCTGTAGCAGCCAGGTACTGCTAAACAAATCCACTGAAATAAATGATCGTCAGCAAGTCACCATAAAAGCAGTTTTAGCAGTATGATGCAGGGAACACATTAGTGTGGTGGTAAGTGTCATTGCCTTGCAGTAAAAAAAGTTTTGTGTTAAAATCCAAACTTTCTGTTGCTTCATATCCGCACTGTGCCATGGGTTCTCTCTGGGTCCTCCAGCTTCCTCCCACAGTTCAAAGACATGCAGTGTTGTGTTCAGTCATGATTCTAACTTGGCCATAGATGTGAAAATCTCTTTTGTGTCAGCTTTCCCCTTTGACAGATGGGATAGGTTCTAGTGATCCTAAACTAGTAAGAAGATGGAGGTGTTGTACAAGAAACATGCAGCAGGCAGAAAAAATATAATAGGAGACAGAGTCTTATGGAATATGCAGTACATACAAAAGAAATATTTCAGTAAGTCTTCCATTTGACTTGACCTTGCTCTAAAAATACAAACTCTTAAGATTCTAGCCTAACTGTGGCCCTGAATTGGATAAGTGGAGAAGGTCAATGGATGGCTTGTTTGGGAGAAGATTCTTCTTCTCTCTAAAAAAGATGATGGCAGCATGGGTGATGTTTGCAAAGTTGCATCTGAAAAAAAAAACCCACTCAAGGCTTCTGGACAGACATGTCCAAAGTAGAGCTGTTTGGCCATAATGCACAAAACCACATGACAGTTGATGATTTAGGTTTGTTTTAAAGCCACAACACCTGGCCACCTTGTAATCATTAAGTCAATCACAAACTTCTCTGTATACCAAAGTATTAAAAAATTAAATGTGCCATCTGCCCTGGCAGCTAATACTTAACTTAAGTTGGAGTCATACAGCAGAACAGTGATCCCAAGCATGGCAGCAAGTGACCGCAGAATGGCAGAAACATGTTGCATGTTGCTTTCAGCCAGTAAATACAGTTCATGACTGAACTCATCTACTAAGTAAATGACATCAAACACACTGGAGAGATGAAAGCAGACTGGACTATGACAACATTCACATTTAACTCATGTAGTTGTTACAGAATGGAGCTCTGCTCGTTGAGACTGCAGGCAAACAGGTGTTGACTCGTGCAGTTTAATCATTTTTCAGGTGATTTTTTTAAATCTTTATTGTGGAATGGGTACAACCTGAAATACAGTAAAGTAAAAATTTGAGACAATGCACAATTACAAGGAGTAAATAAAAGTTTTTATTCTACAATGCAACTGCTTTTCCAATATCATAAATTTTATGTTTTATTTGTATTATTTTTAATTTACCCTTTGTAAAGCTAAGAAATGTGTTTGTACAGTTTAAGATGTGTGTGATGGTGTTTAATGAAACATAGCTGTTGAAGACAGAAAACTGACCAAATGTATGCCTACAGAACATCACATGAAACCTATTAAAATCTCTGCTGTGCAAAATTATTTTATCATACTATAGAAGCAACAGCTGTGGTCTCTGCCCCACTTATGAATAATAGCATCATTTCTTTTCTGTAAACAAGCTGAAACTGAGCAACAAGCCAATTACTATTCAGCATCAGAAAGGAAGTGCTTTTGAATGCATGTCTCATTTGACAACTTTTTAGTGATTAATTACTGTTTTGGTCTGATGTTGTGTGTATTGGTGTGTGTATGTGCGTGTTCCCTGTCTTATGATTTGAGAGTGAGGGGGCAGAAAAATGAAAGGGCTGATTGTTAACATGCAGTAGTGAAAATATAACTTGGTATGTTTTTTTCTGAGAATGTTAGGAGCTAAATGACATCGTCCCCGAGTTGAATTCTCAAGAAGACGGAAGCTCCCTCGATGATTTGGGTCAAAAATGAGAACTGTTGAGGCCCGGCTCCTGAGTCCTGGCTGCAGTCCTTGTGCCCATGAAAAAGGGCCTTTAAAAAGCGCCTTCTTTTAAAATGCATGGGGGTGGAGGGGATGGTGGAGGTGGGGCTTGAACATACATAAGAGGCTAAGACAGTCCACCAGTCCAATTTGGCACACCATCACCAGGCAATTTGCTGTCGCTTAACCTATTACGAGGAGGCTTGGATCCCTCTTTTCATTCAGACCCTCTTTATCCTCTTTGGTTGCTTGTTAAAAATAATCCTATTGGATCAGCCATCTTTGGAAGAGAAACGCCATATTAATGATGAGCGTGGGTGGGTTACTCAGAACTGAGACTTTATCTTGGATGTCATATGTAGACAATGTGACTGGGGATTATTCCCAGGACTTGGTCCTGCAGCCTATTTGGGACTATCTCCGTCAGAACTACCACGACCTCCTAAGAAGTCCTCTCTTCCCCGTGGTCCTCTCAGTCACTACCTATTTTCTCCTGGTCGCTCTTTACACTGTGTTGGACCTGCTGGCTCCCACCTGGCCGTGCATCAACCGCTACAGGCTGCATCCAGACAGACCCATCACCTGGCCTAACATTTGGCCCACCTTGGGTGTCACCATTTACAACCACCTGCTTTACATCTTTCCTGCTGCAGTTGCACAGTGGCTGTGGAGGCCACCAACCCCTCTACCCCCCGAAGCCCCCACTCTGTTCAGTTTTTTCCTGGGCATCCTGGGCTGTATGGTGGTCTTTGACTTCCAGTACTACCTGTGGCACCTGCTGCACCACCGGGTTGCTTGGTTGTACCGCACTTTCCACGCCATCCACCACCAGTACAACCAGCCTTTCAGCCTTGTCACCCAGTACCTGTCTGGTTGGGAGTTATTTAGCGTGGGATTTTGGGCCACAGTAGACCCCATCCTGCTGCAGTGCCACTGCCTCACAGCATGGAGCTTCATGGTATTCAATGTCTATGTTTCCACTGAGGATCACTGTGGCTATGACTTCCCTTGGGCCACACATAACTTGGTGCCCTTTGGCCTCTGGGGTGGTGCTCCGAAACATGACGCTCACCACCAGAGACCTGGCACTAACTTTGCCCCATTCTTCTCTCACTGGGACTGGCTGGGGGGCACCCACACTGTACCAACCGCCTCCAGCCACTCTGCCACGGGAGAGCCAGAAGAGATGAAAGGAAGAAAAGACTAAAGAACTTGAATTAATCTTTCAATGACTCCATCGCTAGTTTACTCAAACTGCCTCTTTTGTTGATGCTTTTATTCCAGCAGACTCATTTTTCCTCTTTACTCTCCTGCAGACTAATTTCTCTCTTTTACGTCTCCCACTCTTAACTCTCACTTTGATAATAACGATTTCCACTATGTGGCTATCTTTGACTGCATGGATATTTTTCACATTTTACGAGCTGATAATCAATCTAACATTGTTTGACAGTGTGGTAAGTTGTCAAAAGATATTTTTTTATGTTTGTATTTTGTACAATGATAGTATAGATTATCTTATACTTTTGTGCAATGAACATATATCTCTTATTCATAGAGATTTTCCACTTATGTCAGTGAATTGATGTGCTGTTAATTGTCTCAGTGGCATTCTCAGGTCAGGTACCTTACATGTGTAATTTGTTTGGAGCTACCAGAAATATAAAATAAAATTTAAAAAATGATTTGAAGTCCTTCCTTGATTTGTCGAATGTCACTGAGTAGCTCTGAGTCTTTGCTGACGGAGGATGGTGTGATCTGTCAGAGTGATTACACAGAAGTTTGCACGTACATTCTTCCTCTCTCCCTCCTCAGCAATGACCCTCTCACTCCCACGCATGAATGGCTGCCTTTTAGCTGCATCCCAGTATGATGCGTGGGCGCAATACTAATCCATCATTCTCTCTCTTTGAGACAAAATGGTCCTGCAGGAAGAGTTCTTAATTAAAGCCCCCGAAGAGAAACTGCAATAGCTGCCCTGACAGCTAATACTGAACTGCAGGTGCTGTTCTTTTGAAAAAAAATTTATTGACTACGATAGAATATTATTTGTTTTTATGAACATCAAATGATTTTTCGCTCATTTTGATTATTTTTTACAAATTATTTAAAAGTAGAATCACAACCTTTTTTTCAGGTACAGTTTTTCCCAAATAACTTGGTGTTTAAATAAAATCATGAAATCCTAGTTTATATTATTACAAAGAAACCAGTAGGGGTCAGTCTTTTTCCAAACCACAAAAAGAAGAACAAGTGTACAAATACATGTAAAGCAAAAATTACATCCCACTGGGAAAAAACAAAAAAAGACCAAAAAAAACTCCCAATGCATTCTTGGTTATTTTCCAGTTATGCTTCTGGTTATATCACAGTTCTAGGCGATATAACCTCAGGGATTCATAGTTCTGCAGTAACTTTTATTGTGACTTATCTGTCCTTGTCATCAATGTGCGTTCCTACCTGCAGTCTGAACCGGTTTAGCATGTTTTTTGTGCTCAAACATGTTGCGTTTATTTTAGAAACACTGCAGACAGGGCTCTCAGGTACAACTTATTCTTTTGTTAATCCTGTTCTAATTATGGGATATGCATGTTGAGGAACAATATGAATAATGTGTATATTTTTAACATGAACTATTTTTTTTATTGCAAATGAATATATGTAACACAAGAGTAATATAGGTATTTTCTTTCAGGACAGTATTGAGGTTTAACTTATTTGCCTCAATTCTTATTTGTTTAACTCTTCTCGGAAAAAAATCGATTCCCTTGAGCAGAAGTTGTTCTTGTTGTAATATTAAATTCAACAAGGTTGTGTTAGGTCTGTTATCTCATTTTCCATATGTCAGTTAGAGCACGCTTCAAAAACATTGCATGTGTAGAGCAATGACAAGAAGTGACATCATCATACACATCACATCTTCGGGGGTGGCTGTGGCTCAATAATTACTTCCTCCAAACCATCAACGTGTCTTTCAGAGCCCATTCCTACAAAACTGCTCAAAAAAGTCCTGCTATTAATTAATTCTTCGATCTTAAATATGATCAACCTATCTCTAATAATCGGCTATGTACCACAGGCCTTCAAGCTGGCTGTAGTGCTATGCAGAGGACACCCAGCTCTATCTATCTATGAAGCCAGATAACACACACCAATTAGGAATGTCTTAAAGACATAAAGACCTGGATGGCCGCTAACTTTCTGCTTCTTAATTCAGATAAAACTGAGGTTATTGTACTCGGCCCTGAAAATATTAGAAATATGGTATCTAACCAGATTCTTACTCTGGATGGCATTACCTTGGCTTCCAGTAATGCTGTGAGGAACCTTGGAGTCATTTTTGACCAGGACATGTCCTTCAACGCACATATTAAACAAATATGTAAGACTGCGTTCTTCTATTTGCGCAACATCTCTAAAATTAGAAATATCCTGTCTCAGAGTGACGCTGAAAAACTAGTTCATGCATTTATTACTTCTAGGCTGGACTACTGTAATTCATTATTATCAGGATGTCCTAAGAACTCCCTGAAAAGCCTTCAACTAATCCAAAATGCTGCAGCAAGAGTCCTGACAGGGACTAGAAAGAGAGAGCAGATTTCTCCTGTTTTGGCTTCCCTTCATTGGCTTCCTGTTAAATCCAGAATTGAATTCAAAATCCTGCTCCTCACATACAAGGTCTTAAATAATCAGGCCCCATCTTATCTTAATGACCTTGTAGTACCATATCACCCTATTAGAGCACTTCGCTCTCGCTCTGCAGGACTACTTGTTGTTCCTAGAGTATTTAAAAGTAGAATGGGAGGGAGAGCCTTCAGTTTTCAGGCCCCTCTTCTGTGGAACCAGCTTCCAGTTTGGATTCAGGAGACAGACACTATCTCTACTTTTAAGATTAGGCTTAAAACTTTCCTTTTTGCTAAAGCATATAGTTAGGGCTGGACCAGGTGACCCTGAATCCTCCCTTAGTTATGCTGCAATAGACGTAGGCTGCCGGGGGATTCCCATGATGCATTGAGTTTTTTCTTTCCAGTCACCTTTCTCACTCACTATGTGTTAATAGACCTCTCTGCATTGAATCATATCTGTTATTAATCCCTGTCTCTCTTCCACAGCATGTCTTTTATCCTGTCTTCCTTCTCTCACCCCAACCGGTAGCAGCAGATGGCCCCGCCCCTCCCTGAGCCTGGTTCTGACCGAGGTTTCTCGAGTTGGATGCTCGGATGGAGCCCGAGTAACATGGAGATGGGGAGGAGGTGGATTGAACATAGGTGTCTGCGAGGTGGAATGACAGATGTTGGCGGTGTGCAAAACAAACCATGACATGAGTGGGGCAATGACAAGAAGTCAAATCAGTAGTGAAAAAATTATTCAGACATTTATTAAAATTAAGTTTATTCCTACAATCACAACTTTGCCATTAAATTATCAACTCATATTGAAGAAACTACTTATCCTACTTCACTGCTGAGCGCTGTATTGGACAGACATGTGTTATATTCTTTGTGATCACCGTGTGTAGTGTGACTATATCTCTAAAAAAAATAGTTTTTTCATTTCACAGTGAATTTAGAGTGAATTAAACTATAAAATAGTGACTTATATAAGGGCCAAATGAGTTAGAGTAAATACAAAATACAAATACAAATACAAAAGTGTCCAGATGGTGGATCAACCTTTCGACTAGTTTAAAGTGTGTTTAAATGTGTAACAGAAATAGAATGACTTCCTTTGGTTTAAGCATTTTTTTTAAATTATTTGTTAAATGAGCTAATGTTTTGTCACAACATCCTTATTGAGACAAAACATGTGATTGCTTAATTCTAGGTGACGTGTTATTTAATTCCATTTGTCATATGTGAAAAGTCTTTTGGCTCTGGTCTCTTCGGACCGTAATTAGTTACAGCTGTGATCCCACCTGTTTCCCATGCTCTTGTTGACCTGTGTTGACCCCTGCTGTTTTTAACTTAAAGTCCTAGTTTGAAACCTGCAAGAGTTGCAGGTAGTATATTTATACAGCAAAGGTCACAGTGGTATAAGCATGCTACGTAAAAGATGACAAATGTACAAAATGTGTTGTATTTATAACTAGACGAGGTGTACCTCTTCCTGTATAGACAGCGGTATACTTCAAATAGATCTGTGTATGCATGTGTGCATTTGCTCAGCATAGGGGGGAGGCAGAGTAAAGTGCATGACTGCTATGAAACAACCTCTTTTATTATGGTCAGGACAGGAACTTCATAATTTAAAATTTCCTCCCAATACATCAGTCATAAAGTCAACTATTTGTCCTAGATGTTGTTACAACTATGACAAAATTACGTGTTTCCTAAAATCCTGCATCTTCAAATACCGGTATCTGTATTGTAGGGCAATACTGACCTTGCTATATCATGATTGTGTTCAGTATTTACAATCAGCTTAATGAAAGATGTAATAAATAGGTCCAATAAATATGTTATGAATACAAAAGTGTTCTCTTTATCACAGTAATGTGGAGGAGGATACTATGTTATCTCCTCTGTGATTCATATTAATGATCTATGAAAATTCATTTATGTTGGGTTTAAGTGGACCCTGCTGGTAAACAGAACCTGTTGCTGAAAGCAACCACACAGACACCAGTGTACATTTTACTTGCGAGGGGAGCGTTGGAGAGCAGTGAGTGCGACTCGCCTGTCCAAGTAACTCCAATTCCTCTGCGTCCGCCTCACTCTTATTGACAACAGAGGTTACACATATTTCAGCTAACCACGTGACAGTTTTAAGCAGGCATATCTGTACAACATCAGTGTCTGTATTCTGTGTGTTTCCAGCTATACCATACGTAGGCATACGACCTTTCAATGAATTTAAACTGTGTATGAGGTATGCAGAAAAGCAGAAGTAAGCATCTTGCTAAAGTATAAAAACAGTGACCCTTCTGTGTTTGTGCTTTAGTGTGTCCTTTGTCCTGTGTCACAGCATCTGTAAGTTCTTTGACCTTTTGTTTTAAACTCGATTAAAGGTCAGTTTAACTTCACCAGTTTGGACATTTCAAAATGCAAAATCTTCATGCATTTTGAACATTTTGTACATTGAAAGACCTTGTTCAATAGCACACTGTTTTGTAACATCCAACACTCCTGTGCTTTATTAAAACCAGGTTCTGGTGGTTAATTCTTGCCTCTTTTTGTTTAAACTATCTTCCTTTCCTTTCTTTTTTTCTCTTTTTTTTTGTGGCTTACCAATATTATGCAAACTCTATTTCTAATTCTAAGGTGTGAAACCCATGACACACCAACAAATGGTTTACTCTGGGCAGACGTGTAAAACCTGCCATAAAAATGTAAGTCGCCCCTTTACTGATGAATAGCAAATTGAGTCGGGGCCTAAGAAAGAGCCCTGGGGAACACTAGGGACGACTGGGGAAGCTTGTGATGTGAGATGTTTTAACTGTACATACCTGATTATAATCTGAGATTACAATCTACAACATGACATGCAAAGTGCCTTATTTAAAAGAATATCATGAGAGACGATATCAAAGGCAGAGCTCAGATCAAGGAGCATATGGTTAACAGCCCAGTGTCAGCTGCCAACAGAAGATCATTTGTGATTTTGACCATGCCTACCCCTGCTCTATGAAGTGGCTGAAAACCAGAGTATTTATTTATAATTTTATTTATCAAATAATTCAAAAAGATGATTGCTAATAAGTTGAAGTTAGATCTAAACAACAAGAGTTATTTCCCAAAGGTAAATTAGCATATGGACAATAATTATTTGAAAGGGTCTGTATGGGGTTTCCTAAGAGTTGGCATTATCATTGCTTTAAGCAGTGCAGGAAAAAGCCAGATATTAGGGAAGAGTGAATAATATCATCTAAAGACAGAGAGAAGATAAACAGGATTTAGCCACTTGAGTGAGAAATGGGTCTTTATTAAGATTTCTAAATAAATCCAGATATTTCCCCAACAGTCAGGAGGAAAGAGTCCTAGTATTCCCTTGAGCAGACCTGATGAGTGTTGTATAATATTCAAATTAAGGTGTAGACAGGGCATCCTTATTGTGGTGCATGTGTTCCTGATACATGAACCAGGGAACATAGTGGATGAAAGAGAGTCTGACAGTTCTGTGAATTTTCAAAGGAGTGAAGTCCATAATTGTATTAAGACACCAGTTTATCAGGAGTGCATAAATTATCTCTTTGAGGCAGACTGTCAGTTACATGGGAGAAAGTAGTTATGTCAATGTACTTAATGCTTCAATATGAGAGAGTGAAAAGAGTTTGACTTAAATATACAGTTCTTAGGAGTAACACCAGAAACACAAAAGGGATCAAGAATATGGCCATTAGAGTGAGTTAGGAAATTACTGAATTCTGATTAACGAAAATGATCAAGACATGAGAAAGAATATTGCCTCTGTAAGAGTATCCGTGACATTTTCCACACATACCGTATAAGAACGCATAAAGAAAGCAAGGTGCAAAAAGGCAATACTTTTTCCTGTGTGATTTCTCATTCTTACACATAACTTAATTCACAAACATCTGTGATTTTATTTCTTTATATGGGTGGAACACATGGGTTGGTACTGACATCTGGTGAGAATTTTATGTCAATAGCAACTTTAGAAATATATTTATTTAGAAAAATGATGGCATGTTCATTACTTATTTTACCCTCTGAATATTATTAACCCCCCAAAAAATAGCAGTGTGGGGTAAATAAAGATGTTTATATTAATAAAGGCATGGTTTGGTGACCATTAGAATAGTTTCGGAGAAACTGAGACCCTCACTAACCTTTGATGTAAGCAGGCCTGTAATATGAAAGAAACTGCTCAGGTCAAAAAAGTTTTAGGCACCTAAGAGTCTAAGGTGGCACCAATTCAGCGTGAGAAATTTATTTTCACCATTTTACATTTTGCATGTGAAACAAAGCTTGCTTTGTCTGCGGTTCAGCATGTCATAACCACAGTGCCACTGGTTTTATTTGGTCTCACGCACTGCTACTTCACTGCTAGTTAAATGTAGCAGTAGTTATTGCCATTATTCCAGCATAGGCAGATCATTAAAGAAAAAAATGTCTTACGCACACAGAGGTTAAAGTGAAATTTCCACCATGCTCACTGTCTGCATTCTTTGTTTACTTTAATAACATAAAACCAGACTTCTGTTAAGTGGAAGTCTTTTGGCTTAAACCACAGGCTGCATTTCCTCTTTTCTAGTTGGCCCAGCTGGAAACCGTGAGGTCTTTCGGTAAATAAAATAAGTTGCAGAATGAACAGCAACCAATAGCAGTCTTTTACATATACAAATTTACATGGAGGTCTGGCTCCTTGGAAGCAACATATTCAAAAAAAATAAGTGGCGATCAAGACATTTGCAGAGTATTGTACATCTTGCATATTGTCTGATATCCAACACTGTAAAGGTCAACAATGGAACACATTGTACTGTAATCATATTAAACAGAAGTACAGAATCACTGCAGCCATTTGCGTTGAGACTGAACCTGTGCACTGACTATTTGGAGAGCTAAATGTGATGTGGAACAAACCATCATAATTGGAGCCTTTCCAGCCTTTTCTACATGAATTCTGTTTCAGAAAATGTGAGTCCTTTCATAAGTTCCTAACTTTAAAGACTCACAACCAAGTCCTACCTTCATGAAACCAGTAATATAAAATATAAAAGAGCTTAAACTCATCATTTATAGAAGCTGAAGCCATATCCATAAAACCCATCTTTGAGTCCTATTTTTTTTTAGCAGTTTTCTGTACCAGTCACGCCAAGCTTTGTTAAAAATAATTTTGCTCAGAGGAAATCCAACAAGTGGTTCCTGAATAAACGTGAACTGTGCCTGTGCCTGTCTGTGGAGCTACGTGAATGCAACCAGGGCAGGGTGTGTCCTGTCCCTGCCCCCAACGTGTGCAAAGAACGCATTTTACACAGAGCGCTGACAAAAGGTAAGGTGACACTCCATAACAATCATTTACCTCAGAGCGCTCCCACAACCAGTCGTTAAATGGGAAGCAGCATTCTTGGCCTGTTTGTGTGTGTACGTGTACCTGGGGGGGATGGTGGCGGGTAAATGGGTGGGGTCAGTGTTTGAACCACGGCAGTTTACCTACTCCTTATCTACAGAGAAAAGACTGCTGTAGATTTTCCCTTTATACATTTGTTGACCATATTGTCTTTTAGACGCTGGCAATGTCGACTGAAAAAAAGTGTAACAATACTGGCCTCTAAGAGGACTGCACACCATTAATTTTTTTTTATAAAATACAAAACACTAACTGGGTTAAACCAAATGAATAAAGATGACGTGAAACTAGCTATTTATGTTTCAGAGGTGAAACTAGTCTGCCACTAAAACCACTCGGTAGAAAATGCAATTATATGTAGGTCGTCCTCACTGATCTGTTAATCATTCCTCAACACTCTCCACTCTAAGCTCATTTACCAAACAGGAGTGAACATTAAAAGTTCAAGCTTAAAACGCTGGCCTTTACACTGTGTGAAGTTGCACCGAGTTTCTACACAACAACATTCCAGGAATTACTGCCCGAGACTCATCAATGACACTGCGTCTCATCCAGCTGCAGGACGAAAATGAGAATAGTGACTCACGAGTCACAGGAACGTTATCAGTTACGTAATAGCACAAAAGAAGTTTCACAGATACTAAATCCTGTTGTTTTACCATTTATTTAAGAAACTTAGTAACAATGTCAACTGTTCTCCCTTCATTTTTTTTTTGTTTTGAATAAGCAAAAGCGTGATAAAAGGGCTTTAAAATGACAAAAATAAAACTTGCTGGATGCATGAATTGTGAGTGTATATATAAAAAAAAGCAAATTTATCTCATAAAAATCAATATATTTACAAGCTCTCTGAACAGGTTAATGTGTCTATAGTATAAATGTCATTCATATTAAATTACATTTCTATTGATATTCAAAGATAATCAGTCAAAACCACAGGAAGAAGCACATTAGTCCATTCAAAGCTCTGCATGTCAGTATGAAGCAGGTGTGGACCCGTAACACAGGCACTCATATACATTTCACATTTTAATGCCAAGTGGCTCAAATTATAAATAAAAGTTCATCTTTGGTTACCAGAGTCCATCTGGTATGTGTTTTTTTTTTTGTTTACAGTGTTTACAGTGTAAAAGCACAACCAGGCCTGGAATCAGAGTCTCTCCTCTCCTTTTCTCACTAACAGGTGCTGCTCTGCGTGGTCCCAACATCTGACACGTATGCTTTGCTCTTCTTGGAATATTTCATGGAACTGAAGGAAACTCTCATTTGCTCCACAGCCCTGCTGCTCCTACACAGCAGAGTGTTCTTCACATGGTTTCTGAAATCCTCAGACACAAAGTAGTAGATGAATGGGTCCAGGCAGCTGTTGAGACTTGCCAAGCACAAAGTAGAGATGTAGACGTTGTAACCATGATTTCCTATACTGTTCTTTTGTAAACCGTAATGCACCAGCAGCATGATGTTACTGGGAATAAAGCACACAAGGAAGGTCACCAGGACGATTCCGATCAACACCACAACTTTGTGTCGGTTCTTTGATGCTGTACTTTCCTCCATGCTTGTCCCCAGAGCCTTCAGCAACATAGCATAGGCTACAATGATCACTATGCAAGGGATTAGGAACACAACTGTTCCCATCATGATAAAGTAGATGAATGGCAACCTGATAGACTCGAATGGAATTTCTAGGTCCTTTATGACAGTCACATCATGACATGTGGTTACGTTGGGGTCTTTTAGCTTGGTCGTGTGGTCATACAGGTACAGAGGAGTGGTGGTGACCCAGATAAAAGCCCAGATAGCTACAGAGACACCAATGGCAATTTTATTATTCTTCCTCTGCTGAGAGAGCGGGTGAGCCACAACCCAGTACCTCTGCACGCTCAGGCAGGTGATGAACAGAATAGAGCAATACATGTTCCCGTAGAAGAAGCTCACTAGGACTTTGCAGAGAGGCTCTCCATAGATCCAGTTGTTGCCGTTTATGTGGTAGTGTATTTTTAATGGAATCCAAATGACAAAGAGCAGGTCAGCCAGAGCCAGGTTGGCCATGTATATTGATGAAGGGTGCTTCTTTTTGGTCCTGAAGAGAAAGACCCAGATTGCCATGCCATTGGCCGGAAGTCCAACTGCAAATATGATGATGTAGACGATCGGGAAGAAGACTGTGGTGAGGCTACTCTTAAGCGTAGCTGATACTTCCTCATCCACAACAACTTGGTTTGAATCTTCAGGGTCCTTTTGTCCGATGAACGTCCGGCCTCTCTCTAAAACACATATACAAACGGAAATAAATATTACAGTTTAAATTACTGATTAACCAGCAGACAGAACACCAATGACAGCTTATCATTTAAGTTGTTATTACAGACCCCCCCCAAACTAAATTTGGGTTTAGTTCTGTTGGCTGAGCCAAACAAGTTATTTGAGGCATCACAATGGCCTCAGACAGGAGTCGTTTCATTACGCACAGAACCTTTTGGTCTAAAGCATACATGATAATGATAAGGATCTGTTAAAACCGTAAAAACGATCCTGTGTCAAGTATCTTCTTAAGTTTTGAAAAGTAAGCCTTTATTTCCCGAAAGTTTTCTCTTTTGTGAAGTTACTACAATCCCAGTTTAAAAAGAGCTCGGTTAAAATATTTGCTCTTTAGACACCCGGCTTTAGACCGTGACAACAACAACAAAACAAAACATGAGCCGAGCTCGGTATAACAGCACCCTGGCATGTCGAGACAGCGCAGGGACTTTGAACTTACGTGATGAGACGGAGCCGCAGCACAAAATAACCAACAGCCACAGTAACCGTGTTGAACCCATGTTTCTATCACCGAGACTCTCTCGGTGCAAATTCTCCTTTTCTCGACCTCTTAACAGCCAGCTGAGTCTTAAATGTCCGACGACTTCTCCAACATTGAAGGACACACCCCGAGAGTACCTGTTCCTACGCTTGCGTCATGTCCAAACCCGCCCGCCCGGTCCGCCCTCAGGTGCATTTCCTGTTACGGGTTTCTGTGGAGCTCCGTTGATTCAGTGAGAACAAAACACGCAGTAAATAAACATGCCATATAAGTTACAGGCACCTTTACCACACATTATAAAGAATTATTTTATTATCATTTTTAAAATTCCGTTGTCAGTGGTAAATGAAGGGTGGCTGAATTTTATTGATACTGAAGTAGAAACTTATTTCAAATCTGACATTAGTTTTTTGAGTGTTTATCGTTTAGAAAAAAAGAGAAAACATGGCCAGCAAACAGGCCTAAAGTCAAACACGTTAAGTTGACGAATGTTCTGTTGATTGATGCTTCAACTAGTCATTTGGTTTTATTTTCAGAGTTACACAAACTACAGACCACCGCACAGCAGACAGGAAATATCAACACTGTAAATATATAAATGAACTGTAGGGAAAAGGTGGGTCTTAAGTATGTTTTTGTGTGGCTGAAATTATGATTTTGTGAATACACACTGTTTGTTTTTTAATATCATGCCATCTCTCTTCCTCTTGGTATCTAGCCATGTAAATAATTAGTTAAATTATATGAAAATACGTGCAAAAGGGGCAAAACATGTAACTGTGTAAGAGATATGATCTGTCTCTCCTGTGTAGGTGTGCCGAGGTGTGCTGTGGTACATTCTGTACAATCTGAGCTTGTAGAAAGAAAGAAAAAAAAAATTGTATGAACTCATAGTTCCCTTTGTGAGGGAACTTTTGAGCTACTTCAGGAAACCAAACTCTGCTCAAAGGCAAAAATTATAACTGCATATTTAAATGAAGGAATTCTCACTGTACTGTAGTAAGTGATCATTATTTGGCAGGTCATGAAAACAAGAAGACCCAAAATGAAGCTCTTTAGTCCTCCAATGCGATATTCAAAATACATGATTTGTGTATATCTATCTATCTATATCTCTATCTGTGTGTATGTTAACCCACCAAAAAGAACAGCGGTGGAAATTTCTGGAACACAAAGCTGACTGCATTTTGAAAATAAGGAACATCTAGCTTGACATTTCTAACTATTTACCTGATGATACAGTCAGAGGAAATGTTGATGACCAAACAAAGTGAGTAACAGAAACACTTTTAATGCCACATGCAATGGCATTTATGCAACTGCATACTTGATTCACAAACTGTCAGAAGCATAATGGAAAACCAATAAAAGCAATATCATTTAATATTATATTACATTTTCCAGTTTTATAAAACATTATTTTTACTTATTAAAATTAATGGCACTGAAATCAGAGAACTTCAATTAATTTAAAGAATTGTGCACAAATGTAACCAGTTCGGTTAGCAATAGTGAGCTGATGGATAACACCTAACAAGTATGCAGTGAGAAAGCACAATTAATTGAGGTGATACTTTTATTGAGAACCTTTTAAATATAGTAAAAAGATTTACCAAAAAACAAACAAAAACTGACTTCATCTTCTTTGATATACGCTAAATGTTATGTAAGCAAGGCAGCAAAGCACTCTAGCACAAGCTGTCAGAGTTGCTCTCAATAAAAATTATGGCACAATTTTGGACACGTTTGTAATGTCTAAAGCAATTGATCACATCCTGGATAAATTAAATTAAAGCAGCTTTAAGAAATGTTACACATTAAACAAGAAAAACAAACAAACAAAACAAAACAAATGAAAGCAAAGATTTTACAAAACTTTAAAAATCAGTAACATTAAAAGTCAAACTGACTTGTTCACCTGTAACAAACCAGGAAGTCCTTTTGACAGTTCAGTAAAATGATAAAAACAAGTCTTAAAAAAAATAAAATAATCAAGAATTCACTAACAATCCGTGCTCCGTGTGTTCCCTGACCCTGACGTATACGAGTTGCTTTTTTTGGAGAACTTCAAAGCGCTGAAGGAGACCCTCATCCTCTGCGCTGTCCGCTCACTTCGACACAGGAATGTGTTCTTCACGTGCTCCCTGAAGTCTTCGGAGATGAAATAGTAAACAAAAGGGTCAAAACAGCTGTTGAGACTGGCCAAGCACAGGGTCGTGATGTAAAACCCATACAAGTTGTTGTCCGCCCCTTTAAGCAGGAGGATGTAATGCACCATCAGCATAATGTTACTCGGGGTGAAGCACAATAAAAACATAACAAGGACAGTGACGATCAAGACCACAGCCTTTTTGCGTCTCTTGGCAATGGCAGGATCCTTCATGCTGTTCCTGAGAGCCTTCAGCATGAGAACATAAGATACGATGCACACAATAGTGGGAACGACAAATCCCAGCATTCCCATTGTCAGAAAGTAGCCTGCTGCAATCTTCTTCTGAGAGGGCTTGGTGACATCATGGCAGGTCAGGATTTCGAGTCTTGCTATCTTAACTTCTTGATTATACAGATAGAGAGGGATGCTGATGAGCCAGACCACCACCCAGATAGTGACGGAGACAGAAACAGCTACACGGTTTCTCTTCTGTTGCTGAGACAGCGGGTGAACCACGGCCCAATAACGCTGAACACTTATACATGCAATAAAGGCAACTGAGCAGTACATGTTGCCGTAGAAAAATGCTACCAGCACTTTGCATAATCCTTCTCCATAGATCCAGTTGTTGCCATTGAAGTGGTAAGCGATTTTTAAGGGGAGCCAGATGACAAAGAGCAGGTCAGCCAGAGCCAGGTTGGCCATGTAGATCGAAGATGGGTGCTTTTTCTTGGTCCTGAAGAGGAAGACCCAGATTGCCAAGGCATTGGTGGGGAGACCCACCAAAAACACAATTATGTAAATGATTGGGAGAAAGACGGTTGTAAGGCGACCGCTCAGGACGTTTTCGTCATTTGGATTGATCCACAGGCTTCCATTATTCTCTGTACCTGTGAAGCCTCTGGTTTCTGTGAAGTCACAATATGAAAATATATGAAAAGCAGAAGAATAACAGGTTTACGGTGTGTATAGGAACAAATGTCACACCCAGTTCCTTAAGCTTAGGGCACTTTGACCCGTTTGTGTTAGTATGTTTATGAGTCACCTGTATGCATTACAACATCCATTAAAATGTAGCTGTTTCTGACCAATCACACTGATGCAAACAAATGAATATATCCAAGACTAAAACATCAAGCACTGACATAAGACTTCGGCACTTTAAAAAAAGATCAAATTAATAAATCAAAACATCCAATTATTTTCAAAATGAACAGTTTGCCAGTCACTACGGTATGGTAATAATGGCTAAATCAACAGGTTGAAATATTACCTGGGTGCATCGTCAGGCAAGTTTGTGTAAAACACAAAATCAGGAACAGGTGAATCGATCCTGTAGTCCACGACATGACTGCAAAACTTAGTTTAAAACACAATATTATAGCGAACGCGGTCTATCGGCAGCGACCTTAAACCATGTTTTAACCGCTAGCGCCGGCGAACTAGCTGACAGAGCCCACAGTCAGCTAATTTACATACCAGCGTGATGTCAGGTGACTTTACAAGAGACCTTGCGTAAGACTCAGGCCAGCCCTGTCTGGGCTTGACTTGCGCTTCTAGCCGAAGCTTTATGGCAGTGCTTTTCCAGCTTTGCTGATCAATGTTCAGGGGTATGGCGTGTTATTATTTATTTAAAAATAAATCCGCGGAGAATTTCACGATTTTTGTATGATACTAAAAGCACTAAAAGTTACATTGAAGATTTTACGGACCTAAACAATAGTCAGCGAAAGACAAACACTACCATAAAACCTAGAATGGAACCACAAGAAAATTTAACCGGCGGGTGCGGCTTATGCATCCTCTGCCGCCCCAGACTGTGATGTGAAACGCAGTCTCAGTACATGTTGTTGAAGGATGTCTGAATTCCTAAAATGCATCAGAAGGACAGCCAAGATGGATTTGGATTTAATTGCAACTTGACAATGCAGAGTGTTTGTGGAGAGTGTTACTTAACTGTAATGTAGCGCTACCTGCTGGAGAGAAAGGCACATGGACATTGCTGCTTACAGATTTAAAAAAACATCTCCAATGTGTAGATGCTTATTCTACAAGGTTTTGCATGTATTTCAATACAAATAAAAAATGAGTATCCCAGATATTCTGCCTAATAAAAAGGAAAAAAATAGAAGACACATTTTTTAAATCAGATTATCTCAGTTATGCAAAGATGAACAGCCCAATATGCACAAAACGACCTCCAGCAGGACACTGGTCTGAATGTATCTGACCAAACAATCAGAAAGGTCTCAGGCCTGAGCTCCTTATGTCCTCTAGTGGGCACTGTGCTCACTGCCTGGTGCCATGGAGCCAGATTGGCATTTGCCATAGAATACCAGAAATACCAGGGCGACCGCTTGCACCTTGTGCTTTTCACAGATGAGAGTAGGTTCCTATGGAGTAGCTATGTTGCCTGTAAATCGTTCAGCATGACAGATTTGGAAATGGGTCAGTGATGCTCTGTGGAGGCATATCCATGGAGGGATTCACAGTGCAGGGTTCTTGTGATGCAAGACAATGTGAGAATATACAGGCAGTTCCTGCAGAATGAAGGAATTTATACCATTGACTAGACCTCACGGTCGTCTGACTGAAATCCAACAGAATACCTCTGGGACATTATATTCGTGTCCATCTAATTCTAGATAGCTAGAAGAAGAAAAAAACACACAATACACATAATAAAAGATTAAAGTACAGTTTATTAAACATAGAAAAAAAATACTTCTGAACTGCCAACAACTCCTGAACCACACGTTGTCTTTATTTTCTAATATATAATTACTCATAATGTTAGCTTTGCGAGAGATGGGCAACTTGCCCAGGTTGGACCCCACCTCTTGTCCTATGGAATGTATATTGTTTATGTAAATGCATATTTTCTCTCCTGGTGTTTTCTTTCTTGTTTCTTAAAAGGATCTCTCATTGACCATGTGTAGCCATGACCCCAAGATTTAAAACTGTTTCTGTTGACATGACCGGTTCACAAAGAAGTGGAAGGTATTCAGTTTATTCTAATCGTGAATATAGAGAATTTAAAATCTTCCTGTTAGCTACATGCTCTTATGTCAGCAGCTTTGACAAATTATGACAAATTGCTGATGTTATATTATAACTTTAAAATAACAGTTCAGAATCAATGAAAGTGTGACAGTCAGTCAGGCCAGTAATTTCTTGTTTGGCTTGTCCTTTTTTGGCTTTTGAGGCTTGTTTGGAAAGAACCCGCTCTGGTAACTGAGGTCTTGATTCTGGACTTTTCTGTTTGACTGGATTTCAGCATTTGTCTTTTGCTGAATCTTCATAAATAAGATGGTGAATGAGTGCTATTGTCATTATTACACTTCAACATGTTGGATAGTTGTTTCCGGAACTGCGAGGATCCAAAGTAGTAGAGCAGGGGATCCAGCAGGCAGTTCAGACTTCCCAAACACAGAAACACCAGATAGAGTGCGTAAGAGCCATCGGGTGCCTCCTGGCTCTTCTCTGTGTTAAGTTGCAGGTAGTGTGCGAGCAGCAGGCAGTTTGTAGGCACGAAACACAGCAAAAATATCACCAGCACAGTCAAAGTCATCATTACTGCTCTTCTTTTCCTGTGTGATGTTTCTGGAACATCATATTGGAGTCTGCTCAGCGAGCAGATGACTCGAGTGTAGGACACCACTGTGATGAGGAGAGGTAGGAAGAAGAGGAGGCAGCAGAGAGTGACAAAGTATGTCTTTAACCAGATGATCTTATTTGTGGAGTGGACATCATGGCAGGTGGTGATATTCAACTTAGTTAGGTTAAAAGTCTGATCAGAGGAAACAAGAGGCACAGAGCCAGCAAAGGATAACACCCACATGGTTATGCAGGCTATGACTGTGGTCCGTGAGCTTCTCCAAGCCAGAGAGTCAATGGGATAAACTACAGCAAGTAGACGGTCCACACTGATGCAAGCTATGAGAAGAACAGAGCAATACATGTTCCAGTAAAAGGCAGCAGTGACCACGCTGCACATGGACGAGCCAAATTTCCAGTTGTTGCCTTCAAAGTGGTAGGAGATCTTGAAGGGGAGCATCAGTGCAAAGAGCAGATCAGCTAAGGCCAGGTTCAGCATATAAATTGCAGCTGGCGTCTTGGGACGGATCCAACAATTGAAGACCATTATGGCAAAGATGTTAATTGGCACACTGATAAAGCAGATCAGTGTGTAAAAGCAAGGTAAAAGGATGGTGGACACAGGGCCAGTAAGAAACTCCAGTGCCTCTTCTGAAGTAACTCTTTCTTTTGATGATGGTAGGACAGCAAAACCTGCTCCAGTTGGTGTCTTTGTTTTATTTTTTTGAGTGCCTAAAAGGAGAAAAAAAGCACTGCCACTGTGATCTAAGATATAGATATGGAAGTAGAAGGAACATTAAATCTTATAATAAAGGAGGAACTCCAAAAACTAAATGGGTAAAACACAGAAACACGAATAAAGCAAACACTGAAGACATGGCACAGAAGGAAGAAAGACTGAAGGAGGGATTAAACTAAAGAATACACAAAACAAATATGCTGAAAATATTAAACAACTATTCTGATATTAAACAATTCAGAATAGAACATTTAAATCAACAAAACTTGAAATTTAATAATGACCCAGTGCCTTGACAGCATTTTACTGAAAAGTTAGTATCTTGGCTGTTATTCTGAAGCGCCACACTAGCTTGTAACATGAGCCATTACTTTTTGACACTTTTTAGCCTTAGACATTCATGATAGTTATAAGACGTGATCTACAGGCAACTGAAACTCAGGAGGTTGAATGAATGAATTCTTAAAAAATAAACCTGTCGCTAGAATAGACTACTTTCATGTTAATATTTTAAAACATTAGGCACATCCTGAGATTCCTCTCTTTTGTGCACCGACCCCAAATAGGCTGTTGTGGCTATGTATGATTATTCCACCCTGAAGTACTGGATTGTTAAAAGAAGATTGTTAAAAGAATAGATTGTTTAACTGCCAATGTGTGTTTTTACTTCGACAAATGACAACAAATGACATTAAAGAAGAGCAGCATATGCTGTTCACCATCAGCATGAGTACAACCCACATACTCAACTCTGTTGCTCAACCTAAAAATGCATTTTCCTTACAAATTTGGCATTATTTATGTCAGGGGGTTGTGTCATTAACCTTTGGCTCTCGTCCCTCTGTGTCCACTTGCTCTCTCGCCCCGTGTGTTTCCACACCCCTCCTCACCTTTATTTATTGTGTGAGTTTCCCTTTGTTCATCGTCACGTCGTCTGGTCTTCTCATGTCACGATCCAAGTTCCCATGTTCAGGTTTTGTTATGTCCTAGTTTCGTGTTCTATGTCCTTAGCATTTAGTATTTGAGTTCTCCCTGTTTAGTTCTTGTTAGTTTTGTCTTACTGTTTTCCTGCCTTTTGTTTTGTATGTTTCACCAGCCTTATTAAGTGACTCACTTTTTGTTAAGAATTTTTGCTTCCATGCATCTGCAGCTGTGGACCTCGACAGTTTAGGGGGACAGAAAGAGGTTTTCCAACAGAAATAATATTTATTGGCAAGGAGCATAGTTATCATCAAGAAATAATGAACCAACCACAAATTTCTTTAGTTTTTCTGCTAAGGTATTATTTTGTGATTGAAATGTGTTGCAGGTAGATTGACTCTAGATAATTGCATAAATATCTTAAATAAATAAATAAATAAAAAATACTGACTCTGTGTAGGATACTGAGTTTAAAATATTAATAACGACAGGTAACAAAATCGTATTAATATATTAATATTCCCTCTGTATATGAGTAGAGGGCAGAGACTGAACAGTTCAAGACAAAACAGTGTTTTCAAGCTTACCTGAGGTATTTGAGGCAGAAATGCAGCAGAAATTAATGAGAAGGAACAACAAGAAATGTGGTGAAGCCATGTCTGTAGCTCTCTTGTTAGGAAATTATTTGACTTCCTTAAAGGTTTCCGTCTCCTTAAAATGCCAGCTTCAATGAATACACCCTTAAATGACAAGTTTGTGCCTGCTGTTTGCGTCATATCTGCCTGTGTGATCTAGTTCAGGTTTCTTCGGAGCTCCAATTACTCAGTGGGAAAAAATTATCGGTAGCCAGATACATTAAGAACACATACTGAAGAACATTTTCCACACTCATGTATCTTATCATGCTGTCAGTGGCAAAAAATAGTGCTTTTATTTTATTCAAACTAATTTGAAACTCTTATTTTCAGTCTCAGTAAATTTGGCATTACTTTCTTCACTTTATTTATCATTTGTTCATGTTTATTTTTTAATAAATGTTTATTTGTGATCTCACTTCTTAAATTAAATAAATTAAGCATTGTCTTTGACATATTTTAGGTTATGAAAGCAAGGACAGATGATCTAATCCCATTTTCACAAAATGTGAAATGTGAAAAATGTGATCAATATGCGTTTGCTGTCATGGTTCTCAAGATCTGGAGAGGTCGTGGTGTGTGTATTTTTTGTCTTAACCTCTCCCACCAGGGCGGAACTGGACCTTGGTTCCCCGCTTCTGAACCCACCCTGAACACACACCTGTGGCTCATTCACACTGATCCTGGCAGACTACTTAAGATGGCAAGAGAGGCTGCTTCCTCGCTGGATCGTCACATTACCAAGTGTCAGTGTAGCGTTGCCTATGAAAGTGTTCCTTTGATCCCCTAGAGTTTCCTCCTGACTTTGTTTTTTCCTCTGTGTACAGGCCTTCTAGACTCCCTGCCGTCTGGATTTCTGTGGATGTGTGTGAGTGAGCGTGAGCTTCTTAGTGTGGACATTTTTGAGTTACGGATCAAGTGGAAGAAGAGCGTGTGTGTACCCCCGTCTTGGACCTTCCCTTCGGACGCCGCCCTACTCCCTGGAGCCCCGTGTTATCTGTTCCACTGTATATATGTATATATTCTCACTTGGTGTCACATTGCAAATAAACCCTCACCTTCTCTCTAAACTTCAGAGTCCTGCGAGTGAGTCCTCTGCCTACTAATCTGTGACATTTGCGCTGCCAACGGCCTCACAATTTACTACTTCTACGCACTGTGGGCCTGCACAGGTAAGTTTCCTGGCAGGTGACTTTAGGCAATACCATTCAGGGAAATGAAGTGACTGTTGTGTAAAGAAATTAAATCTTGTATGGTTTCCAAATCCTCCTGTGCTGACTTGTCCTTTCCATTTGTCCCTCTTCTTTGTTACTCTCTCTCTCTCTCTCTCTCCTGCAGGGGACTGCAGCGTTTGCTGTAAACTCAAACAGCTTTTATCCAACTGCAATAACACGTCTGAATACTGCTACAATAAAAATCTCCATCACGCCACTCGTATTAATCTATTCGCTGACTGAAGCATGTATGTGGGAATGTATGTGAATGTTTGCTGATATTATTCTTATTAGCACTTTAAGTATTTTATTTCTTCCCTTTAATTTTGCACATCTGGAGGAGCAAAGTTCACCTGTTTGCAATCATGTCATCTCCTTGCTCCTATTTAAAGTTGAGGTAGCTTTGCTGTTGATGGCTGATTGCTGCACTGATCCCGATAGTGAAACTGGTTCCTTTTGTCTGAATCTTTCTTTCTGAGCCATGTAGATCTGAGAGACAATCTGAAAAGTGATGATCCAGACGAAAATTCTCTCAGTACCTTTATTTCTCATATTAATGATAATATCATAAAACTGTTTATTTAAGGTAAACCTGTATTTCCTCAACAGTAAAAAAATCCAGACTATCAACACAGTCATGCACAGTCGAGGAGCGTGTGAGGATACATTTCACTGCATGTTGTACTGGTATAACTATGCATGTGACAAATAAAGAATCTTGAATTTTAGGGAGGAGATTTCCAAATAAAACCCTTCCCATTCACCTTCCTTTTACTACCGCCAATGCCAAAATAAAAGATGAGAAAAAGAAAAAAGGATGATGAGCCACGGATGACAGCAGAGAAATATGACGTTATTCTTAAAAATGAATTAAATACAGCTTTAATATTAATGCAAGGTTGCCACCAGCAGAGGGCAATATACAAAAACTTATCAGGAACGATGTGTCACTGCTTCTCAGTCCTTCCTTGTTTAAAACACAGTAACAAATGAATGTTTTCGAATCCTGTAACTCAAAAACATTTATTCATATGGTTTCTTTTAAATGAATATGATGTCTAAAACTTTACTACATACTTTTACACAGAGAGTGCATGTTTTGTTTATGATATGTTCTACATTTGGATCTACTACAGTATTAACGCTCTCAATGCAAAGGTTTTTACTTCACTTCACATGCAGCAACCAAAAGCATCTGTCATTTAGGGGAGGCATGAATTGGGTCAGCTCTGTCTTTAGGGTCAGTGGGTAACCTGGAACTGCACTAACTGAGCTAGATACTTCTAAATAAATATGCAGATCATCAAAAATAAAAGTGGGGAATAACTGCTTCTGAACCACAATGAGCATCACTCTAAGTTGCCTCTGGTGTCCGTGTCTGCTTGTTTGTATTTCCAAGTTCTAAAAGTAAAAAGTACAGACATTCTGAGGTCTAAATACTTGTGTTAAAATGTACTCTGATAAAAGTTGAAGTACTGATTCAACTTCTTTGCTCAAGTAAAAGTGGAAATGTAGTCTATGAAATGTACTCAAAGTAAGAAAGTAAAAAAAGTAAAAGTAAAAAGTGGCTCTTTTGAGGACATTTCGACCAGCTTTTTTGTGTGCAAAGATAACTGAACCTTGTATAAGTTAATTTAATACAATTATATTAGTAAATTACAGCCCCTAAATTGTCAGTGGACAGTTCATGCTGTCGTTATTATAGATGGTACAAAGTTGGTATGTGTGGTAGATGAGAAATTTGTCTCATATCATATCTTCATTGTTGTTTTAAATGTTGTTTTGACTGTGTTACTGTAGGGAGTATGCAATGGGAATGTAAAGAGAAATGAGTAGTAACACTTTTGCCTTGGTTGATTCTGTATTGACTGGTTGTTAGCTGAGTGTGAGCTGCGTGCCAGTGTGTTCATTCATCTCCCTTTCGTATGTGAGTTAAGAAGACATATTTACTGTTACAGTTCATGTTTTTCAATGGTTTAAACAGAAAAGAAGGTAACTTAGTTTGGACACTGAGCGCAGCATTTGAAATGACCTGACACTTAAAGTTCCTCCCTTTAGCTAGATGCTGAAGTACAGTGACCACAGCCTATAGACATCTCCACTCATTACGTTGCTGTGCCGAACAAACCCAAAATGAAAACAAAACAATACAACGCTATGATGATGCTATAAATTATGCATGCTTTTGCCTCTCAGTATGCGATAAGCCCAGGCAACTGATACACCATTAAGATTGTCTTTCATGTGTTACTGTTTAGACTAAAAATCAGTTTAATGTTTGGCATGCAATGTGAAATAATAACTCCTGTCAAATTTCTTAAACCAGAAGTAGTAAGCCTATTTGAAAAATTTAAAGAGTAGACAGTATGGTATGATGCCAGTCTGTCTCTCAGTCTGTTCCATCAAAATAAAGTACCACCCCCACCTGTGGATTCTCAGCAGAGCTGCAGATTATTTTATTTTTTTTACTGTGTATTCTGAAAATCAGAACAAATAAACTGCAGAAAATAGTTTATATGAGAGCTAAAAGAAATTTGAAAAAGTACAAACCTACTTTTTTTCCTATTTTATTTTGTCCATCTGATCATACAAAACTCAACAAGTGAATTGTTACGAGTCTAGCCTCCTGTTTATTTGATGCTTCGCTATCCAAAACATCTCAGTTTGACTTTTCTGGCAAATTTGATGTACCCTGAAACTTCATCTTGTATGTAATTTCTCTCTGACACGTTTAAGCCTAAAGAATTTATAATTATAAAACCATGAATGAATATAAAATCTATATAATTATAAAAACACGTTCACAGGTGAAACTTGGATGTTGGACAAATGATGTCTTAATACTGCATAAATACACATGTCCCTAGTACAGCTACAGGACATGGTTTGGCCTTATTGTGCTTAAATCTGCAAACCCTTCCCTTAAACTTTTCCTTCTTGTTTTCCTTAAAACCAACAGTGTGTGAAATGCCTGTTAACAACCTTGAGAAAACAGACCCTAAACCTACCTGTTGTACCTGTTGATTTAGTAATATCTTCCTGGATGACCTGGTTCCAGGTTTTCTTGGAACAGTGAAAACCAATATTCTAAATAAACAAACAGACGATTAATTCAACATGCATTCTGAAGGAAAATTGACACATGCAGCATACCGGTAATAGACCTGTGAGAAAAAAAACATAAAAAGCTTCTGTTACTGCACAAACTGGTCTAGATAACTAGGAAGAAATATTCCCATCATAAAAGATAAAAGTAGAATTTACTGAAAACATAAGTAATGCTTATAACCTGGGCAAGACTGCTCCTGAACCACTATGAGTTTTTGGGTTGGTGTTAGAGCCCCTTTGTGTTTCTTTTTTTATTTCTGTGTTTGTTTTATAAACACTAAAAATGGTTGCCCTGGAACAGAATGGTGACTTGCCCAGGGTTTACCTTGCCACTTGGCAGATGGGATAGACTGCAAGAAGGAGACAGTATTCACTTTTAGGACTTCCTGAGCTTTTACAGGTCCAATTGACTGCACAAAGTCGCACAGTGGTGAGGCTAGCCTTCAGTGTATCTGATGCTGCATGTGACAAAATGGGTGAGTACCACTTGTCCATATTCTTAGTTAACATTCTTGTTTTGATTTAACCATATTTCATGTGTAGTCTGCAATAAACAAACCCTGGATAGTAGATGTTTGCCTATCTTTTGCACTTTTACAGATTATATAACATCACATCTTGGTTTAAATCAATTTTTGACAAGTTTGTTAAGTTAACATGTTATTTAGTTCAACTGTTATTTGTCTTGTTTAAACTCACCTTACCTACCTGTGTTCCAGGAACAAAAGAAGGAAGGTTTTACTTCCTGTATTTATAGCTTACTGGTTAATCTGAGGTCACAGGAAGAGACCAGGAGGAGAAGGGGGAGAATCCTTGTAATTTAATAAAGTTGATTTTAGAGTGTTAGTAGAGAAATTGATTTGTTGTAATATGTATTGACTATACCTTAGAGTTTTATTGCTAGGAAGAGTAGCAGTACAGGTTGGAGTATAGAAGAGTTTGACTTACCTACCTTAATCGATTAGTACAGGGGTGAATGAACTATTTAAACAGATGAACGCAGGTGTTCAGGGAGGAAGGATCAGGTCAGTGTAGCTGTGTGCAGTTTGACCTTAATTTCCATCGATTTAAGTTCAGTTATGTTTATTTGAACTGAGTTAATTATGGAGTTGAGTTTTTTTTATTTTTTTGTGTAAATATTGGTCACAAAATGGTGAATAAATCACTTGCTCACTGGACAGTATCTGTCTCCTGCACTTCTTTGGTGGTTAAGTCAAGTCCTACCACACTGCACTATCATATAAATATTTGAAAGATTCTTTTTTTTTTTACATTTTGAGAGCTCGAAATTATGTTTGGGTTTTTTTTTCTAGTGCTTTCAACACTATCGCAGACATAAATTTGAAAGACAAGCTGGAGTGCATCTCACCACATGGATCCTGGACTATCTTACCAACCGCCCTCAGTATGTAAGGATCCAGACCGTGTGTCTAGTAGAGTAGTTGTGCCTGCAGCAGACACTCCACAGGGAGTGTCTGCTGCAGGCACAAACATTCTCTACCTACACCACTGAACCTAGGTGTTCACATGACTTGACTGGACACACCCTCTTGACCCAGTGGAGGTAGCCAGTTATAGGGGAATGGTGGTCAAACTGTCATCCCTGCTGGAGAACACCTCCCACCCCCAGACAGATCACCCAGACAGCACTGAGCAGTTCCTTCAGTGACAGGTTGCTGCACTGAGCAGTGAATGCACAGATGTGAAAACACACCACATATGTACAGACTGTGGTCTGTACATATCTTAGTGTGCAGTACACAATACCTGCAGCTAATAACAGCCAACCACTGCATTGTGACACGATCTGTTTTCCTGCTACTAGTAAACCGTATCATTTTATCATATACACAAAAACACATTTAATGTTTATGTACATATATTTAAATTATATTTCTTCTACCCTGTATAGTGTATATTTTCTTCTATTTTTGCAATATATTATTGTTGTTAGGTAAGTTGCATCTATTTATTCCTGTCTACTTTGCTGTTGTAACAACTTCCCCATGTCTTGGGCTAATGAAGGCTATCTTCTATCTCATCTTGTCACTGATAAATTAGTATAACTGGGTTTGGTACTGTTGACTGAGCCAGATGAGTTATTTTGAGGCATAACACTGGGGTGTCTTTTCATTTTTATCTGACACGTTTTAGCCTGAAACATTGATCATAATGCTAAAAATCATCCACAGGGAACTGAAACCACAACACTGGGTAAAAAATAACTGTTAAAATATATATCCACAATTCTAAAAGAAAATATAAAAATTATGACCCACTGTAAAATGTAAATAACATTAGAATTAAATCATTTGCAAATCTCATAAACCCATAGTTTATTCACATTGAACAGATATCAAATGTTTAAAATGAGAAAACGTATCTTTGTAAGAAAAAAAAAGTCATGTTGAGTTTGACGATAATTCAATTTAATTTTATTTATATATCAGTTTTATATTTTCTTTTTTGGCTTCCTTAAAGCCAACGTGTCTGAAATGTCTGCTAACAGTTCCAGCCTTGAAGAACACACCCTAAACCTACCTGTTTGTACCTGCTGTTTCAGGTTTCCTGCCTGGCCTGGTCCCAGGTTTCTTTGGAACACTGTTAATCTAGTGAAAACAACTCTACTCTAAATAAACAAACATACAACCTAAATTCAACATGCACTCTAAAGAGCATTCCAGGAAGTCTTTAGCAAGCATGATTGTTCTAAACTGAAAAATCCTGTGTGTGAAGAGAAATAGGTTATGATGCACACAATAGTGGGGATTACAAATCCCAGAGATCCCACAATAAGGAAGCAGACTACTACAGTTTTTTTTATTAGCAGGCTTGGTGACATCATGTGCACAGGCAAGTTTACATCCATATAGTATCATCCATAAAAAGAAGTATAGAGATATTAGGAATTGCTCTGACATCTGCTTTCTCTGTTATATTTTACTTCCTGATTACAAGGGGTCACGACAGCAGGTAACCCCACATGTGGCGACTAAATTTAAAATTTAAATTTAAAAAACAAAACAAGAAACTTCTGATTAGAAACGGTTTATTACAGATCCCACATATTTATCTGATCAACCTAAATGGTGGCACTTTAATAATACTGCAGTTGATGATGATAACCCTTTATTTCAGACATATAAAAGTTCAACCAAAGACATGCAAACATGAAACACATGAAGGTTGAGGGAAACTTAAATACAGGGGAAGAAAACACAAGGGGAATCTAATAAAGAAATGAACTTAGCTAACTTAATGAACTTAAACATAAACATCAAAATAAACTAAAACTTAAACGCTGGGTCAACAGACCCAGGAATGTGACATTCTGTTGATTTACCTTATTCATCATTACCTCCACTTCCCCTCAGCACTGGCATACGCTTGCCACAAAGAAAACAAAAGAAAGGAAAATCGATGTATAAATGTAGATATAATGATAAATATAATTCAGATAAAAATCAGCAAATGGAACTATGAGGGAGGATGTTTGAGGCTTATTTTTATATGCAGTGGAAAAATCATGTTTATTTTTACAATATGTCCTAGATTTGGATCAGTTTTTAACATATACCAGTTCAAAGGTTTTTTACTTAATCTGCACTAACTGGTCTAGATAATTAAAAATAAATATTCACATCTTAAAAGATACAAGTAGAATTTATTGAACACATAAAAACACATCTCAAGCCTGACTGCTCCTGAACCATCATGAGTTCTCCTATTGAGGATTGGTGTCAGTGTCCCTTTTGGCATCTGTGACTGATCATGTGTGTCTATGAAACAAAGATTTAAAGCTGTTTCTGTTGAGATAGCCGTGGAAGGTATTCAGTTCATTCTGAATGATATGCCCAGAACTCTAAACGCTCCTGCTAGCTACGTGCTCCTGTTCACAGCTTCTGAAATTTCATGACAAATCACTGATGTTATTTCATAACTTTAACAGCTAAGAGTCATTTAAAATATCAGCTCAGAGGAGTAGTAATTTCTTCTTTTGGCTTCTGAGGCTTGATTGAAAAGAACCCCCTCTGGTGGAGATGTTTTTTCCAGACCTCCTGAATCTCCATGAAGAAGTTGCTGACTGAGTATCTCTGATATCTCTGCTCTGTGTAATGCTCTTACACTTGACCATGTTGGATAGTCGTTTCTGGCACTGGGAGGATCCAAAGTAGTAGAGCAGGGGATCCAGGAGGCAGTTCAGACTTCCCAAACACAGAAACACCAGATAGAGTGCGTAAGAGCCATCAGGTGCCTCCTGGCTCTTCTCGGTGTTAAACTGCTGGTAGTGTGCAAGCAGCAGACAGTTTGTGGGCATGAAACACAGTAAAAATATCACCAGCACAGTCAATGTCATCACCATTGCTCTTCTTCTCCTCTGTGATGTTCCTGGAACATCATGTTGGACTCTGCTCAATGACCAGATTATCTGAGCGTAGGACACCACTGTGATGAGCAGAGGCAGGAAGAAGAGGACACAGCAGATGGTGAGGAAGTATGTCTTTAACCAGACAATCTTATCTGTAGAGTGGACATCATGGCAGGTGGTGATGTTCAACTCACTGACGTAAAATGTCTGGTGGATGGTAAAAAGGGGAATCGAGCCAGCGAAGGATAACATCCACATGATTATGCAGGCTATGACTGCAGCCTGTGGGCTCCTCCAAGTAAGAGATGCCATAGGGTAAGCTACAGCAAGTAGACGGTCCACACTGATGCAAGCTATGAGAAGAACAGAACAATACATGTTCCAGTAAAAGGCAGCAGTGACCACGCGGCACATGGACGGGCCAAATTTCCAGTTGTTGCCTTCAAAGTGGTAGGAGATCTTGAAGGGGAGCATCAGTGCAAAGAGCAGATC